>NC_043700.1:110536316-110573314 GCF_006229205.1 Suricata suricatta
TTGGGACCTCATCAAGATAAAAAGCTTCTGCACTGCAAAGGAAACAATAAAGAAAACTAGGCAACCAAGGGAATGGGAAAAGATAGTTGCAAATAACATATCAGATAAAGGGTTAGTATCCAAAATCTACAAGGAACTCACCAAACTCCACATCTGAAAAACAAATAACCCAGTGTAGAAATGGGCAGAAGACATAAACAGACACTTCTCCAAAGAGGACATCCAGATGGCCTACAGGCACATGAAACGATGCTCAACATCACTCATCATCAGGGAATTACAAATCAAAACCACACTGACATACCACCTCACCCTAGTTAGAGTGGCTAAAATGAACAAATCAACAGACTATAGATGCTGGTGAAGGTGTGGAGAGATGGGCACCCTCCTACACTGTTGGTGGGAATGTAAACTGGTGCAGCTGCTCTGGAAAACAGTGTGGAGGTTCCTCAAAAAACTATCAACAGAACTCCCATATGACCCAGCAATAGCACTGCTACGGATTTACCCAAGGGATACAGAAGTGCTGATGCATAGGGGCACATGCACCCCAATGTTCATAGCAGCACTGTCAACAATAGCCAAATCATGGAAAGAGCCTAAATGTCCATCACCTGATGAATGGATCAAGAAGATGTGGTATATATATATATACATAAAATGGAGTATTACATGGCAATGAGAAAGAATGAAATATGACCATTTGTAGCAAAGTGGATGGACCTTGAGGGTGTCATGCTAAGCGAAATAAGTTAAGCGGAGAAGGACAGATACCACATGTTTGCACTCATAGGTCTAACAGGAGAACAGAAGAAATCTAATGGGGGACCAGGGGGAAGGGAAGAGGGAAAGAGAGTTGGGGGGAGAGAGGGACACAAATCTTGAGAGACTATTGAATACTGAAAACAAACTGAGGGTTGAAGCAGAAGGGGGAGGAGGGAAAAGAGGTGGTGGTAATGAGGGAGGGCACTTGTGGGGAAGAGCACTGGGTGTTATATGGAAACCAATTTGACAATAAACTATTTTTAAAAATAAAAATAATAAAAAATATAAAAAGCTGTATAGCACAAACAAAACAAAATGAAAACAAAAACCAATGGAATGGGAGAAAAAATTTGCAAATGACATATTCAATAAAGGGTTAGTATTCAATATCTATAAAGAACTTATAAAACTGATCACCCAAAAAATAAATAATCCAATTAAAAATGGACAGAAGACATGAATGGACATTTCTGCAAAGAAGACATCCTAATGTGAAAAGATATTCATCATCATGTACAATCAGAGAAATGCAAACCAAAATTGCAATGCTGTATCACCTCCCACATCTGTCTGAATGACTAATATATAAAACACAAGAAACAACAGGTGTTGGCAAGGGTACGGAAAAAAAAGAAACCTTAATGCACTGTTGGAAGGAATGCAAAGTGGTGTAGCCACTGTGGAAGACAGTATGGAGGTTACTCAAAAAGTTAAAAAATAAAATTACCCAATGATCCAAGAATCACACTACTGGATATTTAACTAACGAATACAGAAACACTAATTCAAAGGGATACATGCATCCCTATGTTTATAGCAGCATTATTTACAATAGCTAAGATATGAAAGTAGTCCACGTGTCCATCAATTGATGAATGGATACAGAAGATGTGAGATATACATAATGGAATATTACTCATCCATAAAAACAAACAAAATCTTGCCATTTGCAATGACATGAATGGATCTAGAGAGCATAATGCTAACCAAAATAAGTCAGATAAAGCAAAATTTCACTCATATGTGGAATTTAAGAAACAAAACAAATGAGCAAAGGGGAAAAAAAAGAGAGAGACACACAGACAAACCAAGAAACAGACTCTTAACTATAGAGAACAAACTGATGCTTACCAGAGGGAGGGTAAGGGGGTGTGTGGGTGAAATAGGAGTGCACTTATAGTGATGAGCACCAGCTGTTGTATGGAAGTGTTGAATCACTATATTGTATACCTGAAACTAATATAACACTATATGTTACCCAGCCATCCCTCAATCTGACCAGGATCTCTGATCCATTGATCCTATCAGCTTTTATCACAGTTCCTCATCCCTTGGATATCCCTGTCACTCCTCTTCTTGCCCAGCTTGAATCCTATGGGCAGGCATTGCAATTAGGTGTATACTGTAGACTCCATTGTTTCTTTCTACCGTTTTGGTATTTGCTGGGCAGAACAGTTAGATCCACTATTAGATCCACTTGTCTTCTCTATATCTGCACACTGCAGCCGAATATGGCTGAGAACAACATTGAAACATTGACTGGTCTCACTTTAAGTTCATGATCTAGAACCTCAAGTGGCCCTTAGTGCTGCCAAGGAATCAAACTATACATTTTAGCCCATTCTCCATTCTTTCTCTCTCCTGCACTAATGTTCTGTACCTTCTCTTTTCTAAAACCCTTTTCTCCTCTCCTCTCAGGTGATGACCTTGCTTCCTGTTTCTAAAAGAATTGAGGTAGTCAGAGAAACATTTCCACAAATTTCCATCATCATATCTGTTCACATTTGTCAGATTAGCAGCCTTCTTCTCTATGTAGAAGAAAGTTCTGTGCCTTGATCCCAGACTAACCCTTTGAATTATGCACTAAACTCCATCTCCTTCTGATTATTTGAAGGCATTACTTCAGTAATCTTTCCTTTCCTCTTCTACACATCAATTTTTCTCTCTTCAGGGTCACTTTGAGTAGTAAATATGCTGCTATCACTCCTATCTTAACATACACACATACATATACACACACACATACACAAAAAATCTCTAGACCCCCACTTACCCCCTCTAGATCCTGACCCATTTTTATGAACTTCTGCAGTTAAATTCCTAGAAAAAAGTTGTCTATACTCACTGACTCCAATTCCCCTCTTACAATCAGGCTTTTGCTCCATCTTTTCCATCCATACTACTTGTGTGGCTACTCATGATCTCCCTATTATAACTAAATTCAAGGGCCAATTTTCAATTTTTCATCCTACATTTCATAACTACAGCATTTGATATATGTGGCCATTCCCATCTCCTGGAAACAGTGTCTACTTGACTCCAGGATTTCACTGCTTCTTGATTTCTCTCTTATCTCTCTGGCTTCTCCTCTTGCTAATTCTCCCTCTTTTACAGCCAAACTCTCAACATTGGAGTGTCCCAGGACTCAGTCTTTGGACTTTTCTATTTGTATACACTCCCGTGGAGATATTCTCCAGTCTATGGTTTACTATCATTTATGTGCCATGAGACCTAATTTTAAATCCCTGGCTTGGGTCTTTCCGGTGAACTCCAGACTTACATATCAAATTGTCCATTTGAAATCTTCACTTGGACATCTAAAGGCATCACAAATTTAACATGTACAGTACTGAACTCCTTATCCCCCACCAAAAAGGCATATCCTAGGCAGTTACATAATGGAAATTCCATTTGTTAAGTTGCCAGGCCCCAAAATTCAAAGGCATTACTGACTTTTTTCTCATACGCCACATCCAGTCTTTAGGGAATCTTAATGGCTCTACCTTCAGTATAACTTTATTTAATCGATTTTTATAATCTCTACTATTTTTCCTTCGGTTCAAGCCATCATCATCTTTCACCTAGATAACTGCAATCATTTTCCAAATCCCCTCCATGCTTACACTGTTGACCCCTTTAATCTATTTTCAAATAATACTCAAAGTCAATGCCCTTACTATGGCTTACAAAGCCCTACACAATCTACCTACTTATTACACCCACTACTTCCTCTAACCTCGCCTACAACTTCCCCTAAACTCTGTTTCTGGTAGTCTCACTGGCGCCCTGGCTGTTCTTTGGAGCTGCCAGTGATACTTCCTCATAAAGGCTTGGAAAGCTCTTTTAGAAGCCATGTGACTCACTTTCTCACCTCTTTAAAATCTTTGTTCAAATGACTTTTTTTTCTAGTAGGCTCTACATCCAACATGGAACTTGAATTCATGGTCCCTAGATCAAGAGTCACATACTAAGTAAGTCTGAGACAGCCACGTGCCCCTAAAATTCCATTTTTTTATTGAAGCCAAACATGGTAGCTCATTTATTTTGCAACCACTCCCAGCATCACTTTCTCTGCTCTGCATTTTTTCTATATGACTTATCACAAAATATAATAAAATTTACTTATTTATTATGTTAATTGTGTCTCCTACCAATGGGACATAAACTCCATTGAGAACAGAAAATTTAATCTATTTTCCACACTGATATATTCTTAGCACCAAGTAAAGGGCCTGGCACATATAAGAACTCAATATTTATTGACAGAATAGATACATCTAAAATTAGAGAATATTTGGGTATTTTAAGTTATAGAATAATTGAATGGAGACTACAAAATAATCAGACTTAAGATGATTAAAGACACAAAATAAGAGGGAGAAAACAAAATTTAAAGAATAAGAGAAGTGGTAAGGTGTTATCAGTGTCAGACATAATAGCATTTTATTATATAAGCATAAATAGAAAAAAATATATTACATAAAAATAAATTGACTAAGAAGAAAGTCATAGTACATGAACTTGTATGCACCAAACCATATAGTTTAAACAATTAAAAGCAAAAGTATGAATAATCACAGGAAGAAACTAACAAATACACCATCATAGAAAGATTTTTATAAATTTATTAGAGAAAAATTCAAGAGGATGAAAAGTTAGTTAAGATATGAAAGAGCCAAGCAACAAATTTATTACATTTTATCTAATTTTTATATATTCTCTCTGTATTATATACTATCTATACTATATAGTATTATCATATTTATGCTACTTAAACTATATTAAATATAATATATAATTGATATAATAGAATACCATAATATACCAAATATAATATTACATCTAGCATATATAAATATGCTATTTCTGTATATTTCTACATATTTACCTAGACAGAAAACCATGCACCCAACAAATAGCATACATATATGGATATTTTTCAAATGACCATATACAAGACCATAAACTGGGTGGTTGTTTTTTTAAACATTGATACTTCTTCAATTATCTTCACTTTCAATGCAAACAAATATTTTTAAAGTTAAAAATTCTGCTTAAATTTTAAAACTAAAATATGAAAAACTTAAAGTAATCTATACAAATTCATATCAGATAAAGAAAAAAACAAAAATTACAAAATACAACTGATATTGAAAATATTAGATGTCAGGCCTTATGGAATCCAGGTAAACTATTTCTAAGGATAAAATTTATAATCTTAAATACATTTCCTTGAGGGGTGCCTCAGTGGCTTAGTTGGTTAAGCATCCAACTCCAGCTTAGGTCATGATCTTGTTGTTTACGAGTTCAAGCCCTGCATCGGGCTCTGTGCTGACAGCTCAGAGTCTGAGCAGTTTCAGAGCCTCCTTCTCTCTCTCTGCTCTTCCCCCTCTCACATTTTGTCTCTTTCCCCCTCTCTCTTTCTCTCTTTCAAAAATAGACAAACATTAAAAATTTAAAAAAATACATTTCTTTGAAAAAGTAAAAAAAACATTTAAAATAGTTACACTTTTAAATCAAGAAGCTGTAAAAGTAACAGTGAAATAATTAGATGGAAATAATTTTGTTAAATATAAGAATAAAAATTAATGAGTAATGGATCAACCTTTAAAAAGTTGATCAATAAAACAAATAGATTTTTTAAATAATAAAAGTATTTAACAACTAATCAAAAAATACACAACAAATAAATAATTACAGGAAAAATGAAAGATATTTTTAGTCATAAGAGAGCACACTGAATAATCTTATGCCAATAAATTTGAAAATGTTCAAATTTTATTTTTTCTAGAAAATATAAATGGTTAAAATTGATTAAAGAAATTAATTCAATAAGAAATAAAGGTATAAATGCCAATAACCATTAAAAAACTAAATCAGTGGAGCATCTGGGTGGCTCCGTTGGTTAACCCTCTGACTCTTGATTTCAGCTCAGGTCATGATCTCATGGTTTGTGCTGGCAGCATAGAGCCTGCTTGGAATTCTTTTTCTCTCCCTCTCTGTCCCTCTCCTATCTGTGCTCTCTCTTTCTCTCTCACTCTCAAAATAAATTAAAGCACACAAACACACACACACACACACACACACACACACACACACACACACAGAAGGGGCACCTGGGTGGCTCAGTCAGTTATTAGGCATCCAGTTTCAGATCAGGTCATGCTCTCATGGTTCATGGATTTCAGCCCCCACGTCCAGCTCTGTGCTGACAGCTCAGAGCCTGGAGCCTGCTTTGGACTGTGTGTCTCCCTCTCTGTCTGCCTCTCCCGGCTCCTGCTCTGTCTCTTTATTAAAAAAATTAAATAAACTAAATCAGTAGTCAAAAACTCTCTTCCAAAAGTGAAACCAGACAAAGATGGTCTTGCAGGTGATTTTTACTAAGTCTGAGAAAAAAGATGTTCTACATCTTGTTTTTTAAATTTTTTAAGGAGTAGGAATGCCTGGGTGGCTCAGTTGGTTGAGCATCCAAAGACTCTTGATTTCAGTTCTTGTCATAATCTCACAGTTCCTGAGGCTGAGCTCTGAATTGGGCTCTGTGCTGACAGTGTGGAGCCTGTTTGGGATTTTCTCTCCCTCTCTTTCTGCCTCTCCCCTCTTGTGTCACATTCTCTCTCTCTCTCTCTCTCTCTCTCTCTCTCAGTTTTTAAGAATAAACTTAAAAAAAAACTTTTTAAAGAGTAGAAAAAAGAAAGAAAATTATCTTGGTTACAAAAGCTGTCTGGTTACAAAAACTATCCGAAGACAATTCCAGAGAAAAAGATGATTCAGCAATTTCAGTTACAAATGCAAATGCAAAATTCCTAAAGTATTAGCAAATAAATGTCAGTGGTTTTAACTAAGACATGATAAAACATCATGGCTAAGCAGAGATTTCTGAAGGAAGAGATGATATCTAAACATCAGCATTTATCCATGTATTCCAACTCACTGATCATAAAAAGAGAAAAGACAAACATTATTTTAATAAATGCAGGAAGGGTATGTATTGGACTAAATTGGATACTTGCTTATGCTAAACTAGAACTAGAAGAGAACTTCTTTAATTTGTTAAAAAGGTGTTACCAAAAAAACCATAAACACTGTGATTAATGGTGAAACTTTATAAGCATTTTTAAAAAACCAAAATGACAGAAAACTTATCCCAAACTTAGAAATAGGCAAAAGAGAATAGTAGATGTTTTTTCAGTGCAATCCTGGGTTTGTACCTTTAGTTGGTTTTTCTATTGGCTGTGCTATTCTACTGTGCTATTTTACAATTGTGTAGATACACAAGTTAATTTGTAGATACTTGTCTAGTACAGATGAAAGTAATTTCTATGTAGTGAAAATTATAACGCTAAAGTATGGTTTATTGCTCTGTAGGATGTAAACTAGTTTTAGATCTAACCCAGCAATCTTGTCCTAAAATTCTTTTGTTAAATTTCCTTTAAGTAACTTAACTCTAAATACAAAGTATTCTTTATTTTTAATACAATCCTGGTTCCCTCATACATTAATGAGTTGGATAAAATCCTTGGCATGTATCCATTCTACACTTGCATGAGAGCCATGATTTACTCATTTGACAAATACACTTTAACAAAAACAAGTCCTGCTTCTATTCATCATATACTAGAAGATGTAAATAAATAACTAAGAAAAACAAATAATATGTCTAAGTAGTAGGACAAAAAAGGAAAAAAATGTGATTTTTCAGGTGGTATGGTTGTCTAAAAAGTTTAAATTAACTTGCTGAATACAAAACTGATATAGAAAAAAATTAATACTCTTATCATACATATAACAGTAATGGTTATAAAAGGTAACTTGGAAAGATAGAATTTACAAAAGTAGCAACAACCAAAAATGTACCTAGGAATAAACCAAATGGAAGGTGCATAAGATCTCTTTAGAGAAAAATCGTAAAATACTATTGAAAAATATGAAAAATACCCAACTATACTATAAGATATATTATGCCAATTAACAGGAATACTCATTAATAGAAAGGTACTTCTTCTCTCAATTAATCTGCAAGTTAAATTAAATTTCATTAAAATCCTACTAGGATATTTCTTTGTGGAAATTGATTGATTTTAAAATTTACATAGGACGCTAAAGCATAAATAGCCAAGACAATTTTAAGGATTTGTCTTACCAGATAATCAAGAGAATATCATAGATTGTATAAGACAATGTAACAATGACTCAGAGACAAGCAAATAGAGTAGTGGGTTAGAATAAGGAGTCCAGAAACAGATGTAAGCACATAAGGAATTTGGGGTATCACAGAGGAAATCAGGTCAAGGAGAAAAGTGTTGTTGTGATTGACTTATTATATGCAAATTAATTTCCCTAACTTACACCTGAAGCAAAAATAAATTTCAGGTCAAAGATTTAAATGTGAAAAACAAAACTTTAAAGCTATTAGAATTTTTAAAAAAGGAGAATGTATTTATCACAATGGGTGAGGGGAGGGATTTTTTAACTAAGGGGGGCAGGAAGACAAAGACTGATTTACAAATATTTTCTAAATAGTAAAAATTACCACAAACATACCTAAAAGATAATTGTCAAACAAGCAAAACAACATTAAAAAACAAAGGATTAATGTCAAACATATGTAATAAATTACTACATATAAAGTAGAAAAATGTAAAAACTCACCCTCCCTTCCCTAAACCAAAGTAGACAGTAGGCAATGGATATGATCAGGTAAGCCACTGAAGTAGCAGAAAACATATTTATTATTAAATATATAAAAAGATGGTCATGTCAGTAGTAATCGGCACAAATGTGTTGAAATGAAATGAAGAATCATTTCACATTCATCAGATTAGCAAAAATGTAAATATTCTAAAAATTCCAAATGTTAGCAGTGTGTGGATTCATCACTCTTTTAGATTATTGGTGAAAGTATACATTGGTACCTTTACTTTGGAAAGCAATTTTAAAATACATAAAATTTGAAAATAGGCTGTCATTTTGAAGAGAAGAGGGTTTGGCAATATCCAGTACATGTGAAAGTCTACCTCCTCTATTTCTACCCAAGTCCTTGTGTAAGCCTATTCTGAAGGAAGACGGATCACAGGAGACGTTGTCAGATGTTTATCCAAGTTTTGCTGAATAGTGAAAACTGGAGCCAGTGCAAATATCCACGAACAAGTGACTGCGTAAATAAGAGGTGGTGTTTCTCTATGACCAAAACCAATGCAGGAGTTAAGATGAATGAGGTAGACCGTGAATGAATACTGGTAAATGTCAGGAACTCACAGGTTGGGGGTCAAAACTAGATTGTCAAATGTTAAATACAATATAATTGTTTTTGCATACATTTTTTAAACCATACAAAACAATAGTATTTTAAAAACTTGATCTGCCTATGTGGTAGGTAATAATAATATTTGTTTCTCGATGAAAAGAGAGGAAATTGAAGATTATGGAGAATATGCAATATAAATTGTTTATTACAGGTGGCATATATGTAGCTCTGGGTGTTTTGGGGTATTTTATTATAAAAAGGAATAAATGAATGAAGGAAAACATTGCAAAATAAGTGGAAGTTAAAAAATCACATAAAAGGGGCACCTGGGTGGCTCAGTCAGTTGAGCATCCAGATTCGGCTCAGGTCATTCATGGTCTCAGGGTTCATGGGTTCGAGCCCCGCATCGCGCTCTGTGCTGATCTCTAGCTCAGAGCCTGGAGCCTGTCTTCGGATTCTGTGTCTCACTCTCTCTCTGACCCTCCTCTGCTCAGGCTGTCTCTCTCTCTCTCTCAAAAATAATAAAACATTTTAAAAAATCATATAATATAAGGTCGGTTGATAGCTTAATTTCTTCTCCTACTTTCAGCAAATATCTGAAGTGTCTAGACTTCCTTGGCATTAGACTGGGTAGGTATATACAAGTGTACAATATAGATCGAATTCCTGCTTAAAATTTCAAAAGGATACAGTCAAGTATAAACTGATAATCACAACACCAGAAGAAAAGTGGCACTATAGACAGGTGCATAGTACTTGTGTGAGTATCTAAGAGGACCACTGTTGATTAGGATACCGTTGGGCATAAGTAACAGAAATTTGCTTAGATAATGGCAAGGATGTATTAATTCAAGTAACTGGTAAGTTTAAAGAGAGATCAAGATAGGTTTGATTCAGCAGCTAAGAAACATCATCCAAGGGCAAATTTCCCTTCTTCGATTCTGCAGTCCCTGGGGGGTCAGCTCAATGTCATTCCTCCGTTGGCTCCCCCTTGTGGTGACGAACGGTTACCAAATACTCAAAGTTTAATGTTCATCAATAAGGAGACACAGCTTTTTTAAGAAATGAGGAAGTTTCTTTCTTTAGAAGCCTCCAGCAAATCCCTTTTTCTGAGGGCCTTTCTGCGGGCAAAGTGGAGGCCCTTTATTAAGATCTCTTCAATAGATACACTGCAGAATATCAAAAAGACCAATCTCTATGAGGAACAAAATACTTATTATAAATATTAGCAAAAATATGTTAATTTATTTACTTGTTTTCTAAATTAGCACCTTTTTTTCCCTGGAAGCATTGTCTTGAGTTCTCAGATGTAGCTTTTAAATATTTCTCATTTATAATCACAAAGTATATGTTTGTTATTATATTATTTGGAAATTTATAGTTATATAGAAATTAAATACGTAAGCAAGAATATTTTTATCAAAAACATAAAATCATAATTAAATAAAAGATGAGAGAATATAGTACTAGGGGGATATATGGTTAAATCATTTAATAACAGTAAAATTCTACCTAGGTCTGACATAAAAATCAGAAACTGTGAAAAAGATAAATTTAAGTCCATTGAAATTAAAATATCTGTACAGTTCACCCTTGAACAACATGAGGATTGTGAGCATTGACCAATTGAAAATCCACATATAACTTTGACTCCCCCAAAATTTAACTACTAATAGCCTACTATTGACCAGAAGCCTTACAGAGAACATAAACAATCGACTGACTCATATTTTGTGTATTATGTACTGTATTCTTACAATAAAGTAAGCCGGAGAAAAGAAAATGTTATTAAGAAAGTCATAAGGAAGAGAAAATACACTGTATTTGTTGAAAAAATTCGCATATACATAGACTCACGCGATTCAAACCCATATTGCTCAATGGTCAACTGCACATTAAAAACTACTCTGAATAAGGTAGATATGGAAACAATGAACTGGAAATTAATATTTACTACATATATGATTGACAGGTTAATTGCCATAAATTACAAGAAATACTACAAATCAATATCAAATAACTAAAGGGAATAGGAAAAATGCAAAAGTCATAAAATGTAATCCACAGAAAAAAGTGCAAATAACCAGAAACATATGAAAAAAGATGTTCCATCTGACTACAAAAGAAAGAAATGCAAATTCAAACAATGAGATATTTTTCTTGGAAGAGATTGAAATGAGAAATGATGCCAGTGATGGGAAAAGACTATATTAGAAGGTGGAAGTGTAAGTTAACACTTTACTGAAAGTAGTTGGAAATAATCTATTTAAAGTAATGTCAATTTCAAAATTAAGCTATTGATAAATTTTGGATTCAGATACAGTAAGTTTAAGACTTTTTCCTGAAGAAATAGTTGCACAAATGTAGAAAAATAAATATACAGGTATTGATTGCAATTTTGTTTTCATATAAAAAACTGGAAACCACCTAATTGCCTATCAACTGAAATCTAGCTCAAAAGCATTTGTCATTTGTCTATTGGCTATCACACAACTGTGGAAATAATAAGTTATATCTATACATACTGACAAGAAAAGATACCAGATAAATGATTTTTAATTGCCAAAATGTGTATAATCTGATCACATTTTTGTGAAAACATGGTATAAATCTTGTATATGTATTTTTTAAAATCCAAAAGAACACACATCAAAGAGAAACCTGTGATTGCATCGTGGGGGTGAAACTATGGAGAAATAATCTTCAACTTTGTACATTCTATATTGCTTAGTTGTTTTACAGTGGGCACACCCTTGTTGCCAGAAAAATACATATATTTAAATAATTTTAAATATATAAGTGTGTATATTTTAAAATATATAATACATAATTCTTAAAGACAGAAATTAATGCTATTAATTAGTGCTGTTGAATAACCGTTACTGATATATTTACAACACCTCACGGACACCTGCTAGAGTAACTCAATATTGTTTAAAATTTCATTTCAAGTTATAAGCAAGGTGGTATATTCGTAGACAACATGTGGAGCATTAAGAGAGAGTAGTAGAAACCTTTAAATGAAAGGGTAAAGCAATATAAATAGTATATTGAAGAACGGTAACTATTTGGGAAATTTTAGTGGTTAAAGAATATGACCTTCCAGGTTCTTTGCATCGGTGCTCAGTCTATCACATTTTGCTCTGTAGCTGCAATTATACTTACTGACGATGCTCAAAATGTATAAAAAATCAGCACAAGTCATCTTCCATAGTTCTCTCTGATCATTACCAGGGATCCGTATTTCTTGTAGCAAATTGAAAGAAGTGTTCTGTTTAATGGTAGATATATCATAGGAAGCAAAGACTAGCTGGGTACTGTCCCCCACCCCCAGAAAAAATTTCCTTTCTTCTTTTTTCCTATTTCATCAATCTTTAATTTCCCATCTGGGGTTGAGAATCCAGAGATAAATTGCATGGGAACATGCCTTCTTGGGAGCTTGAAGCCAAGCAAATGAATAAAAACAAAACGAAACAAAAAAACCCCAGAAAAATAGATATGCATTTTAGTACATTGAAGTCAGGTGTCAGTTAAAGTCGGTGAAGGCAGAGTGTAAATAAGATTCTGTGTGTTAGGAGTGCTTCAGAATAAAGCTGGTCTCCCCTATATTTAAGAGTGGAGATTACATGTCACTTTTAGGCAGTTTTATTTTGTAACAAAACACCCAGTAGGTTGTCCCTTACTTTTATACGTTAAAGTGAATGCACTTGAAGAAACTGGAGTCTGGAATTTTTTGTGAAGGGCCCAGAAAGATGATATTATCCACAGTGCAACAGTTAGGAAGACCGAGTACAGCAGTGACGTGGGGAGTTCCCATGATCAGCAGGACTGCACGGAGCCCAGGTACAGTGCATTGGTTGATACTGTGAACTTCTATAGATCCAACACTTCTTTTTCTTTTTCTTTTTAATTTTTTAAAAATGTTTATTTATTTTGGAGAGAGGGAGGTAGGGAGAGGCAGAAAGAAGAAGACAGAAGATCCAAAGTAGGCTCTGTGCTGTCCATAGACCCTGACGCAGGGCTTAACCTCATGAACTGTGAGATTGAAAGGACACAGGTCTGAACCAAGCTGACTCCATGACAGGCTTTAAGTTTCCGCTCTGAGCTTAAAGGCCTAAGTTTCGGTTTCCCAGAATCATTAGACATTGGCAGGAAAAGGGCACATATTACTCAACAAGCGACCACCCTCGCAGCACCCAATCAGAAGCGGCCAGCTAGCACACTTAACATTCCTAAGGACAGGCCTGGAGATGGAAACTATAGATAGTTACCTGCTGTTTAATGCTAGATTAACCAGTTATTCACCCCACGTGGAGGTCCTTAGCCCACCCTGTAATTGGTTATTTTCAAAGAAACACTAAATGTCATAATTGGGTCCTGCCAAAAGTAACGAACACTCTGGACAATGTGTATGGTTAAAATTGTTACTAAGGCTGTTATGTGATGATGATTGGATTACGGTAACTATGTCATAATTTTCTGTAACCCCCCCCCTTTTCCAAACCCCATAAAACCCTACCCAGTCTTTGTTCGGGGCTCTCAGCATGGATCCACTGTGCCGGTGAAGTCCGAGAGTCCAAGCTTAAGCCCGAATAAACACCCTTTGCCTTTGCATATGTGTCTTGGACTCTCTGGTGGTCTTGTTATTGGGGACCCCATAATCTGGGCATAACAAGATTATGACCTGAGCTGAAATCAAGAGTTGGCCACTTAACCCACTGAGCCACCCAGGCACACTGATCTAACAATTCTGACATAGCAGTTGGGTTTTGAGAGAAAGTACCTGAGCCTAAATATCACTAAAAAGTGATAACCTTGATGCCCAGCATTGATCCTATGGGGCCTGACCATAAACCTGACTCCAGCAGGTTGTTCTTGCAGTATATGCCAACTGACAGGACAAATCTTCAAAGGATGACAGCATGAGCTAATAAGAAACAGCATGAGTGACTTGGAGTGGACCCACATCTTTCAACAACTAGGGGTAAGGGAGGCTAATAGGCATGTGGAGACTCAGGGATTGATTGGAAAAATAAAACAATGTGACCTCATTTGCAAACTGGTTACACAATTCAAGAGTGTTAAAATAATGGCAGAAATAGGTAGCCAGAGAATAAGGGGATAGCTGTGGAGTGAAAAGAGTTTTGAACTAGGTGTCAGGAGATTTGGGATTAAATATTGTTTTTTTCATTTATCATTATGCCAGTTTTAAAGCTGAAGAAACAGAAGCTCGGAAAGTTAACTAAGTCAACCAAAGAGCCCAGCTCTGAGTGGCAGGAATGGGATTGAAATCCAAAGCGCTGAATAACCCAACTGGCATTTCTCACTGTCCTTCTTGATACATCCCTTAAGTTTAAGACACATCTTAAACTGGACGGAACAAAAGAGAGCTTTGGTTTATCTGGTGGTCCTCCACATTCACTTTTCCTCAGGTTTTCACAGCCTCGATTATGTATCAACTTAACCATCAAATTGCTTTGTCTCTAAACTTAAGAATCGTGTTGCTTCCTCTCTATCACACAACTTCATTGAACTCATCAGTAGGTTTTACAAGCTCTTTCTCCAACTATATCCTGCCATTATTATTGTTTAACCACCATTTTTTGCCCAGACTATGGCAATAACCCCTAGATTGGTTTTCTAGCAGAACAAATTCAAATAGTAACATCACGTGCTTCTGAGAACTCCTGCCTCCTTAATAGTCCATCCTCCACACAGAGGCCAAAGTGAACTTTCTAAAGTATGATTCAGATCATGCCATACTTCAGTTTAAAATCATCCATTGCCTTCTCTTTACAACCAGAAAATAACCCACCGTCCTTGTACTGCCCATGAGCCTTGTGTGGTGTGATCACTGCTGACTTATTTGTCCTCATTCCCCTGCCCCTTGTTCACCCCTTTGTTCCCTATTCTCCACCCATGTTGACTTTTCTGCCCCTTGACACATCAGCTCCTTTTCATCTCAGGGCCTTGGCATTTGCTTTTTCTTATTCGTGGATTGCTCTTCCCCTGGATCTCCACATGTCTGCCTCCTCCTCCTCATTCAAGTCTAAACTCAAGTGTAACCACCTAGAGGTGACTACCTGAGTTAAAGCAACCCCCTCACCCACTTCGAATGCCGTTTCCACATTTTATCTTCTTAGCTCTTCTCACTTTTTGAAATCCCTACAAAAGATTAGAAGTTCATCAAAAAGGTGGACTCTGTTTTTACCCTTCAATATTCCACTGCCTAGAATACTGCCTGTGCATAATTGGTGTTTAATCATTTTTTATTGAGTGGCTATAATAGTGGGATATTTGCATCCTATGATGGCCTTTCAGAGGTGATAAGCAAACTAGTGAATAATAGAACATTTCCTTTCTAAATAATTGCAAATCATGAGAAAACCCCTTTTGAACTAATATCTATAACTATTCTACTTGGCTTGCCTGTGTTGTTAAAAACTAGGAAAAAAAGCAAACGTGGGAACTACATCGTAATATATTACTCAAAGTCCTACTTAGATTACAACCATATCAATACTTATACCTTATGATAAAGTCCCACAGCACCAAGAATAAATCACAACTTCATAGCAACATTCACTAATTGAAAGGTGAGGATCTTTCACTTCATTTCAAAGTCAGAGCCCAGAACACTAAGACTGAGAACGCTAGAAACTATTCTCTGGAATTCTAAATGAAATGCTCTGTTCACATTCTATATTTATAACAATTTACTGAAGTTCATAATTTTTTCCACACTTCACTATCTCATGGAGATTAGGCTGAGCAAGGAGTCACCAATTTTATTATTTCATTGAATTCAGAAACCAAGTAATGGAAGTTGTTGCAGCAATTGCTGCTGTAATGGATTAAGCCATTTTATATTCATAATAGACTCTCTAGATTTTTGAGACACTCTCCTGAACCAGTGACAACATACTCTCTTCCTGTCTTCTTTACTATACTGATTTTCACAACCCCTGCTAGTAAAAGAAACACAAGATAGTGTTTGGGAGTTGTAGAAAGTGAGATGAAAAGGGCAACGCTAGACCATATCTTGAGGACTGAAGGATCTAGCCAGACTAAGGATCTTGGATTTATTGTGAGGCCTTGTTTTCTGTGCATGGGGGCTGGGAGGTGGAGGTAAAGAAGGATCAAAAGAGAAGACGAAGAAAAGGAACTCTTGTCTGCCTGGTGGTTCATTCTAGCCACTCTCTGATTTCTCTTCCTCTTTTTGCTGCCATACTTTTCAAATGAATCCTCTATCCTGAGATCTATGTAACAGGATGTTGAAGTATTTTCTCAGCTTTGGGTGAGTCTCTAAACTTGAGAACAAAATATCTTATTGTCTACAAAGTATAAAAAGAAATACCAGACTCTTTCTTCAAACCAAGAGGTGACTCAGAAGAGGCACCCTAAAAATTAATTCGGTGATTCATTCTTAGCCTTGAAAATTAATGGATGTGGCTAAGTGGGATTTCTTCAGAGGTATAAATGTAACAGTTTGAGTATACAAATGGGCAATGACAAAATCATGTATGTCAGAAGAATTCTGACCCACATCCTCTGCAGCAATTGGAAGCCAAACCACAACCTCCATAGCAATCAGAAAGAACAGTTAGGATTTCGTCAATGAGTACTGGCTTTTTTAACCCCAACCCCCCACCTCCAACTCAGGACCAGCCAGAAAAAGCCAAATATGCTTCTCAATTCCATCATCTAAAACACTCTGCTCTAGTTAGCTCTCTTCCTGATTCTCCATCCCAACAACCAGAGCACACCTGAATGCTTTCTTTTCTTAATCCTCAAGCTTTTCTTTTCCCCTGACTGCCTTTGAGTCTCTGACAAATGCAGGTGATAGTCTGTACTCCCTTCCCATATCTGGCTCCAAATACAGAGTGTCAGTTCTTGCTTAGGTGATCTTCATTTATTTCCAGAGTGCTATGGAATTTCTGCCTGGGGAACAGAACAAGGGTGTTGGCCCTTACCTATAGCCAAAAGTCCTGGAGACTGACATTTTATTCAATTCCAACAAATGTTGACAGGGGAGGCTGACTGAAGGAAACAGTGATAGAGGAAAAAAGACAGAGGCAGATGGGGCAATTTCATAGGGCAGCGATGTATGCAAATATCATGTGGCCAAGTGTGAATCACTTCGGCTGTCTTGAAAGGGACTCTACCAAGGTAACTTTCTAGGGAGGTGAGTTGAACCCAACAGAAGGTCTCTTAAAAACCGCAAAAAAATCACCCAATGAGAGAAAGCATCAGCTTTTTGACAGGCCAAATGGCAAAAACTAGATGAGCTAATAACAGTGTTTCTGCCTTTATTTCTTTTCCCTCTAAGCATAGCAGCTCTGGAGAAGCCCTGGGTAGCATAGTGAAAAGGAAAGGAAGTAATACAATTGTCCTATCCCCTCATATTTGGATCATTTAAAAAAATAATATTATTATTGGATCATTATTTCTTTATGCAAACATGTATATATTTTTTTGCCAAGTTTTCTAAAAGAATCGCTCAAAAATTACTCTGCATTTCTTCTGCTCAGATCATGACGTTCTTCTTCTTAAACAATGAGTAAAGAAGGTTTCTATAGAATGTTACAAGTCTAATATTTGAGATAAATTTGACCAGTCTGCTCTGTCCCATTGAGGGGTAGTTCTAGTGCAACACTCCTCTCAAACCATGAATCTATTCTGAGGAGACCACAAATTAACTTGTAATTTTGAACAAAGGTCTGTGATTGCTCACCAGGCCACTGCTCTACCACCTGTTAGTCTCTGCTAATACTAGAAAAGAAAAAAACACTACAGTTCCATTGGGAACCTTAGACCAGGTAGCCCTGCAAGGTTCGCTATTTTTCTGACCTTAAACATTACCCAAAAGGCAGGCCTTCCCTTCGGCACTTCATCCTGCATTCATGCCCCCATTCCTAACTTTCCTGACCACTCTTCCCATTCTGTCCCTGGATCTCCCATCTCCATGCAACCACACCCACCTACAGCTCCAGATGTTTTACGGAACAGTCTCTCTACCTGCCTGCTTTAACTGATCCTGGCCATTTTTCTCAGCTACCCTCTTCGGTATGGCTTTTTCAGGCTGAATGCTCTGTGTTCCTCTACTTGCTCCATGCTTCAGAACTACTGGATTATTGGGCATTTTCCTTCCCTCCTTGCATTTTCCACCATTACATTTACACTGCTGCTGCACTGTCCAAAATAGAGCCAAATGCCACATGTGGCTATTGAGCACCTCTTCTCTGGCTCATCCAAATTGAGATGTGCTAGAAATATACAATGCACCCCAGACTTTGAAGATTTAGTGTGGGAATAGCATTAAAATATGCCATTGACAATTTTTATGTTGATTGCATATTGAAATGAACATTATTTGGATATATCAAGTTAAATGAACTATATTATTTAAATTAATTTTATGTATTTTTAGTTTTTAAAATGTGGCTACCAAAAAACATTTTTTATTATAGCTTATTGTCAAGTTGGTTTCCATACAACACCCAGTGCTCATCCCAGCATGTGCCCTCCTCCATGCCCATCACCCATTTCCCCCTCTCCCCCACCCCCATTAACCCTCAGTTTGTTCTCAGTATTTAAGAGTCTCTTATGGTTTGTCTCCCTCCCTCTCCTTAACGATTTTTTCCCCTTCCCTTCCCCTATGGTCCTCTGTTAAGTTTCTCCTGTTCCACAAATGAGTGAAAATATATGGTAGATTACATATACAGCTCAAATTATATTTCTCTTCGTAAGAGATGGGAATTAACATAGCTTTATGAAAAGAAGAGAACCTTGCATGGTTACTTATCTCATGTGCTGTGCAGCTGCTGTGTACCAGGCATTGATCTTCATACTGGCGAGGTAGCAATGAGTGAAGTTCTTGTCATCATGGAGCCTACCCTATTGTGAGAGAAGACAGACAATACATAGATTAACAAGTACATATAAAATCAGCAAGATATGGATAGCGCTGTGGTAAATAGAGGGGAGATGCTTGTGGTCAGGGGAGGAGTTATAAAGAAAGAGAGCCAATGAGATAAGAGAGATTGTATGTGTGTGTCTATATGCGTGTGGTGGGTGGAGGGCATTGTATCATGTAGGACATTGGAAGGATTTAGCTTTTACTCTAAATGAGATGAAAAACCAATGAAGGAGGTTAAAGAGAAGAGTACCTTCTCTCATGTGGATTTTAAAAGGATGACTCCTACCATTACGTTGATAAGGGAATGGTGACAGATGACGACTGACACAAAGGAGACAGATGGGGAGTGATGGGGGGTTGAACTATGGATATGTGTTGAAGATACAAGAACTAGAATTTGCTGGAGGATTGGCTATGGGAAATAGGAGGTAAAAAGGAACCAAAGAAGATTCTTAAGCATTGGCTTGAGCAACCAGCAGCCTGTTTACTGAGAAAGAATATGTTGTGAGCAATGGAGGAAAGAATTCATAGTTGGTAGTCCATATGAGGGGCAAACACTAGGTGCTAGTATTCATAGGGAGGTAGAGACTATTTGCATAAAGATGTCAGGGGAGGTTCCATATGCTACATACAAGTTTTTAAGCTATGCTTTAGTATATGGATGAAGTTTTCACATATGAGAAAGAAAAAAAGGAGTGCCCTGCCTTTAAGTGGGAAGAGCAAAGGCAAAGGAAGTGGAATGGCATGGGCTATTGTTCACACTGGTGATTGTTGTGGTTCACTTGCAACCTAGGATACATAGTGAAAGATACGAATACATGTAGTGAAATGCAGAGAAATAGGCTCAGAAAAGCTGGATGGAGCAAGAGGGTGATGACTTTGGATGGTCAGTTAAATAGTTTGGACTTGACTTATTAGGCAACTAAGATGGGCTGAAGAATTGTACACAAAAGAGAGAATGGTATTAGTGTTTACTTTCAGAAGATAACTATAGAATGTAAGATGAATTGACAGGGGAGAGGGGAGTTGAAAGCAGGAAAGTAATTAGGCAACAGTGCTAAACATTTTCCTTTTGACCCTCCAGATTCATGGTCCATCCTTCTCCATTCTGTCTATCCTTCCATTCTGGAAGTTGACTTTCATGAACTATTTAAAAGACTGCCTCTGCCCTCTAATTTATTATTGAACTTGGTCAACAGAAGACATGGCAGGAAAAAAGAGGTCTGGTTGAGAGAGTGGACAGAATAGCTGTTATCCTGAGTCACTTCAAGCATGTCTACTTAAAGACCAGAGCCTCTATCAGGAGGCCTAATTCTATAGCAGCTAGGGTCCAAAACAGTCCTCTTCTTGATTCTTTACGCATACATAGCAGCCAAACCGGCTTCCCTGCAGTTGGTAAACATGTTATTACGCCTTAATTCTGCCCACACCCTTCAGTAAACTGTCCTCAGTAACCTTATTTGAGCGTGCCACCCATTTACTACTAAAAACATAACTGTGTACCATAGGAAAAAACTCCAATAATAACATTTAAAACTCAATTGTTTACTTCTTAAAAATTTTTTATGTCTTTATTTCATTTTGAGAGACAGAGAGTGAGTGGGGGAGGGGCAGAGAGAGAGGGAGACACAGAATCAGAAGCAGGCTCCAGGCTCTGAGCTGTCAGCACAGACCCCGACGCCAGGCTTGAACCCACAGACTGTGAGATCATGACCTGAGCTGAAGTTGGACACTTAACTGACTGAGCCATCCAGGTGCCCCTCAATTGTTTACTTTTATTTCAAGTAAAAAAAACAAAGCTAGAGAAGTTAGCAGTCCAGGGCCAACATATTGTTTTCTCTTTCACGGTATCAGCACTGGCTACCCATATGCTACTGGACCACTGACCATTACTTTCACTGTCTAGGCAACAAGAAGGGGGCAAAAGGGCTTCAGCTTCTCGGCAATTTCAAGACAACTTTCATAAAGTCTCTCCCAACACTTTGGTATCTATCTCATTGGCCAGAACATCACATGGCTATGTCTAGCTATAGGGGAGGCTGGGAAATGGTTCATTCAGCTGAGCACACGTAATGCCAAATAAATCTGGGGTTTTCTCATTAAGGAAGACCTGGAAATGGTTGTTATATAGGTAGTTACAAGTCTCTACCACCAAAAACTAGTTAAATAATCCAGAGGGACACCTGGGTGGCTCAGTATGTTGTTAAGCATCTGACTGTTGATTTGGGCCTAGGTCATGATCTCATGGTCAGAGGTCAAACCCCACATCAGGTTCAGCGGAACCTGCTTGGGATTCTCTCTTCTTCTGCCTCTCTCCTGCTCACTTTCTCTCTCTCTCTTTCTCAAAATAAATAAAGAAACTTAAAAACATCCAGAAAAATATAATCTATAATGAGGGCCTGAGAATAGTGGGGAAGAATGACAGATGATAGATACAGTGAAAGATGGACGAGTCTAGATGCTAACATTGGAATAGGCTCCCTTTGTATCCTCTTTATTTAACAATATTTTACTTAGGTTCCTTCTGATCTAATAAAATATTATTTCTCTGAATATAGAACTTTATTAAAAGCTACTTGTTGAAAAAAAAGTTACTTGTTGAGGACTACCACAGAAAATAACTGGCAAGTCAAAACTAAAATGAGGTATCATACCCATTAAAATGGCAATCATCAAGAAGACAAAGGCAACAGGTGCTGGTGAGGATATGGTGAAAAGAGAATCCTTGTGCACTGTTAGTGGCAGATCAGATGGTCCAACCACTACGGAAAAAATATTGAAGTTCCTCAAAAAATTAAAAATAGAACTACCATACAATTCCACAATTCTACTTCTGGGTATATAACCAAAGGAAATGAAAACAGGATTTGCCAATATACATCCACTTTCACGTTTATCCCAGCATTATTCACAATACTCAGCATACAGAAACAACCTAAATGCCCATTAATAGATGAATGGATAAAAAAGATGTGGTACATTTACACACGGGAATATTATCCAGACATATGAAAGGAGGATATCCTGTCATTTGCGACAACATAAATGGACCTCAAATACCTTATGCTAAATGAAATAAGCCAGACCAAGAAAGGCAAGTACTATATGATATCACATATGTGGAATCTATAAACCAACCAATAAACAAAAAGTAAATATCCAAACTTATAGAAAGAGTTCAGACTTGTGTTTACCAGAGGATGGTGGGGGCATGGAGAAGGAAATGGAGGTAGAAAATCACTCAAAAGGTACAAACCTCCAGTCATGAGATAAATAAGTACTAGGAATGTAATGCACAGCATGCTAACTACAACTAACACTACTGTATGATACATAGGAAAGTTGTTAAGGGGGTAAATCTTGGGTTCTCATCTCTTTTCCCTTTTGGTAATTTAGATCATGAGAATTAACTGATATTTTTATTAAGTCACTCACCTACCATTGATTGGGCACTTTCTGTTGGGCAATAACTATTTGTCCACTATAGTAGAAGCTGATAGTTGTCTCAAGGTATCTATCCTCCCCTTCTCTTTGTAATAGAACCCTGTAATTTTTGTTTGACACATTGTGATTTAGCTAAAGGAATATTTTTTCAGTCTCCCTTATATCTAGGTAGGATAATTTGAATTCTGGCCGATAAAATCTCAGTAGAGACTATGTGGAACTTCTAGAAAATCTTCTTAAAAGAGAGGGCATGAATAAGGGTGTCTGAGTGGCTCAGTCAGTTAAGCATCCGACTTCAGCTCAGGTCATGATCTCATGATTTGTGGGTTCAAGCCCCATGTTGGGCTCTGTGCTGACAGCTCAGAGCCTGGAGCCTGCTTTGGATTCTGTGTCTCCCTCTCTCTCTCTAACCCTCCCTGCTTATGCTCTCTCTCTCTCTCTCTCTCTCAAAAATAAACATTAAACAAATTTTTTAAAAAGTGAGAGAGGGCATGTATAATATTTTTTTCTTTCTTATCTCATTCTTCTTCTTGAGTCTTGAATGCAGAAGCCTTAGGAGTAATTTTGGACCATTAAAACAAAGGCCATAGCTTAGGGATGGAGCATAGGAAAGAGTCTAGTGACCTCATAGAATCACTATACTAGGTCTGAATTGCCTAACTCTAGACAAATTTTTCTAATAGAAAAGTAAAATTCAATTTTGATTAAGCCATTGTTATTTGGATTTTTTCTATTATATGCATGTGAATCAAACAGCAACCAATACAACCATTTGAGAAAAGAGATTGAATATTCTACCTTTGCTAATTATGAGACTCTATTTCTTCTTTCACTGTGGTGATATTGTATAAATGAGAGTCTCTAATATCTCAGAAGCTTAAAACAGACATTTCTTCCTATGGGTCTGCATGTTAGTTGCTATTCATTTGTTCTGGGATGTGGTGATGGTTTTGACTGGGCTTCGCTAAACTCCAGACACCAGGTCAGGATTCAGGTGTGCTCGACATATCATCATCCAGATACAGAAGTTATCTGGACTATCTATTTCTAAAGGTGAAGTGGCAAAAATGCAAGAGGATAAACCAAAGTGGGTAAATATGTTTAAAGTTTCTGTCAACATTTCATTGGCAAGCACATGACCAAGCTCAACATCAATTAGACCAAAAAATATACTTCCACCTATTCTATCGAGAGAAATCACAATGACACGTGGTAATGTGTATGGATGAATAATTTTCTAACAGCAAAAGAGTCAATTTGTTATGGAGACCTTGGAAAAGTTATAGAGATCATAGAAAGTTTACTTTAACCTCTCTGTGTCTCAGTTTTTTAATTTGTGCAGCTAAAGTGTCTGGTTAAACTTGTATGGCTCTAATTGTATGTCATCTTGTTTCTTTCCTGACTCTCAGGGAACAGAGGTATACTGAAGCATAATACTAGGGATGTTTTGTTGTTTTTTAAGCACTGATTAGAGTTATTGAATTGATTGAATTGAGGAAGGGTAAAGGAGATATCAGTGGTTTTATCTGGGATTTTCCTCTATGAAATATTTTGTTTCTGCCATCTTATCCTACCCTCACAAGAAATAAAGAGTACAGTCTATATAAATTTTCAGATTCAGACGGTTAATTTTGTTACAAGAAAGTGATTAACATCACATATCTTGACAGTTATATCGATATGGTAAGATCTTCTGAATTGGGGTAAGGGGTGGAAGTCCATGGGCAGAAGGAATAAATATTCGTTCTTTGTGGTTTTTTTGTTTTGTTTTGTTTTGTTTTTGCCTACTGCCCAATTCATAGCTCTATTTTTTAATATTTCTTCCTTCCTTCCTTCCTTCCTTCCTTCCTTCCTTCCTTCCTTCCTTCCTTCCTTCCTTCCCTCTTTCCCTTCCTCCTCTTTTTCTTTCTTTTCTTTCTTTCTTTCTTATATAGTTTATTGTCAAGTTGGTTTTCATATAACACCAAGTGCTCATCCAAACAAATGGCTCCTCCAGGCCCATCAGCCCTCAGTTTGTTCTCAGTATTCAAGAGTCTCTCATGGTTTGCCTGCCTCCCTCTCCCCAGCTACTTTTCCCCTTCCCCTCCTGCACTGTCCTCTGTTAAGTTTCTCTTGTTCCACATAGGAGAGAAAACATATGGTATCTGTGTTTTTCTGCCTGACTTATTTCGCTTAGCATGACACCCTCGAGGTCCATCCATGTTGCTACAAATGGCCAGATTTCATTCTTTCTCACTGCCATGTAGTATTCCATTGTATAGATAAACCACATCTTCTTGGTCCATTCATCAGTTGATGGACATTTAGACTCTTTCCATGATTTGGCTATTGTTGACATTGCTGCTGTGAACATTGGGGTACATGTGCCCCTATGCATCAGCACTCATGTATCCCTTGGGTAAATTCCTACGGTGTTATTGCTGGGTCATAGGGGAGTTCTATTCTTAATTTTTAGAGGAACTTCTACACTGTTCTCCAGAGCGACTGCCCCAGTTTACATCCCCACTAACAGTGTAGGAGGGTGCCCATCTCTCCACACCTGGCCAGCATCTATAGTCTCCTGATTTGTTCATTTTAGCCACTCTGACTGGCATGAGGTGGCATATCAGTTTGGTTTTGATTTGTATTTCCCTGTTGATGAGTGATGTTGCATAGCTCTATTTTTTTAATGACTGTTTAAAGGTTGCTTAATTCATCATGACAATAGGCTAGAAAGAATTGGTAAAGCTGTCACAACACAAATTAGTCCCAAAGCCATTCTCCAATGATTATGAATATTTTTCTATATTATTGAATGTTTCACTTTAACAGAAATTCTCAACATAAGACCATAGATACTTAGGTCAGCAAACCTTCTAACATTTTAAGCATACTTTTATATGTATTGTGTACTTTGTTGGGGGAAGGGTCTCTAGCTTAATCAGATTCTGAAATAGGTCTGTGACTCAGAAAAGACTGAACCCCCACTAAATCTAAAATAAGACATATACAGCCTGCTTTCTTTCCTTTGGGCCTTTTTCTGGCACTAAGAATTATACACAGTCTCAAACATCAAATTCACTCATTTCTACATTTCTATTGAGTCTACTATGTGTCAGAGACTGAAGCATCAGGATCTGGTACTTAAATCCCTTCTTCTCTGTAGATAGACAGCCTTATGGTTGTCAAAGGAGGTGATTTTCAGTTATATGGGGAGATGCTAAAAGTTTCATGTCAAGTTTCTGATCACACATCAACAGAAAGGAGAAAATATTATAAATGTGTAACAAGTGACTCTTGCAGTGAAACATAAGACAAGACTTTATGGAGCACAGTTTGGAAAAAAGCAAGCTCCTTTGGAGCAACACTGCTAATCACTCATGAAGAGACTTAGCCATAAGTAGCCAGAATAAAGAGACCTGCTTTTTTATAAATATTGGTACTCCTTCTCCCCACCTCCAGCAGACTCCTGATCAGTAAGGTTAATTCTATAGAAGTCAATGAGGGAGATAGCATTCGTGGTTTCCAGATTGCAGGATTAGAGCAGTGTTGCTGGAAGACAGCTTATCTGGAGACCTGAATTTGATACAGATATAATTTTATCCCTATCTCTACCTCTCTCCTCTCTGTCCTCTACTACAAAATAAGTCAAAAACCCAGCAAGCAGACTTGCAGGAACAGGGAATAAACAATTTCCTTTAAATTTGGTCAGTAGGCTCGGGGGCTCTAGAAGATAATTATTTTAAAAGCATTTACAATATTTAAAAACTAAATATTTATTTTCTTCCCACAGGCATTCCTGTCTTAGAAACAAAAATTAAAAGACTGCTCATCTCTCTGAGGAGAAAAAGTGCTTATCCATTAGTTTTGTTTTTGATGATGACTGGTGTCAGTCCATTCAGGCTGCTGTAACAAAACCCCATAGACTGGGTAGTTTGTAAACAAGAGACTTTCATTTCTCACATGGTCACATTCCAGTGAAAGCCTTTTTCCTGCTGCAGGGGTCTCACATGGAGGAAAGGGCAAGCCAGCTCTCTCTATGGCTTCTTTTATAAGGGCACTAATCCCATTTATGAGGACTTCATTCTTATGACCTAAGCACTTCCCAAAGGCCTTGCCTTTTAATATCATTGCATCAGGCATTGGGATTTCGACATTTGAATTGGGATGGGAAAGGCCAGCTAACACCTTTAACATTTCTAAGGGCAGGCCTAAAGATGGAGGCTAAGACTAGTCACACCCTACGTGAGGGTCCTAGGCCCACTCTGTGATTGGTTAACATGTAACTGTTGTGATTGGGTCCGGCCAAAAGTAATAAATACTCTAGGCAATGTGAATGGTTAAACCTGCTGTCAATAATATTGTATAATAATGATTGGATCACTGTACCAGTGTCACAATTTCCTGTAACTCCCCCTTCCCAAACCCATAAAGGCCCTACCCCGCCTTTGTTCAGGGCTCACTCTCAGCATGGATCCACCATGCTGGTAAAGTCCGTGAGCCCGAGCTTAGGCTCGGCCAGCCTAAGCCCGTAATAAAACCGCCCTTTGCTTTTGCATGCGTGATTCAGTCTCCCTGGTCTCTGGTCTTTGGGGGCGAAATTAAAATCTGGGTACAACAGTATCATTTGCTAACTTCACTTGTTTCTGTGATAAAATGGGCTTTAAGCCTGTATTAGTCAGGATTCTCCAGAGAAACAGAATTAATAGGATATATATATATAAACCCAGGGCATATCTATAGACATAGAGATATATAGACAGAGAGATTTATTATGATGGATTGGCTCACACAATTATGGAGGTGGGAAAGTGCCATGATGTGCTATCTGCAAAGTAGGCCCAGGAAAGCTGATAGTATAGTTTCAGTCCAAACCCAAAAGCTTGAGATCCAGGGAAGAACCATGTGGTCAGTGGTGTAAGTCTTGGTATGAGACTAAAGGCCTGAGAACCAGGAGCACCAGTGTCCAAGGGCAGGAGAAGATGATACCCCAGCTCAAACAGAGAAAGCAGATTCACCCTTCTTCTGCCTTTTGGTTCTACTTAAACCCTCAACAGTTTGCATGATGCCCACCCACATTGATGAAGCAGCTTCTTTACTCAGTCTACTGGTTCAAATGCTAATCTTTTTGGAAACACTTTCACAGACACACCCAGAAATAATGTTTTGCCCATTATCTGGGCACCCACTAGCCCAAGTTGACACATAAAATTGACTATCATAAGGCCTATGAAGAAGATTTCAATCAAGGGAGTCTCAGAATAGGAAGAAAAATCCCAAAGTTTCACTGACTTGTCAAATCATGTATTACCAGGGAAGGTCTATTAATGTGCTATATAACACTTGAGCTGAAGGTGAATGTCAGTAGAAACTAACATTAGGCTGCTCTTCAACCATGGTTTATAAATTAGGCATATGGATATTAGATAATGTCTCAGTGATGATTACTGACAATTTTTGAGTCTGTCAAAAGATGCTAGTACATGCTGCACCTTTACCATAAACTAGCTACTGTGGTAAGAGATTTATGTATATAGTGGCCATCTGAGGAATTGTTATACTCTTACTCCTGCCTGTTGTGGATATCGTGCCCTTTCTAATGGAATCTACTATTCTCCTCTCCGTGCCGTGTAGTATGTATAAGAGCTACCACCTCACACACCATGCCCCTGGCCATGTTTGGTGGATTCAAGGAAGGTAACTTGACCCCAAAACAACCAGTTAGAGCCCATCACCGAGAATTTTGAACTTAAGACCAGAGAGCATATAGCCTTCGGAAGCACAGAATGTCAGATCTGGGAGCAGTTAAGCAACCATGGTTCTGCTTTACTAAGGAAATGCTAAGGAAGAATAATACTTATACACCAAGAGAAATAGTTAAAATACATGGAGAGAGAACAACAGAAAAAGAGCCCTGGAGTTACTTAAAGACCTGGGTGTTCATTGTTTTTAAGGGTCAGCCGTGTCCTTGTGGTTCAGTTGTTAAATATTTCCTTCACTATATGCAATATCTTATCAACTAATTTCTATTTTTTGTAGTTTGGGTTGTATTCCTATCACTTGTAACAAAAGCATAGAACTAACACCATGGATTATCTCATTCAATTCTCTCACGATCTTTTGTGGTAGGTATTATTATTCCTTTTAATGAAAGTTAGAGGCTCAAGTCTTGCCCAGATCAAGCAGCTTTTGAGTAACAAAGACAGGAATCACAGCCCAGCTAACCTCAGCCACACCTTCCAAAACACAGAACTAATGAATTATGACTACAAGATGAAGAATGATTTTTCAAATAACAAATTAGGACTTATCCATAGTAATAAGTATTTTTTTGTTTGTCTAAAGAGGATATATATTTTTTCAAAGGCAGTGTATTGGTTAACCATTGCTGCAAAACAAATCATCCCAAATTCAATGGCCTAAAACAACAATAATTTATTTTTTTTATGCATCCGCCGATGGGCTGAGAGTCAGCTGATCTAGGCTGTGCTCAGTTGAGGTAGCTCTAGTCCATGTCATTTGTCCTCCTTGGGAGCAGCGGACTAACCATAATCAAGGCATAGTCTTCTCCTGTTCATGTCAGAGACACAGTGAACAAACCCAAACATGTAAACTCATTTTATGCTCATACTTGTATTATACTTATAAGTATCCTTTAGAGCAAAAGGAGTCACATAGCTGAAATGACAGGCATGGAATGGTCAAATATCCTCTGCTTCAAGGAGCTGCAAAGATACATAGGAAGGGCATGGAGATGGGAGGATGAAGAATTCGGAGGGTTTAATGCAATCTACCGCACAGCCAGTTATCACAAATGTTCTGGATTTTTCTTAGTGACAGTGTTCGGTTAATTATTCCTGTGGATTAGAAACAAAAAAAAAAAGCCTCTTCTAATGGTTCTGGATCATGCAGTTTCTCATACAGTTGCAGTCAGATGACGACTGGGGTCGGAATAGAAGGAATGCTAAAGCAGATGAGTGCTGCCTGGGTATCTTGCGCTGCCTGTGGTCTTCTGAGATGGGTTAGTGTGGGCTTCCTTACAACATGCTGGCCTTAGGGCACATGGACTGTTAACTTTAAAAACAAGGTTTAAGATCAAGTAGTCTAGCTCACGAAGTTCACTTCAAACAAGCCTTGGAATTAATGTAACTTCACTTCTGCCACTTCGTTTTTATTTTTTAACTTTATATACTTAATTAGAGAGAAAGAGAGAAAACAAGGTGGGGAGCAGCACAGAGAGAGGGGGACAGAGGACCCAAAGTGGGCTCTGTGCTGATAGCAGAGAACCCAATGGGGGAACCAAACTCACGAACCATGAGCTCATGACCTGAGCCGAAGTCAGACCCTTAACCAAAGGAGCCACGTAGGTGCCCCAAATATTCCTTTAATAATTTTTTTATTTCTTATTTTTTTATTTTTTAAAGAAAGAGAGAGAGCATCTGCTACTTATTCTATTAGTGACAAATAAATCACAGCCTACTCAGACTCAAAAGGAGTATTAGACTTCACTCCTTGATAGAGGCGTGGCAAACTTCAGGGCATACTGAACAAAGATTTTAGTTTAGAAAATCTAATCTTCCACAGGCCATATGATAGAGCAGATAGATGGTGGGACCTTGTGTCCTGGGTCTAGTCTGCCATTTACTCACTAGGTAACCTCAGACATTGTCTGATCTGCCAGTGTTGGCCCATAGTAGCTAGCACATAAATATCAAATGAATCAATGAATGACATATAATGATTTCTTCAGGTTTCAGTTTTTTTCTCTGTATGTGACTAATAATACCCATGGAAAATCACGAAGAAGTCAGTGAGATGAGAGACTTAAAGACATTTTTAAACCTTAAAAGGGCAAAACATCCATGGGTTTTCTTATCCTTTTTGTTCAGAGCCTATGGCGTTCTTTTTGGGCTATTCTCAATGATGCCAAATCATTGTCCTCTGAAGAATTTGGTTTTTGAAAAGATGTGAAGGTCATCTGGAGCAGGAAAAGACCTATGATTTCACTGAGTAATAATATTTTGGGGTCTGAAATGAGATATCATTATGAAATGATGAGACTGATATTTTTAAAGTGCCTGGTAACCTGGTCTGGATGACATTTCCAAGAAAAGATTACTGCAAGTGTTTTGAGAGAAGGCAGGGGAATTGAAACAACTGTATGACAGCTGCAAATGAGGGATAAATAATCATTTGGATGTTTAAGAATGAGATTAAATGCTTTACCGTCTCCCTTGTCCAGTGTCTGAGAAAAGAGTGAAGCTTCATTTCCAGGATGGGGAAATTTGAATTTTACCAGTGATCAGTTAAAAGAAAAGCCAACAGGAATTAAGTGAGATAATTATATTGATGGCTAAGGACCCACTATGGATTTCCAAAAGTCATAAGAAAACCACTTTAGTTCAGTCACTTCTAGATTTATCTCTCAGGGGTCAACTGGCTATGTATCATTTTTTAATTACATATTTTTTTCTTTTTGTAATCTTGGAGATGGCTAATGGACATTTATTTTTAGGTATTATGTATGAAGTTTTCTTTTACTTTCAAAAAATAAGTGATTTTTTAGTCATGGAAAAAAATAATAAGAAGGAAAGTGATTTCAGCAAATGGAGCTAATCAGTACCAGCATTTTCTTTTTTAAAGACATATGGCAGTGGTTGTTTTTCTCTAAGGAAACCTCATATGAGAAAGTGGATTGCACTGTGACATCAAAGCCAGTGAGAAAGAGTCTTAGCTGACTAGTTAGGTAATTTTGATATTATTTTCTCTTGGAGTAAAGCCTCGGGAAAAATATTTTAAAGGAGAGAACATGGAAAAAAATAAGATAAAAAGATGAAATTACATATAATGAATAATATTCTACATAAGATATAGATAGTAGGCTAGTGCTCACTTCGGCAGCACATATACTAAAGTAGATAGTAGGTTAGATATATTTCATAAGTATACATGCCAGAGTTAGGTCAGAGCTTTTAAAAACATATATACTAGAATTATGCACTGGATTAACATTCTAGCTGATTGCATACTGTCCTAAAAAGATCACTAAAGGTCAGTACACACCCACTCATTTCTTGTCAGACCTGAAAGCTGGTTTTTTGGGTGGCTTATGGTCTGCTTGGTTTTGTGGGCAAGGCCTCCATTTTATTTCAGTTGCCCATCCCTCTTTGTCCTTCTTCAGATGAGGCCAGACTCAGTCCCACATGTCACTGCTGATTGAGCTGCTGGTTCCTCTGGCAGATAAAGAGGATCTTGCTGGCAGCAGCCTGATAGGCAGTTTTGAGCCCTGGTTGGTCTTGTAGGAGAAGCTTTGTTTAGCAGAGGACCCAAGGATCACCTTCACCTTGGTAAGCAAAGCTGCTTTCCATAGCATGACTAGGATGTTAATGGCTGCTCCCTCACTCCAAGAGTACTTAGAGAGTACACATCCTATGCTCTAGGAGAGCTCTCCTTGGGGGGCTTCTCACCTGAGAGCCAGATGGGTGTGAAGAGGGTCATTTATTACATGAAATGTATTTCCCCAATTATAACTACTGCCATGACAGTCTTTTGATTTAAAGTATGTTAATTAAGGAATACTTTTTCCTGTTAAAGATATCATTTATCTCATTTGCAATACCAATGTCCCTTATCTTAAAAAATACAATGTTGTCCGTATGGGAAAAATATTTTAGAATCAAGTAGCTTAGAAGGTAAGTCAAAAAAGACACAATAAACTAGCTTCAGAAGTGCTTTTGTAACTACAAAATTTGTTCAGATGTGTTGCATCACACCAGGTATCACTGAGCACATGAGTTATGGTATTTTTATATTTTACAACAAAAGAGAAACTCTTCAACAAAAGGGAAATAAATGAAACATGCTTAAATATAATGGCAGATACTGGTTTTCCTAATAAAATTTTTTAAAAAGATATAATATTTAGTTGTTTTGAAGGTACACAAACATTTTAATTTTTCCTTCATTGCTGCTTAAAGATATAGACCACTACTGCTTCATGGCTTTCAAATTACAGCCTCACTGAGCTTCCTAGCCTTATTTCTATTTTACTTTTAATTCATTTTTCCTCAGTTTCACAGTTCTTTTTATTTTTTCACTACTAAATGTTTCTTTATTTTTGGAAGAGAGAGAGCAAGCACACATGCTGTGGAAGCACAGAGAGGGGAGAGAATGAAACCCAAGAAGGCTCTGCGTAGTCAGCACAGAGCCCAATGTGGGGCTCAATCTCATGAACTCTGAGATCATAACCCGAGCTAAAATCAAAAGTCAGATATTTAATCAACTGAGCCACCCGGATGCCCCCACAGTTTTTCTTAATTTCTTTTCCTCCTTCATGCCCTGTATTCCTTGTCTTTCTTCCTCTTCTGATGTGTTGGATTTGTTCTTTCTCCTCCTTCCTGGAAATCATTTTCTATATTCTCTAGCTTTCCAGTTAACTCCATGACCACAGGAGAGCCATGTGTTTTCTACCATTTTTGCTGCCACTCCCAATGCTCTTAGTCTCTATCACTTGGATTCTTTCCATGGCCTCCTACTCAGACCCCTAACGGCCATACTTGTTCCCCTCCAGTTCATTGGCCACACTCAAATTAAAGTGGTGCCTATAAAGCAGAAGTTGAATGACAGTGCTCTGTGCTTAAAACCTCTTATTGGGTTTCCACTCCATATAGGATAGATTCCCAAATTCTTAAAATCTCCGATAAGGCTCTATCTGACCTGTCTACTACTCTCCAGTGTAGTTAGTTATTCACTGCCATCCACCCAGGATGGGCTGTGTTTTTAATCCTATCTTCCTTCATTGTTGTTTTTTTTTTTTTTTTGGTCTAAATTTATTATTTTTTTCTGGAATGGAGAGGGTCAGAGTGGTAGTTGTTTCTTAATGAATGTCTAAAAGGAAGATGTCCACATAGGGGTAGATGTAGTTCCAAAAATGATTAGCTATCTTGGAAGGCATCACTTTTACTGTAAGATCATCTAAAGCCTTTTTAAAAATCTAAAATAATACATGGTAATTATAACAACAATAAAAACCATCCAGAAGTAAGCTTCAAAAAAAATGTCCTTCCAGATTTTTCTCTGCATTATTAGCATATATGTAAACAGAGGTAAGTTCTTTTTTGGACAAACAAAAATTATAATTCCTCTCCCAGAAATAGATGAACCTCAAAATAGAAGTCTAAAACAAGAAATAGCAGTGTTGGCAATAATGTGGAGAAAAAGTCATCCTAGTATACAGTTGGTGGGGATGCAAAGTGGGATACCCACTGTGGAGGATACCTCAAAAAATTTAAAATAGAGCTACCCGACGATCTGGTAATTGTACTACTGGGTATTTCCCCCGAAGAATACAAAAACAGCTCAAAAGGATATATGCACCCCTATGTTTATTGCAGCATTATTTACAGTAGCTAAATTATGGAAGTAACCCAAATGTCCATCAGTAGATGAATGAATAAAGAAGATGTGTGACTGATATATATACATATATAGATATGTATATATATACACACACATATATATAAACACATATAAAATGGTGTGATGATGTGAATATATATGTACACACTACATATATACACATATATACATATATGTGTGTATACATATAGGAATATTACTCAGACATAAAAAGGAATGAAATCTTGCCATTTGCAATGACATGGATAGAACTAGAGAGTATTATGCTAAAAGACTTCTCATTCTAGTTGGCATTTTCCTTATTGCTGACATTGGTTGAGCATATTTTTACATTGGTAATTTGTGATTTTTCTGTAAATTGCCTACTTTTGTCTTCCACTCAGTCTGCTCTTGGGATATTTTTCTTTTTATTGATTTTTAAGGCTCTTGTAAAATCGGATATTGTAATATTCGTAGAGAGGTGCAGCTCAGATCCCCCTTCAAGGAGGGACTTCTGTCCTTAATTGCATGGAGCACTGTTAGCAGAGAGCCTTCCCCTGTCAATTTCTTCAGGGTTGGCGTCAACTGTGGAGGCACCTTGTCCAAGGTCACACCCTCTACCAAAATGACTTACATCCAATAGAGAAAAGGTTATTAAAGGTCCAGCCATTCTGGCCCACTAGAAAGCAAATCTGACCGGCTCTGTTACCTTAATTAAGCACTCCTGTGTGGTCAGCCAAAGGTGCTGTTTGGATCTACTTTGCATCTGAACTTCTCCCTCAGCCAAATCTTTAGTCCTTCCCCTGCCTTCCACAGAGATTGAGTCTAAGGGCACTTCCTAAAAAATATTCTGTCTCTGGTTCTGCTTTTTGGAGAATCCATCCTGAGGGAATATATATATATACATATTACAAATCGTGGCAAATATTTCCTTAGAAAAATTCCTTAGGTAGATATTGTCTCAGGATCTTTGCACATTCTTTTCCCTATGCCACTTTTCCCTTGGCTCTCCCCTACATCTTTTTTTAAAAATAATGTTTATTTATTTAGAGAGAGAGACAGACAGAGACAGAATCCCAAGCAGGCTCTGTCAGCACAGAGCCTGACCTAGGGCTTGATCCCATGAACTGTGAAATCATGACCTGAGCCCAAATCAAGAGTCCAACGCTTAACTGGCTGAGCCACCCAGGCACCCGGCTCTCTCTTACTTCTTTAGGTATCAACTAAAATGTCATATCCTTACCAAGGCCTTCCATGACTTTCAACCTAAGTCAAGTCTTCGTATTATTTTCTGTCATGGCTTCCTAGTTTTTCCTTCACAGCACTTATCTCAGTTTTTAATCCTATCAGTAGATTATGTGATTATTTGTTGAAATGCCTGAACTATTTACTAAACTATAAACACCATGAGGGCAGATATTTAAAAATTTTTTTCCATCATTCTATATTCAGTTACTATCATACTTTCTGATATGTAATACATCTTAAGTAAATATTAATTAGATGAAGAGATGAATAAAGGAGTGAAGGCAAGAATGAGTTCTCTTTCTAGAAACATGATTTTCCAATAAGGAAAATGCCTCAGCTACTGAATTTCTAACACAAACGTTACCGACTGACATTATGAAACCATTTTGCATTCTTTTTTCGGGCCCTAAAATTCTTTCATGGCATAGGCAAGAGGTTTGATTATAAATTAACCCTGTCCATATTTTCTTGCACTGGATTACTTGAAATTTATTTCAGGGAATTGCCTTTGGAACTGAGGGTTCTTTTGAATCCAGTTTTAAAACCATCATTCCATGTGATTAGAGCAGGATAAATGGGAGGGGGAAATGGGAGTTCTATGGTTAAACCATTTAAAAACAAAATTAATTCCCATTGCTCAAGGCCTAAAGGGAAAATCTAGAAAGTGGGCAGAGAAAATGGGTTGTCTCATTAGATTTTGTTCAGGACCTATTATTACCAATTTAGTAGCTCACTCTTGAATTAGATTAGAGTATTACCATGATTACTATATTTATAATATTACAAGGAATTTATAATGCGTGATTTGCAACTGAAATTTCTCATGATTATTTTAGCCTAGAAGCAGTAATAGTACAATGAAGCAAAACTTTCTATTTTTTGTGCCATTTAACAATGTGTAGTTAAATCACATGGATTCTTGGATGATGGATGAATTTTATTACATTCAATCTACTAACTAGCCAGAAAGACTGAAAGCTTTATACCAAATGTATTCTGCGTATCACTGGGAATTGGTTAAAAACAACTCAATTGTCCTCTTTCCTACTCTTAAGAGAATATGGGCCTCCGAACATGGTCTTATTGTCACATATATATCTACAATCATTCAGAAAAGAATTTCCACTAACAACTTTCTTCCCCTCATACAAGGGGGAATAAAACTAATTTCTCATCTTTCATTCATTTATGTCTCCATTATCTAGGCAATTCTGCTTCCTGGGCCATTTCTTTCTTTTTTTTTTTTTAATTAATTAATTAATTAATTTTTTAATACAATTTATTTATTTAACATATGCAATTATTTTCCGTCATTTACAATACAGTAGTTACAATGACACTCCAAACAGAAAAGCAAAGTAAAAAATCAAAACCCCCACTTCTATTTCATGTAATTAGACTTATACAGAAATTAGAAGGTTAGGTACCAACTAGTTAATCACCTAATTTCACAGCTATCTGAAGTGGCAATTGTAATATAGCAGCTTATCTATGATACTTTCAAGGTACATGATATAATTTATTACTTGCCCATAAACTAAAACACAGCCTGCTTAATACCTTTCCTTAAATTCCACCTCTATACTACAGTATACTTGAGGTCCATGCAAAAAAAATAGCTACTTTTTATATAGAAAATGGATGATTAAGTCTTTGGTGCTGTAAAAGCAACTTCAATTAAACATAACCACCCCCACCACCATAAAAAGAAGAGGAAAAAAA
>NC_043700.1:110573414-110585900 GCF_006229205.1 Suricata suricatta
TGGGTGTGAAGTTTGATGAGTTCCTTGTACATTTTCGATATTAGCCCTTTATCTGATATGTCATTTGCAACTATCTTTTCCCATTCTGTCGGTTGCCTATTAGTTTTCTTGGTTGCTTCCTTTGCCTTGCAGAAGCTTTTTATCTTGATGAAGTCTGGGCCATTTATTTCATCAAAACTTGGACCAAAATATCTTTTAAAATAGGGAAGAAAAATATTTAAAAAATAAGTAGAGGAGAGACTCTTAATCTGTTCTTCAACCATGACAGTCTTAAAGAAAAATCTGGAATACCAATTTACTTTTTTTTTATCCTCTATTCTTCTGTTGAACTCTTAACCACTTTCACCAAAGTGCTTCTAAGGACAAAAGGGAAAGAAGACATACCCATTCCCTTTACTGGTGCTTACTACCAGCGGTTCTGAGATAGATTTTAGGGGGTCACTAAACGGGTTTTAAAAAATGATTGCATCTTTATTTTCATTGACTTCTAAAATTTAGCATTTGTAAATGTGGACAACAAACCCTACATAGTGGGAGAGCTGTCTATGCTTTTCTTCTTCAAGAAAAATGATGCACAATTGTGACATAATTTCTTGATGGTACAAGTGTCTAAAATTTACATCCATCACTACTTCAGAATTATGGTAGCGCTTAAATCTGCTGCTGGATTGAGTCACTTCATGCCTCAGTGAAGAAGCAAGTGTATTATTAGATCACAATGGTCTTTTTCTAAAGTATTTTTGTAGATCTATTTCAACATAATTGGCCTACTCCTTAACAATGTATTTTAAGTATTTACAAACATTATTTTGAGAAGAGTTTCATAGGCTTTCTTAGACTACTTAGGGTCCATGGAACAGAAAGGGTTAAGAACTACTAAGCAGTTATTTTCAAACTTATTAGACCTAACTTTTCCCTTTTTAAGAATAGAGGTAAAGCTCATATAATATGCAAGAACTCTTTTAGAGTGTACGAAGCAGTGGCATACAGTGCAGTTACAATATTGTGCAACCGCCGCCTCATGTAGATCCACATGTAGAATCACCATTCTGTAATTAAGAAGCTATAATTGCAGACTGATACAGTATGTAACATTAAAGTCTCAAATACCATACACATTTTAAAACAATGTAAAAAATATTTTGTGTTATATACAATACACCATTAGTCTTTAGGCTGACATGATTTTTTAAAAAACAGGTGCTGCACTTATACAAATGTCTAATGGGACATTTCAGAGCAATGAGGAACACGGGACAACACTTGCTTGTGTAGGGCTTTCTTAAAGTGTTATAGCATGGACGCTACCCCTGGCCTCCATGCACTAAGTGGCAGTAATGTTCCTCAATCATTGCAACATCAGAAAACATCCTGGCCATTTCCACAAGGCCTCTATCGGGGCATTAGTGGCCCAAAAGGAACATGTGACCCAGTGTTTACTCCCTGAATCTTGACATTTCTCTGAAGATTTATGTGTTATCCTTAAAATTAAATGTATATCTGTATTCTAGGATACAGTATAAGGATTTCTGTTTAAATGTGTATGTAGCTCTCATGTGTCTGAATACATGGTGGTCACTTTCAGTATACTGTATCTTCCTAAAGCACAAATCTAACTCCCAAAGTGTTAATGAGTAACATAGATGTCCCTGTAACTCTTAATAAGTATTTGATTTTTTAAAAATTGTAATGTTTATTTATTTTTGAGAGAGAGAGATAAAGTGTGAGTGGGGAAGGGACAGAAAGAGAAGGGGATACAGAATCTGAAGCAGGCTCCACACCGTCAGCACAGAGCCTGATGTGAGGCTCAAACTCACAAACTGCGAGATCATGACTGAGTTGAAGTTAAATGCTTAACCAACTAAGCCATTCAGGTGCCCCCATGTCCCTGTTACCCTTTAAAGAAAGTCTTAGGAAAGGGTTACATGTACAGCAAAACTTCTTCAAAATCCATTTTAAATCTCTGCTCATTTTACAACGTCCCTTTCTTTCCCCAAATATCTATCCTTCAGCTTTGCCAGCAAGGCTGGCTTCAGATCTTTCCACAATTTTCTCTAAATCTTGCACCTTAACATGTACCAAACAGAACAAACATTACACAATAAAATCCTGTGATCAAGATTCCTGGTCCTTCCTTCCAGAGGGGGACAGATCCTCCAAAGAGGTATTGATATATTTCCTTCTGTTGCTTCATGGTAGAACAAGGTGTTATGACACCTTGGGTTTCATTTTTGAGGCTTCTGTGCTTTAGGAACAGACTTTAAGAATGCATGGGCCCTAGGGTGCCTGGGGGGGCTCAGTCGGTTAAGCATCCAACTTCGCCTTTGGTCATGAACTTGGTGTTTCTGAGTTGGAGCCCTGCGTCCAGCTCTGTAATAACAGCTCAGGCCCACCTGCTTCAGATTCTGTGCCTCCCTCTCTCTCTGTTCCTCTCTATTTCCTACTCTGCACCCTCAATAAATAAAGATTAAAAATCATTAAAAAAAGAACACGCATGGGCCCTGGAATCTGCCCTTTGCTGCCCTTCCCAGGACCCTCCCTCCCTCTCCCATATCTCCCCCCCCACCCCCGCCCTGCTAAGTCCTGGCTTGTTCTGATGTGCAAGCAGGTATGGTATTGACACCCCACGGTGCCTTTCTCCAAGATTTGTTCTCAAAGACTCTTCTGATAGTGGTAAGTTAGGTAAAGAACTTGGACACAATGTTACGATGTCAGAAAACAAAATTTGCAATTTGCTCTTCGGCATCCCCAAGGTTGAGCCACCAGGATGGAGGTTGCAGAGACTTCTCTGCGGCTTGCTTTTTGACAGGCCAATAGAGGTGTCAGAGTCATTGGGAATTTCTTTTGCACTTGGATCAATTCTTTTTCACTTTTTAAAAAATATTTATTTTTTGAGACAGAGAGATAGAGTACAAGCCAGGGAGGGGCAGAGAAAGGGAGATGCAGAATCTGAGCTGTCAGCACAGATCCCAATGCGGGGCTTGAACTCCCAATCTGCTAGATTGTGACCTAAACTGAAGTTGGACACTTAACCGACTGAGCCACCCAGGTGCTCCTCTTTTTCGCTTTCTTGATTCAAGGTACCAGAGCTATGTCCTAATATTTGAGTTGAACAATCCTTTTGAAAATTTTCATAAAAACATCCTGCTGAATTATCATACAGGTATGGATCTGTGAAATATGAAGAGAAGAATGATTACCAGTGAACTATTGCCCCATTCAGAAGCCTTCCTATCTATATAAGAAGCCTTTGAAGTAAGAGCTAAAATTGGTTGCTATTTAATAGCTGTGTGTGTGGAAAACAATTTATATTTCAAAGTAGGTGTTCACTAACTCATCAGAAAAGGATGTCTGATAATTTAAGCATTTCTATTAAGCTACTGGAGTTGAGGGTGATGAAGGAGGTGGGTAAAACTGTATGAAATGAAGATTAGATAGGACATTTGCTTAAAAATAAACAATACAAAATTTTCTCAGTAATAATAAGGAAGGGCATACTAGAATTTCTGGAAGTCATGGAATGTTCTCAAGTGAACCTACTTCCACCTAATATAAAATGATCAATGATTTTGCAGAGCCTGCAAAAGTAGTGTGATATGCCCATGCTAAGGCAACAGCGATTGAAGAACGAATGTTATAAATACAGCATCTAAAGGTACTAATGACACTCTTACAGGCACTGTTAGTTAGGAAGTTAAACTAAAACATGATTTTCATTAAGTAATAATGAAAAATACAGTTAATAACAAGAGAAAAGCAATTATATATTTTCTAAATGTAAACAGCCATACTAAAAATTGTTTCAAAAGCTTTTGATGTGTAAAGTGTCTTGGAATTTTTTTTGTTATTGATTTTTATTTTGCAGAGCAGTTTTAGGTTCACAGCAAAACTGAGCAGAAGGTACAGAGCTTCCCTTATCCCCTCCCTCCCACAGATGTGCACAATATCCCCCTCTATCAATAGTCCTCATCAGAGTGGTACATTTGTTACGGTCAAATCTACACTGATGCATTATTGTCACTTAAATTTCTTCATTTACATTGGAATTCACTCTTGGTGAATAATGTGAATAATCTACAGATCTTGACAAGTGTGTAACTGTTACGGAAATCAAAGTTCGGCTTCCTGTCATTCAAAAAGCCAATACTCAAGAGATGAGTTTTGATGAGAAAGGAATAAGAGCTTTATTCAGGAGGCTGGCCACCTGAGGAAAAGGTGGCTTCTCGTGTAAAGGCCACCTCTGAGGTTTCTGCCTGGCCCAGGGGCTTTGGAAGGAGTTTAGGGCAGTTAACATTTCTTGATTATGTACAGACCAGAGGGTACCAGCTATAGACAGTATGTCAGTGCTCGAAGATTGTATTAACTTTTGGGGTGATGGTGGGGCGGTCCAGAGCCGACCGCCAAGAAAGAATTCTTGAAGACGCCTTTGGCGCAAAAAAGTGAGTTGATTAAAAGATGGGGACAGGATCGTGGTGGGAAGAGTTGCACTGGGGTCGTGACAGGTAACTCATTATATACCCTCAGGGTGGGTGGGGGTCAAGGATAGAGTAAGTCTCTAAGGAATTTTGGCAGCAAAGTTTCCAGGACCTCAAGGGGCTAGCTGTTGCTAGGGAAAAACCATTTATTACCATTTAATAAAACCTCAGCCACGAGCCCGTTTAGATGTATATTGGGGGGTCATAAGCTTGGAGTATGATTGCCAGCATATAGCTTAGGACAATTGAGATAAATGAAGTCGACTTACATGATCCTCAAGGTTGGGATAACGTAAAGCTAAGGTTCTCTTTTACCCCCAGCTAAGTGTCATCCTTGAGGCAGCTGAGCTCCTAGAGGGAGGTCACTCTGCTGGTCTCAAGGACTTGTCATTGGGCTATAAGCAGTAAGGGAATTTAATTTCTCATTTGCTTAGTTTCCCACATCACCATGGCAAGCACTTACATTCCTTTTCTTTGTTCTTGGTTAGCCATGAGAGTCCAAGGAATATCACACATATTCCAGCTGGAGGTAGAGGGTGGTGTGTCAGCCTGTATTTTGTTCTCAGCTTGCCCCAAGATCCCTCATCAGTATAATAAAGTCTATTCCTTAGCGCCTAGGGGTCTGGTTTCTGTTTCCTGACATGCAGAAGTGTTCTGTTTTTTCCTAGGAAAGTATGAATGATCATAGATATGTGAAGACGAGTTAATCAGTTACACAGGCTAGGGTTGTTTGCTAAGGCTTGAAGACAGCTGGGTTGGCTGGAGAGCCGAGGTGGCTTCATAATGACATGTGTCTATCATTATGGAATCATATAGAACAGTTTCACTGCCTTAAAAATGCGCTGTGCTCTACCTGTTCATCCCTCCTTCCAACCCCAGTCTCTGGCAACCACTGATCTTTTTATTGTCTCCATAGTTTTGTCTTTTCCAGAATTCATACAGTAGGAATCCTACAGTATGTAGCCTTTTGGGATTGGCTTCTTTTACAGAGTAATATGCATTTAAAGTTTCTGCATGTCTCTTCATGGCTTGACAGCTCATTTCATTTTTAGCACTGCCCTGATGGGCCGCAGTTGATTTACCTATTCACCTATCGAAAGACATATTGGTTGCCTCCCAGTTTTGGCAATTATGAATAAATAAACACCCATCTGCAGGTTTTTGTGTGGACATAAGTTTTCAGTTTATTTGATAAATACCAAGCAACATGACTACTGGCATAGATAGTAAGAGTATGTTTAGTTTTGTAAGAGACACCCAAATTGTCTTCCAAAGTAGTTGTGGCATTTTCTGTTCCCATTAGCAATTAATGAGAGTTCCTGTTGCTCTACATTCTGGAAGTAGTTGTGTTGTCAGGATTTCGGATGTCAGCTATTCTGAGACCGTGATATCTCATTGTTAGTTTCCTTAGTATTTCCCCAATGACTAGTGATGTAGAGTATTTTTTCATATGCTAATTTCCATCTGTATATCTTCTACAGTGATGTGTCTGTTTGACTTTCTCTAGTTTTTCATTTGGTTATTTGTTCATCATGTTGAGTTTTAAGTGTTTTGGGTATATTTTGGATATGATTCCTTATTAGATATGTGTTTCGTAAAAATTTTCTGCCAGTCTGCTTAAGATTTCAACTAGAATTCTCTTTTTAATGATGTATTAAGCAGAACTTTTTATTTCCAAGTTCATCAAAGATCATTACAAACACCAAAAAAGTATCCTTTTAAAAGTCTCCCAGATTAAATCAAAGGGACAGCATCAAAGTAAAACCTACTTGCGATATTAAAAATTCATTTAGGCCGTAGTATTTTCACATTATTTTGTTTTTAATCATTTGCAAAATGTTCCGAAGATCACATTTAAACATTTTTTTAAAGACATAATGCAGTTTCTTTCTTTTTTTTCTTTTCTTTTTTTAAAGTACAACCACAACTATAAAATAGGGTAACTTAAGACAGAGACCAACTCTGCTTCACACACAGGATGGGTCAATCTAACACACAACCCAACATGAATCTTTCCATAACAAGTTTCCTAAGAAACAGCTCCTAGGTTTAGTGTTACAAATAAAAGAATCTTCTCATTTAGAAAAATCAAATGGTGGGGCGCCTGGGTGGCTCAGTTGGTAAAGCCTCCAACTTTGGCTCAGGCCATGATCTTATTGTTCATGAGTTCAAGCTGTGCTGACAGCTCAGAGCCTGGAGCCTGCTTCAGATTCTGCCATCTCCCTCTCGCTCTGCCCCTCCCCCACTCACACTTTGTCTCCTTCAAAGTAAATAAACATTAAAAAATTAAAAAATTAGACATCATTTGATTGATAAAACTTATCCCCCTGTTTTATACTTGTTTGTCTTCATTTAGAAACTGTAAATTCACAAAAAAAAGAACAAGTTTTGCTATGCTATAAAAATCTTAAGAACAACAAATTACAAATATTCAATTTTTTAACAAACAAAAATGTTTTCCTTCCTGCAATGTAAAACATCCACTAAGTAAAATGAACATAATTTTCCAGGCATATAGGAACACCAGTAATTCGCTTAAGAAAGAGGTGTATTTGGTGGTGACATCTTTGTTTGTCTTACATGTAAAAGAACTTTACCAAAAGAATCAGGCCATTATTACTTAAAGTCTACTCCTTCACCCAGTTTCCTTATCTGAGTAGAAATTCATCAATTTTTATAGAATTTTGGCGATAGCACCAGGCCGCAGGAAAGGTCTGAAATATCTAAAGTCTTTAGGCTGGAGAAAAGTGTTTTCTTGTGATAGAGAGGTAGTTATTCATCACGTTGTGCTTAAAAGCATTCTCCAGCAAACGTCTTCCCTACAGCCTTTAGGATGAAGCACAGGATCCGGGTTCCTGGAAGGCGCAGCTTCCAGCTGGAACATCTAAATTTACACCTTAAACTTAGAGGGCATCCTCGAAGGCATTCTGCATGCAGTTAACTGAAGCTCTGTAGCTGCCTGCGAGCCCTTGACCCTTTCCACGCCGACCCCCAGCTTGAGCTGCTGCACCCAGTTCAGCAGGGCGCTCACCCTGGCCCCGGAAGACATGCGGCTGCGCTGGGCTCTGAGGGCCTAAATTCTCTAATAATATCATTCATTTCATTTGGCTTTTAGAGTTGAACCTATTACATATTTTGTTCTTAGTAATACAAGCAACTTGGATTAAACACTTCGTAAGGAACAATTCATGGAATATTTTCACAACATTTTGAATGAAGTTATGTAGGTAGTAAAGAGGGGACCTTCAGTTAGTCTGAATTTCTCCTAACAAATTTTCCTCTGCAAGAAGAAGATTAAGATGAGAATTAAATTCACCTAGGAGAACTGGAAAACAGCAACTAAAAAGAATATTGGTGGTTCAGATAAGATAGATATTTGTTTTCTCTCTTACGTAGAAGTCCAGAGATAAGTATTCTAGAGCCGTGTCGCAGCGCCGCTCCACAGTGCTGTGGGGTGCAAGCTTCATTCAGCTCACAGCTCCATTTGCCAAAGGTGTGGCTCTTATCTTCACGGACAAGGTAGCATCTGAGTCCTAGGGAGCAGAATGCAAGAAATGATGAAGAGGAGGAGGTAAAGGATGAGCTACCTGCCTCCTTCTCCACACCGCAGCTTTATTGAGGTATTGCTATGTAACATCGTGTAAGTTTGTGGTGTACAGTGTGATTATTTGATACATGCATGATACATATTGCAAAATGCTTATCAAAGTAAGCTTAGTTAATAGTTTCATTGCCTGACATAATTACCTTTTTTGTATGAGTGCGCAATGAAAACATTTAAGATCTCTTGCTATTGTGTTAGCAATTTTCAAATATATCATACAGTATTATTAACTATAGCCATCATACTGTACATTATATCCCTAGGACTTATAACTGGAAATTTGTACCTTTTGACCACCATCTCCCTATTTCTTCACCCTCTAGTCTCTGGCAGCTACCATTCTAATACTATGAGTTTACCCCCTCCCCCCACCTTTTTAAAAAATATTGCACATGTGAGATGGTTTGGTGTTTGTCTTCAAGGTCCATCCGTGTTGCCACAAATTGCAGGATTCCCTTCTTTCTCAGGACTGAATAATATTGTTGTGTATATATGTATGCCATATTTTCCTAAGGAATGTTCCTAGGTGTTCACTGGGTGGACTTTAGTTGTATGGTCACACTTATTGTAAGGAAATCTGGAAAGTACAATTTTTATTTGGAAAAGTCAAAAATTCTTTTGTTATAAAAGAAGGGGAGTACTGATGTTGGGGGACTATTAGGATTTATCACCCAGAAACTTATTCACTTTGCTGTATTTCTCACTATTTCATTCTTTCTTTCTTTTATCCAGTTTTATTTATTTGTTTTTGAGAGCACAAACTGGGGAAGGGTAGAGGGAAGAAAGAATATTAAGCAGGCTCCATGCCCAGCACAGAGCCCAACATGGGGCTCCATCTCAGGGCCATGAGATCGTAACTTGAGCCAAAATCAAGAGTTGGTCACTCAGCTGACTGAGTCACACAGGCGCCCCTCTTTCACCCATTTTAAAGCTTATTTTCTTATTTTTCATTTTTAAAAGTTCTTTATTTAAACATTATTAAACTAGTTTAAAATTTTTTAGTTATTTATTTTGAGAGAGAGAAAGAGAGCATGAGTAGGAGAGGGGCAGAGAAAGGAGGAGAGAGAGAGAAACCCAAGCAGTCTCCACACTCTCAGCACAGAGCCCAATGTGGGGCTTGAACTCTCCAACCTTGAGATTATGACCTGAGCTGAATTCAAGAGTCAGATGCTTAACAGACTGAGCCCCCCAGGCACCCCTGTCATATTTTGATTGGCTACCAAACATGAGCAATGGAAATTAGTAAATGTTTAAGTCTGTTCATTTATCATGTTATAGGTAAGGATAATAATGAATTTTAGAGACATACGCTGCTTTTACAAAATATCACACATAAGTGACTACTCTACAATTCCAAACTTCTTTTATTTCCCATTAGGATAATCCAGCATTTCAGAAAATGACAACTCTATCCAATTAGATTTTGTATTACACTTACTAATGCTAAAAGCAGAAACAGAAGTGGGATCACGAATTATCTCTCTCTCTCTTTTTTTTTTTTTTTTTTTTTTTGTAGCTCCAACTCCTGTCTCTAGCACAGTTTCACAGCTGTGGAAAACACGGGTGTTGTGCCATCTTTAATGAAAGTCTTTCTCTTTAGTTGTCAGCCTTCTTAGGGATGGCCTTAGCTGCTTCATCCATGTCATACTCTTTCCGGGGAAGTTCATGTCCAATTACTGGGGTTATAAAGGCCCAGTGATTTGGCCTTACTCTGACAACTCTAACTATAGCGGCTTAAGCTCCAGAATATTCCATGGGGTTTAATCTTATCTAAGAATCTTTGGATCATTAGAAAATAGCCCACAATTTTGTCTCAGTGGGGTCTGTCTTGTTGAAACATCTGAACTTCAAAGGTTAATAGAACAATTAAATTTTTTTCTACATGAGGAAACAACAAAATTATACAGCCACTGTGGTATATGTACAAAAGAACACCGCCACGCACAAACTTTTATGGGAGGGCCTGCCTTACAGTTTAGCTTAATGAAGCTGACACATGACAAAGCTACCACTGTTGACAAAAACATTTTAGGATCTTCAATCTAAGTAGAGGGTCTAAGTAGTTATTGACAATATCTTCTAGAGATCCTTTCTGGAAATCGGGTAGACCAGTCTTGTAATTTTAACTGTCATGAAACAATTGGTGATACTGAAAGAACCCAGGTGCTCAGTAGGGAAGAATGTGAACCCAGTTCACAGTTGGAGTAGAAATATGTAGAATTCCCACAGACTTCCAAGGAAGTTGGGATTGGAAAAGAAAATGATATTTGTGGTAGACTGCTATTTGTCCTCCAAGATTCATTTTTCCCTTTGTCTATAGTAGTATGGCTCCTACTTTGTATCTGGGCCTCTGATGACCCAGAAAAAAGGCTCCTAGTTTCTAGTTAGTTGTGGCCAGAAGACTAAGTGCTGCTTAATACAATGCAAGTAAAAGTAGTATATACAGTTTCTGGGATGTGTTCTTAGGGGAAGGGGCACACCCTTCTCTTTTTTCCCCCCCACCTTTCCCCACCTTTCACTGGGTGAAATGAAGATGTGATGGTTGGAGCTTTAGTAGTCATTTTGAACTATTGGGGTGACCTTAGCAATGGAAATCAAACACAGAAGAGAAACAAAATAGAAATAACTTGGCCCTCTAAACTGGGAGAGCCCTGTTTCAGCTGCCTTCAGACATTTGTGTTGATCAAAATCCTGAGCACCATCTAGATATAAGTACTATTCTCTGTCTATAAAGTTACATGATGGCTATAGAGTCGTCTTGGTAACATTTCTGCTCACAGAATTTTCTAAGTAACGGTTTGTTTCAGTCAATTTTTTAAAGTCTTGTCTATAGTGTTAATATTGAGAACCAGAGGATGTACTGGAACTATGGAACAGAGGGGAAGAAACTAGTTTAGACTAGAAGCAGATCCATAATAATCCATAATCAACACAACTGAATTAACATAATCTGTGTAAAGATGTATGATAAGAGGCAGGATTTTAAGTTAGAATTGGATTTTTCATGAATTTATGTATTTGTTGAGCACAGTAGCATTTCACTTAGAAGCCAATTTTTATTACAGTACTTTAAGAGATTACTTAAAAATGCCTTCTCTTTTCATTAAAACTATTTCCCTTCGTTTTTGCAAAGATCTTAAATGCACTTTTTTGCCTCTTTCTGTAAAATGCTACTCTTTTTGCTTTCACTTTTAGACTAACAGATACTTACTTTTCTTTAAGTTTTAATTTTTAATGAAAAAAATCTTTTTTACCACTTTCTTCTGATTTCTTGCACTCTGATTTATTGTGAGAACTGAACTTCATATCGATGATCTTGAAAAGGTGGAGGAAGCTCATTTGAATTGAGATGGGGAAAGAATGTGAAGAAGTGAAGATATGCGTAGTGACAACTGTTTTCACAAGCTTTTCTGGAAAGTGAATAACCAGAATTTCATATGCTAATTGAAAAATGTGGTAAAAAGGGACTTCCAGGAGCAATTTAACTCCACGACAAAGAAGCCATCATTTCATGCAGGGCATGCTGCTACAACCTGCAAGGATACTAATTCTTAATTCCTAAGTGTTTGGCACATTAATAATCCAGTGGTTGGTCAGGGTGAAATACGCTCACAAAGATATGGGTACAGTAGCAAGTGTTACTGTAGAAGTGAAAATGTAAAAAAAAAAAAAAGGCGAAATCACCTCCAGTTTGGTTAAATAGGAAAGGCTTCATGGAGGAGATAGCATTTGAAGAAGTTAATGTTTTGCTCTATAAGTCAGTGTCAAGGTCAAACCTTCAGGAGGAGGTCTGATCATGTCTTCTGATGTTTGTGTGTGTGTGTGTGTGTGTGTGTGTGTGTGTGTGATGCTTGTCTCCTACTTTGGATAGGATCTAGAACAGCGCCTGGCACATAATTATCCCTCAATATTATATCATTATAATAAAGATAATATCATGATAGTAAATATTGACCGGATTGGTGAAGGCATGAATGCATATACACAGTAAGTGGCCAAGAGCTCCTCAGGAGTGGTGGATGTCGTCTTGTTAATCTTTGATTACTGCTCACACAGTGTACCTTACTGGCAATTTGCTGGGCACTCCCATTTCTCAGATAAAGTCTCCAGGGCCACCCAGAGATTGGCTGGGGCGGAGGATCTAGATCCGGGCCCGGGCCGGAGAGATGACTCCCGCCAGCAGGGGGCGCCGGCGGGAAGCTCGGCCGGGGTCCCCAGCACCGCCCAGCGCCGAGTCCCACCGCCGTCTACGCCATGCGCCTGCTGCTGCCGCTCCTGCGCACGGGCTGGGGCTGGCGCGCGGGGCCCCCCGCTGCTGCCCGCTTGCCCCGGGGAACGAGTGCAAAGCCCGCGCCTCACCGCGCCATGGCCCTCTACCGTACCGAGGGGCGCGGCCAGCCCTACTCC
>NC_043700.1:110586000-110714623 GCF_006229205.1 Suricata suricatta
GCCCACTCCGAGCGGCGGGCGGAGCGCGCAGGGGCTCCCGCGGCCACCCCGCTGGGGCCCTGCAGCCCTAGGCGAGCCCCTGCCGCCGTTCCGGGCTCACGTTCATTCAGGCGTGGGAGGGACGCGCAGAGTCCGCCCTTGGGCCGCCTTTCTCGGCGGCGTAATCAAGCTCCTCCTCCCGGGGAGGGCCGCCTGCAGTTGGAGGGGCAGGCCGATCCTCGGAGGTGCTTCGTCCAGTGGGTCTTTTGCGGGGGCGACTCTGGCCAAGGATCTTCTCTCCGAAGCATGCGTTTGTACCCACAAGTTGGCACTCGGCATGCTGTGCTGCATCAAGAGCCTAGTGGGCCCCAGGGTCGCCCTGTCTCCTCCTCACACTGAGCAAGCCTCAGAGGGCGAAGCAAATTGCAGGGTGCTGAGCTGGCCGGCCGGGTCGGAAAATGACCCGTTTCCCATTATTCTCATTTTTCGTGGCAGTCGTATGCGGCGCTGTGTAGGTTAGCAGTTACGTGAAAAGAGCGAGGCTGGTTGAGTTGCTTCCGTGCCTCGTTGATTTCAGAGCCCTAAGGGGAGGAGTGCTCTTTCTGGGAAGTCGGCCTTGCCTGATCGCCCATGTCGGAGGGGCACCGGCTTTCAGATTTAAGCTTGAATCGTGGACTTTTTTTAGCTTTTAGCTCTGTGACCCGATGAGTTTCTTACCTTGCTACGCCTTGTTTTTTTCTTATCTGTGAAACAGGGCTGGAAGAATTACGTGGTGAAGTGTATGTAGTGGTTAGAGCGTGCAGGATATAAATTATGATCAATAATACTGTCATTATCATCGATACCTGTAATTTATAGGATGTTTACACGTATCCTTACCTGAACGTAGGGTCGAAGGGTATTTTATGGAAGAGGAAACGAAATTGTTATAGTCTTATGATGCAACTAATAGTAAAATACCCATATTCTTCAATATTGGTTGCCTCTTTCTTCTTTGCTGCATATTCTTTTACGTCCTTATTTAGTCAAGACTGGTCAGGTGGAGAGGAACCCTTAACAAGAAGTCCCAAGTGTCTGAATAGATGTGTTCCCAAAGGTTATGGAAGACGTAATGCTTTGGGGCACAGTTTTCTATTAGAAGAGTGTTACAAAATGGCAGTTAGGTTTTTGAGTGGATAAAGCTTGTCTAACATGCATGGCGTGGTGAAAGTGTTCCAGATTTTCAAGAAGTACAGTAATAATAGACCAAAAACGTCAGCACATGTTTATGAAGTGTGCTGGACACTGTTAGACATGGCACTGAGGAGATTTTCATTATGGGCCCTGCTCTGGAGAGAGTCTTAATACCAATGTAATGTTTTATATTATTTTATATAGTAATTAAGGAAAACAAAACGACACTGAAAGATATTTTACTTGAATGTTGGCTGAGGAAAACAGTCTTGAGGAGCCTAGAGCATATGGTATAGTTGACCAAGCACTGGCTTTGGAATGGGCAGTCAGTCCTTAATCCTGACTTTGCTATTTGAGCTTTCACTTCTGTTTACTTGGGGAGGTGATTGCTTCATTTCATACAGGGCAGGTGTCTTTAGCTGTGAAATAGCAGTTGACCTTGCATTTGATCTTCAAGGTCCTTGTTGGCGCTGCCACTCATTGATTGAAGGCACGGGATAAATATTAGATATTCTGGCATTCAGGGCCTCTGTTAGGCAATCTCTGGGGTGAAATTGGCCTCTTTACCATGGTTGGTTTCTTTAGCTACAAGAGTGTTTCACACTCACGATTTGTCCTTAACTAGAACGTTAGAAATATCTTTATTAACCACTTAGGATAAATGACAGAAAACAACAACAAAAAGTTTTCCTGAGGTAAATGGGCAAGAATTAGAAAAAAGGAGTGTGGTTTGGGGGCGGGGCCAGGTGGTGAGGCTGTAATTGGAAGGTACCTGGGGTTAAACAGTTCCTGAACCAAAACACCAGATGGCATCCTTGGCTCAGGACTGTTTACCGCTTGCTGGCAGGGGGAGGACAGAGTGAAAGGAAACCCTTCAGTGTGAGGGAGTATGAGGCACACTGAACAAATTGCTCCTTATAAAGTTGGTCTCAAATCGGGTATTTTGAACTCTGGCAGTGTCTACATGGAGTAGTAGGGTGTAGTTGTACATCACTTCAAAGAAAAACATGAGGAGCACCTGAGTGGCTTATTCGGTTAAGCGTCTAACTGCGGCTCAGGTCGTGATCTCACGGTTAGTGAGTTCGAGCCACAGCTCAGTGGCTGGAGCCTGCTTTGGATCCTGTGTCTCCCTCTCTCTTTGCCCCTGCCCCACTCGTGCACTCTCTCTCTCTCTCTCTCAAAAACATAAATAAACATTTAAAAAATATATGTGAGTATAGCACTACTTGGCTGAAAAGGGTTATTCAGCATTATTACACTGGAATCATTTCCCACATTTCCAAATATAGCCCAATTCCCCGAAGTACTAGTGTGTTGGGAGGTGGACCAGTTTTGAGCTTCATATTTGCAAATACTTCCTCTTTACTGCCATTCAGAAGAATCACAGTAAATGATAATTTTAATTCTTTTTTTGTCTTTTCCTTTTTAATTAGCATGGTCTTTTTAGAAACATTAGTGAAGTGAGACAAGTTGATAAAGAAGGAAGGAATCATGAGGCCTCTTTGGTGCCAGCCCTGGCGCTTTATTGACTGTGTGACCTTGAGTGAGTCATTTAACTTATCTGCATCTCATGTCTCTAAATCGTAGAAAGAGGAAATTGGACTAGATGATCATTTTCCAAACTGTGCTGAGTTGAGCACAAACATACCGTAGTTTATTATTAGGTTTTTAAACAGAGGGCTTCTTGGTTTAATAAATGAGCAGAACACTTCCCATTTTATCTCCATCTTGGAGAGTCACAGTGTGTGTATTAAAATTCTGGGAAATTATGATGTAAAGTATCTTGTCTTAAATTTTGAATCCCAGGGCCCTCATTTCTCATAACATTTATTAACATCTTAGTGACTCCAGAGTTTCGTGGAATTCAGTTGGGGAAGCACTGGGTGAGATGATTTCTGAAACTTCCAAAAGCATATGTGTCTCAAAGAAACAATTCTAGACTAATAGTAAAAACTGCTTAGTTTGTAGGCCTGTCTTAACTGTGTTGGGCTTCACTTGACATTCCTCAGCTCAATTTCTCCATCAGCAAAATGGGGATAATATTAATAATATTATAGAATTGTTGTGGCAGTTAAATGTATAAATATTACCAGTGTCACACACATGGCATGTGGTAAATATTTAATATATGTTATTTCTTATCTTTTTTTAATTTATTTTAAGACATAAGACCAGAATTGTCATATTCTGTGAAGGGTGAAAACAACCGGATGCAGTAGAAAATGAATTTAAAAAAATTTTTTTTAATGTTTTTTTATTTATTTGAGAGACAGAGAGAGACAGCGCAAGCAGGGGAGGGTCAGAGAGAGAAGGAGATACAGAATCCGGAGCAGGCTCCAGGCTGTGAGCTGTCAGCACAGAGCCCGACACGGGGCTCAAACCCACAAACCGTGAGATCATGACCTGAGCCGAAGCCGGACGCTTAACCGACTGAGCCACTCTGGCGCCCCCAAAATTGAATTTTTTTTTAGTATGTCCCAATGTATTAATTCCCAGGTCTCAGTTTTAATGGCTATCACTCATGTGAACTCATGAGGAAGTTAGACTTCCTTATATGGATCCAAAGACATGCACTGTATGTTTTTTTCTTTGTTTTTTTGCTAATACCTTGAAAATTCACTATTTCAAGTTTTTTACCTTTTCTCAAAAGATGAGTAGAAGCTGGGCTTTCCATAGTTTGCTTTTGTTGTTGTTGTTGTTGTTGTTGTTGTTGTTAGTGTGGGATGGTAGGGTTAGGTGATTGGTTTACTTAAAGAAACAGTGCTTGGGTGATTCATGTTGCATTTGTTGGCATGAGAATGAATCATGCAGTTCTTTAACAATGAATTTGTTTTATCATTTATAGTAAGTATATGCTTAAGTTAAAATTACTATACGTTTTCTTTTATTTAAGTACATAATTTGAGTAGTGCCTGATGGAATCTGCCATTGAATGTACCATACATTTGAACTTACTAAAATCCTCTGAATAATCCACACAATGTGTGTTTGAGTTTTAAATATATGAGTTTTTGTAACCTTTTTTTAGGTTGGCTCACACCATGGAATTTGAATTCTATGCAGAACATAGAGAACATAGTGGCTGTTGCATGAGTATTGGAAAATTATTTGTAGTTGGTATTCTTCATTGCTAAAGCTTCCAGTAAGAGTCTCTAGAAATGGTTTTAGTAATAATGTGTAATGGTATGTTGGCACTTGGCATACATGTAGCTATTTGGTATATATACATATAACCAAATACAGGTTTTGCATTCCATTCCATTTTCTCACTTACTAATACCATTAATAAACTTTAATCCTGATACAACTTGGTGTTAGGATAGAAAAACATAGGTAACTTACAAAATATTAGAATAAAATCTCATTTCAGTCTGGTTGAAGGGAAAGTCTGGACATTGTTTGGCCATGTCAAGTGTATGTGTGTGTGTGTGTGTGTGTGTGTGTGTGTGTATATATATATATATATATATATATATGTATACACATACACACATTTATGGGCCTGAAAGAATTCTTGTTTATGCTCAGGGATGCAGTCTGATTTTTGACAATGAAATACCAAGACAAGATGGTGACTACAATTGTTTGTCAGATCTTCCCCCTAATGAGTTTCCTATTACATTGATAGTAAGTGAATAAGAAAAGGATAACCCTAAAACAAATGATATGGACCCATCAGAGCGGGAGACTTCAAGATATTTATGGACCGTGAAAAACAGATGAAAGTGCGGTTACTGAAGAAACAGCATGTAGGAAGTCCCAGCTTAAGTACATGTGCTGAAGGGTCTGTGGTTTAAGAAGCAGCGCCTGGGAGTGGCGGTGGGTGTGTTGAGGTCAGATCCCAGAGAGTGGGCTGTTGCACTTAACATGGCGGAGGGGTTGGTGTGAGTTTTATTATGGAATAGCACGCAGATGCTTACCATGCAGGCTTGGAACTTGTGGGATTGGCTGGTTTTGTCTGCAGAAACTGAAGAAAGTGTTTGGAGGGAAGTCGAACTGCCTGATGGTGTTGCCCCAGCAGAGCCCTCTGCATTCTAGCGCCTAGGCTCCTGCCCCTACCCCCCTCCCGTGTAATAGCCAGCTTCTTACACATACGTGCCTCTCCTGTCTACACATCTGTTTTTCTAGTCTCTTATTTTTTAAACAAGTTTTTTTTTAAGTCTTTATTCGTTTTTGAGAGACAGAGACATAGCACGAGTTGGGGAGAGGCAGAGAGAGAGGGAGACACAGAATCTAAAGCAGGCTCCAGGCTCTGAGCTGTCCGTACAGAGCCCCATGTGGGGCTCCAACCCACCAACCGTGAGATCATGACCTGAGCCGAAGTTGGACACTTAACCAGGTGAGGCACCCAGGCGCCCCTCTAGTCTCTTATTCTTAAGTGTCAACTGAATTGTTGAGGATCACCTTCAGGCAGGCTTTCATCACTACTATTCTACCAAACTGCGTTTGTCAAAATGTGACTTCCATGTGGCAAATTTAATGACTGGGTTTTTCTTCTAATGTTTATTTATTTTTGAGAGAGTGAGCGAGCCCAAGCTGGAGAGGGGCCAAGAGAGGGAGAGAGAATCCCAAGGAGGTTCCACATAGTCGGTGCAGAGCCCAACTCAGGGCTTGATCTCACAAACCGTGAGATCATGACCTGAGCTGGAGCAAAGTCAGATGCTGAACTGACTGGGCCACCCAGGTGTCCTTATAATGGTGTTTAAGTTCTCACCTCACATGAATGAATGAGCAACAGAACTTTTCAGTTGACAGTTGATCACTTTGTCTTCCTTGAAACACTTTTATTTTTCATATTTTGTCTCTAGGATAACTTTCTCTTTTGGTGACTCTTCAGCAGTCTCCTTTTCTGGATCCTCATATTTCTGAACCCTAACTTTTGATGTGCTCCAGGGCCCAGTACTTAGCCCACATCTCTCTCTCTCTAGGGAAGGAATTGGCAAATGTTCTGTAAAGGGCCATGACAGTAAATAGTAGGCTTTGCAGGCCATCAGGTCTCGGCCACAACTACTTGACTCTACCTGTATCACAGAAGCAACCAGAAGGAGTAAAAGTCTGAATATGACTTTGTGTCCCAACAAACCTTTATTTATACAGACTGAAACAGGCCATGGGCCAAAGTGTTCCGACTATAGCCATTGCTCTCCATGATCCCTTTCAGTCCCATAGCTTTAGATACTATGTGTGCTTCCCAGATTTGTAACAGCCTGAATCTATTGAACTCATTTTTATACATGCAGTAAGTGCACTCCGTGTTTCCACTTCAGTGTGGAGACATCTCAGGGTTCGTGTATGCAGGACTCCTGCTCCCTCCCTCCACTCAGGTGGTTGTTTCTGTCCTCACATCTGTAACCAGCAACTTAGGAACCATTCTCGTTGCCTTTCTTACTCTTACCCCACTTCTAGTTCAGTAATTTCTCCCTTCAGCTGTGCTTTTGAAATGTGTTTGGGGGATGTTTACTTCTCTCCACTTCCACCGTTGCCATTCTATCCGTCTTTCCCTTCAGCAACTGTAGAGTAGCCTCCTGATTTTCCCTGCTGCCCCCTTGTGTTCTCCTGTTGGCTGCTTTCCACACAGAAGTTCCCTTGGTCTTTTTGAAATGGAAGTCCCCTCATGTCCAGGCTCTGCTCAAAACCCCAGTGACTTTTCATTTCACTCTAAATAAATTTTAAATATTCATCACAGTCTACAAGGTCCTGTATGACCTACTCCTGGGGCTCCTTTCTGAACTCGTCACTTTGGATCATTGTGCTCTGGCCAATTTGGCCTCCTTGCTTTTCCTGCAGTGTTCCTCCGTGGATGTTTGTTTGACCTGCTTCCGTACTTTATTTCTGTCTGTGCTGAAATGTTACCTACCAGTGAGATCTTCTCTGTCCTTTCAATTTAAATTCTATCCTTTTCCTTACTCCTTTCTTGCCCTTGTTTGTTTTCCTTTGTGGTACTTATTGTAGACATATAGTTAGAACGTTTTCGTATTCATTGCTTCTATACCTATGCCCCTACTTGAATATAAATTTCACAGGAATAGGAAATTTGTACACCTAGGACCTAAAACAGTGCTTGGTGTAGTATATGTTTTTGGTAAATATCGAATGAATGCATTTATGGAAATCTTATAAATTAAATAGGGAAAAAGAGAAAGTAGAAAGAAAAGAATTGGATTTTAAGGAGTCCAGTGGGTGTCCTCTGAGATTTTAGAAACTTATATCCTTTAAAAAGGAAGAGGAAGCTATGAAGAAAAGATAATCACAGACATATTAAAATGCTATAATTGTGGAGACAAAGGACTCAGTGGAAGGCGTAGTGGGACAGATGGTATTCTGTTGTTTTTAAGCCACCAACTTTGTGATCGTTTGTTATGGCAGTCCTGGAAAACTAATACAGAAAAATTAGAATATAAAATAAAGAAATTTATGAGAAAGTAGAACAAAATGTCAAAAAGACAGAAAAGTGAGGTAGAAAGAGGAGACATAGAGATTTAATCTAGGAAGCCCAACATTTGACTAATACGAGAGTCAGAAGGAATGGAGAAGTAATTACAGAGAGATAGGTAACAGAAGAGATCTAAGAATTTAAGGACCTAAGCATTCCTACTCCCAGATGCACTATGAAATCTCAGAAAACTGAGGCTTTTGTAAAGAAGATCCTGAAAGTCCTGGAGCTGGACATAGGGGAGGGAGGAAGAACAGGTCACCTGCTAAGGAATGAGAATCAAACTAGTATGTGACTTACCAGCACAGATGAATGCTTGATGACTGGAGTAGTGCCTTTAAAATTCTGAGAGAAAATAATTTTCCTCCTAGAATTTATCTGGACAACCAATAATCCAGAGTAAAGACCAAATAAAGACATTTCAGACATTTAAGGACTTGGGAAATTTGTCTTATATGTATCCTTTCTTACAGAAAACAAATTAGGGATATGCTCCAGCAAAACAGGTAAGTAAACCAAAAAAGATGAGTCCACAGGGTCCAGAAAACAGAGCTGAGCTAGAGACTAAATGAGCAAAGTCTTAGGGTGCCAAAAAAGCATTCAGTCCATGTTGCCACAAGAGGATAGAGATTTCCAAAGGGAACTGTTTGTGTAAAGAGAGAATTCCATAGTCTCTGTGGAATCCGAGAGGCCTTTCAATAATTTATGGATATGATTATGACTTACGATGGAAGAAACATAATTAGAAGCACAAGTCAGAATAGAAGCTGAACAGGAAAGGAAATTTAACTATAATATAAACTTGGCCAGAAATAACACATAGACAATACTTCTCAAACTTAATTCAGTATAAGAATTATTTGCGGGTACTTGCTAAAAATCTTAGATATCCAGATCTCTTCTTGAGATTCTGATTCCCTAGGTGTGTGTGGGGGGGGGGGGTCGGGTGGGGGGGTCCAAAGATTTTTTAACAAGCATTTCAAATTTTTCCTATATTTAGAAACGTTTTGGAAATACACTAATAGGAAAAGCATAGAAAATTCAGTGCAATTATAGAACATTTATCAACCTTGAAATGAAAAAATAAATGAAAATGCAGAAGATAGAAATTAGGAAAGAGAAAGAAGAATGAGGTAAAGAGCCAGTTAGTAGGGTCCAGAAATACTGTTTGGTGGAACATTGGAATCAAGCCATAGTGTTAAGATTGGTCCGTGGAGAATTTAAGAGGATAAGGTTGGGGTTAAATGAACTAAACTTATCTCTTAGCATTGGAATCAGTAGATAATTTCTAAAATTGGTAAAGTAAAAAATTATCACACAGATACATTATTTGGAGAGAGGTGGATAATCACTGAAGTAAGTTACTCTGAAAGTGGATCTGAATTGGAGAGAGCTGGGAACTGATGTCATTATTTAACCATGTATATACATGGCTTTGTTTAATCCATGTACATGCATTGCTTTGTTCAAACAAAATAAGTATTTTAAAAAGCAAATTGGTAGCAACAACTTGGTTTCAAATCTAAAGAAACAACCAGTCTGAACTTCGTATAATGAAGTTCTCACTCAAGATTTGTCACTAATTTCTTATTCTGAGGCTCTGGGAAAGGGCTGTGTGTACTCAGGGCCTCAGTTCTGTCATCTTTACAGAGTGGCATGAGTTACCACATCTCTCTGTCTATGGCTCATATGTATAATAAAGATTCCCCTGTTTGTTGTGTGGAGAGGATCAGGATAGATTCCAGCTATCTTTTAAGTCTACTTTTAGGGGCTCCTGGATGGCTCAGTCAGTTGAGTTTCTGACTTTGGCTCAGATCATGGTTCATGGGTTCAAGCCTTGCACTGGGGCGCTGTGCTGACAGCTCAGAACCTAGAGCTTGCTTTGGATTCTGTGTCTCCCTCTCTCTGCTCCTTCCCCACTTGTGATCTCTTGCCCTCTCAAAAATAAATAAGTAAACTTAAAAAGCCCTTTATATGGAACATACTAACATACTAATAATACTGATCCTAGAAAACGTTTAATGGGTTCTCATTTTTTCCTTTATGCTTTGGGGCAGTGATTAGCTTTCTGATAATGATGCCAAGAGGACTCCTTTGTCTTTGCTCTTACTGGATGATGATCATATAGATGATTTAGTGCATTCTCTTTCTTGGCTGTGGATATAGCTCACTTTTTAGCACGTTTGTATTCCAGCATCTAGGACATTACCTTTTACATACAAATTGTACATTGCTCAATTGGAAAATTGAGAAATTAAGTTTCAGAGAATTTGAGTGACTTTATCAAGCTCACTAACTAGAAGTCAGGCTCTTGATCTCTGTATTCATTGCTCTGTGAATTTACTGGTCTATTACCCATCAAAACATTATCATTATCTGACATGTAAAGCAATATTTTAGTTTTATTTTAGTAAATATAATTCTTTCTATTCTTTTTTCTTCACTACTACATTTTTATTTATACTACTTTGTGATCTAAATGGCTTAGGTATGGTTATCAGACCACTCATTCACTAATACTCTTTATCTTCCAAGATGCCAATTAGATGCCACTTAAACATATATATTGGTATTACCATAGTGTTTGAATATGTTTGTTTTTTTAAATGGTTGTTTTTAAAAAATTTTATTGTTTATTTATTTTGAGAGAGAGTGCGAATGGGTAGGGGTAGAGAGAGGGGGAGACAGAATCTGAAGCAGGCTCCAGGCTCTGAGCTGTCAGCACAGAGCCGGATGCGGGGCTTGAACTCAAATACAGTGAGATTAGACCTAAGCTGAAGTCAGACACTTAACCGACTCAGCCACCCAGGCGCCCCTTTTATTTATACTTTAATACATACTTTTCTTAACCAATTTTTTTCTCCATGTTTTAAATTGCATCCAGTAATTTTTTTGTGAACAGTTCTGAGTTTTGATAAAATATAGATTGATTTAAACGCTGTCACAGCCAAGGCACAGGACCGTTCATCACCACAGAGGAGTTTACTTGTTTCTCTCTTTAATCACCTGTCACCCTCTACCCTCAAGCCCTGGCAGTCACCGGTCTTCTCTTTATCCCTATAGTTTTGCCTTTTCCAGAATGTCATCTCAAAGGAATGGTTGGAGTCTAGCTTCTTCCATGATGCCTTTCTCTGGCATGATGCATTTTAGATTTATCCATTTTGTTATGTGTATCAACAGCTCATTCTTTTTTATTGGGGACTAATAATATCACTGGGTAAAACACCGTTATATGGGTGTAGCAGAGTTTGTTTCCCTATTTACTATTTGTACAGTTAGTTTGCTCCCAGTTTTTATTTTGAATAAAGCCACCTATAAACACTCACTTAGAGGTTTTCGTGGGAACATAAGTTTTCATTTCTTGTGGTCAAGTGCTTAACAGTAGGATTTCTGGGTCAAATATTTCACTGTATAAGAAACTGCCAAACTGTTTTTCAAAGTGGCTGTATCATTTTCAGTTCTCACTGCCATAATTTATTTTAATAGAAAATAAATGGGACCCATTTAAGTATCTGTGTTATTTATGGAAAAAATAATCATGCAGCAAACTGATAATTTTGTTTCTTGTGTTGCTCATAGATGATTTTAAATTCAGGCAGAGAATTTGATGTTTGATCTGGTATGCAAAAGATTTTTTAAGATGCATCCTTTTTAACTAATGACAAAGAGCTTTATAGGTCATGGCAAGATTTTCGTATACTTTGCCACTTGTGTATTCTTAGTCATCTTTATCGTACCCTGTGTGTGATCCTTCAGAAGCCCCTTGTTCCTAGAGTAGGAAAAGAAAAATGACATGAACTGTTTGCAGGGAAAAATGAAATCGTAATCTGGATGCTGGGGACATACAGGAGAGCATAACAGAACAAACGAAAACCAACAACAAAAACTCCTTCCTGCTGGAACTTCAGTAATAAGTGCTAAGGAAAACCTATGGAGCATGAGAAAAAGAAATGCAGTTTTGGTGGAGTGAGGGCCAGTGTTAAACTCTATGCTTCTCAGTTCAATGGGCCGATGCCATGGCCTGTTTTTGTTTGTTTATTTAAATTTTATTGTGAAGTAATTTTAGACTTGGCAGAGTTGCAAAGATAGTACAGAATCCAGTGTATCTCTTACCGAGTTTCCCATAATGTTAATAGCTTTCATTAGCACTGTACATTTGTTAAAACTAAGAAACCAATATTGGTACCTACTATGAATTTCAGATTTTATTTGGATATCACTAGTTTTTCCACTAATGTCTTTTTTTGTTCCAGAATCCAGTTCAGGGTACCACAGTGCACTTAGTCATTTCCTTACTCTCACCCAATCTGACAATTTCTCAGTATATCCATATTGGTTTTATGAGTTTGAGACTCTTAAACAGTATTGGTTAATATTGTATTAAATGTCCCTCAGTTTGAATGTATCTGCTCTTTCTTGTGATACTAGGGTCATGGGTTTGGGGGGAAAATACAGTACAAGTGAAGTATCCTTATCACAGCATAGCAGGAGACACCTGTTATCAATATGGCTTTTCACTGGTGATGTCCACTCTGATCACTTGGTTAAGGGTACTTTTTCCAGAGTTCTCTACTGTAATGTTACTGTTTTTCCCTTTTTATGTTCTATTCTTTGGAAGGGAGTCATTAAGTCCAGCCTACAATCTGGAGGAGCAGGGTAAGCTTTCCTTCTTGGAAGGGCGACATCTCTATGTATATATTTCTTGGAATGAGATAAGTTTGTCTCTTCTCCTTCGTTTATTTATTTAAACAATCATTTATTTGCATTAGTGGTTCTCTCTTATTATTTACTTAATACTTTGGTTTGTGATTAAATACTCTATTATTTTTGCCTCAGTTTGTTCTGCCTTTGGCCTTTGAGAGCTCTTACACATTGCCCTTTCCTTTTGACCTACCTCCAGCCTTCCATTTCTTAGGCGCTTGGTTGATTTCTGGTGCTACAGGATCCATTGGGTTCATGCTGTTTACTTTTTGTCCCAACCTTAGAATCCTCCTCTGTAAGAAGTCCTAGTTCTTTTCACTGGAGAATGGTACTTGGAAACCGATTTGGGAATTGAGTATTCTCATTGCTATTGGACTGTCAGCCAGTTCATGTTTTATTATGTTTAATTTTTTTTTTAAGTCTCCATTTGAAAATTAGCCAAAGAGGTAGCAGGCCAGAAATAAAACACACCCTGACTTAGGTAATTATAAACTGAAAAGTTTTTATGGCTATAGTAAGCCCAGCTTTTGGAAACAGATGTATACCAATAAAAGTGCATATTAGGTTGTATCTTATTTAAATAATGTATACTTTTAAATGTACTTAAAATATACATGTCAGTATGTAGTAAAAATATGGTAGTTTCTATTATTAAAGTTTGTTTTTGTTTTAAGCTTACCTTAATATAAACATCCTTATCACTGAGTGGAAGCAAATGATTTGTTTCTTTTCTTTTAAATGGGTAGGATCTTTACATCCTGTTCATAAGGATGGTAGACAGAAATTGGGAATTCTATTGTTAGATTTCTCCTTGGAAAAGTGACATCAGTTTTAATCCAGGCACTTATTCATGAGTATCTCTTCACAAGTGAGATATTTCATATTTGGGGCTTTACTCAATTTGAGACAGTTTCTGCTTTGGACAATTTAAGCTACAGAGACAAGTACAGTTGCTCCTTGAACAATGCAAGGTTAGGGGCACCTGCCCACTTCACAGCTGAGAATCCCTGTATAACTTTTGACTCTACAAAAACTTAAACTTCTAATAGCTTATGTTGACTGGAAGCCTTACTTATAACATAAGTAGTCGATTAATAACACATTTTGTATGCTGTACGTGTTATATACTGTATTCTGACAATAAAGTAAGCTAGAGAAAAAATGTTACTAAGAAAATCATAAGGGAGAGAAAATATATCTATAGTACTGTATTGTATCAAAAAAAAAAATCCTGACCCAAGCAGTTCAAACTTAACGTTGTTCGAGGGTCAACTGTAAATTATTTCAGCAAACGAAATATGGTTTATTTGGTATGTATTCTCTTTGGTCATCATACTGGGGCAAGTTTTAAAAGTTGAATTAAACCTTAAATTGGGAGTAAGGTTAATTTTGAAAAAATTTAAAAAACTTGTTTTAAGTTTAAAAGTGGACAAGGATATAATTGCTTTGAAGAACGGAATAATCCATTGCTATAATTCTGTATTTTTTTCTTTTGTTTTTTCTGTTTTTTCTTCCTTTGCAGAGAATGTAGCTGGTGACTACATTTCCCCCTTCCATGATATTCCTCTGAAGGTGGACTCTACAGAGGTATAGTCTTTAACTTGTTTTGGGGGTGAAAATATGTACTGCTAGTATCATCACAAAATGCTTCTTAGAAACGTTTCGAAAGGAAAGAATATGGGTTGGAAGTTAAGAAGGACAACAGAGTTATCACAACGGGATTGTAAGCCTCCTTCATGAATTAGAATTAGTGTGAGACCAGGAAGGTTAGGAGCACTGATGTGGGATTGGTGCCGCCTTCCAGCCATTCAGAGGACCGGACTGTCACTAGGATGGCTACGGGGAGAATATAATGAAGATTTATTGCAAGTTCATAGTGCTTATCCAGGCACTGTGCTCAGAGCTTGAGTTGCATTATCTGAGTTCAGCTAGGGCTCCTGTTATTACCCTTATTTTGCTAATGAGGTTCAGTCCTTGCCCCTGGCCACAAATCTATTGTCTGTTGTGGGAAGTGGGATATGAATTTAGGTGCTCTAACTCCAAAGGTTGTATTCTTAATTGCTCTTGTGTAATCATTCCAGCTCATTACTTCTAAGTAGTGTTCAGCTGCAGGATAGGAGGTCATATAATCTGGAGAGAGAAGGCAAAGAGAGGGCAGAAAGAGCTCCATCTTACTGTATGTGCGTCAATGTGTTTTGTTTTGGCCAATGAACAGTCCAACCCATACCTGTCTCCCAAACCACTGTTTGCTTTTGGCCAAAAGTGCATGCGTTTATTTATTCACTTATTATTTTCTTCTTTCAGGAAACAGTTCTTGAAGGCTTATTATGAGCTAGATAGACGGCACTAGGGAGTTGCAGTGGTGAATAAGATAGATAGGAGGTACAGTTCCCACTCGATGGGAGGAGACGGACCACCAGGAAACAAGCCAACCAGAGAATGTTAGATGCTGTAAGACTACAACAGGATAATGAAAGAAGGAGCAGTTGGTGGGCGCTGCTTCATGTGTGGGTGTACCATGACAAGATCTGGTCACCTAACAAAATAATAATATTTTTTGGAATCGGGTAGTGGGTAGGGGTGGAACAAAGAGTGGACTAGGAGCGTCCCAGTGGGCATGATATTCTGCCTAAGGAGAATGGGTTTGGGGGAATATGAGAAAGTTGAGAATAGGACAGGGCTGAAATATAGCAGGATATGCCTGTGAACTCCGGGCACATGGGGACTGGTACACACAGTGGTTGTGTATCTCAGTTTCCCCCATCCTCAACTATAATGATTACACCTTGTTCTTTGGAAGGTGGTTATTTTAGGAATAGAGATAATGTTTCGGGGCCTACTTGGAATAATCATTTTCTGTTTTGTTTCCTTCTTTGGTGTTTTTGGTTTCTTGTTGTTGGTGTGTGTGTGTGTGTGTGTGTGTGTGTGTGTGTGTGTGTGTGTGTAAAAATTACATATAAGTGTGAGCATTTGTGAATGGCATAATTTTTCTTTCCAGCCCATCACATGGTCTGTTTTAATTTACAGGTGCTTGATGGTGGCATAGTAATCACACCTTTGTGGGATTTACAGGCAGGAGGTGCAGCTGAGTACTTTCATGGCTTGTTAGTCACGCTCCCTAGAGTTTCATTTCAATAATGAAATGACTGTTTTAAGTGTAATCACTGGAAACTGACAGTCTTTCCTTTAAGGCCGAACAGAGCCTTTGCTTCTTTTTGTAAAAACTAGGGAAATATACTTGAAAGAGATTTAGCTTTTCTAATAATTTATTTTATGAAACACCTTGATGCTTGCACTGGGGATGCAAATGCGGAGAGAAAAGGAACTGGGCATTTGGTAGGTTGTTGAACCCGGTGTCTGACAGCTTCCGTAATGGAATGTTCCGGTAATAGGCTTACTTGGATTGCTTTGCAGTGCAGCTGTATTCTTTGATGAAATATTACAATCACAAATACCATCTTTTCTTTTATAGGAAAATGGCATTCCTACAAAGAGAGCACGAAATGATGAATATGAGGTATATCTAAAGGTTTTTGTTTTTGTGAATCACCTCTGTTGTCTGACAGTTAAAGACCTTGATGCTCCTTTGCATTAGTGAAATGCTTCTAAAGTTTTCCCCTTTACGAAGATTTTTGTGGGCATTCTGATGTTTTTATTTTTCCAGTATCTGTTTACGGCAGCCAAGGATGATGTTACCATTTTGCTTCTCTTTCTTGCGGTAAAATATACGTAAAATAAAATTTACCGTTTTCTTTACTGCACACTTTTTAAAGTGTACAGTTCAGTATAACCAGCTCCGTGCGCATGTGCCGGCATCACCACCGCTCATCTCCAGAGTTTCTTCTCAAACGGAAACTCTGCCCACTGAACAGTGACTCTCCCTCTGTTCCCTCCCTCACCCAGCCCCTGGTGACTACTATTCTACTTTCTCTCTATGAATCTGACTATTCTAGGAACCCCCTTCCCATTTCATCTTGTAAGTGAAAAACCAGAGAGAGTCAGGAAAGGAACCCAGTTTTAGTAGCAAGTTACTTATCATAGTAGATAGTCTAAAGTAAAGGTGCTTTGAAATTGGACCAATGAAAATTGGTCAGTTTGTCATTTTTTTTATTATAAGGGAAAAGGTGGTTTGAGTGGCTATTTTAGAATTCAGGGACGAATCTTTTTGGGGATAGAGGAGGAAAAAAAAGACCACCTATGTGCTAAAATAAACATGTGCTAAATACATCTTTTAAATATGTGACTGTCAAACCTTTAACAGTTATTGACTTAGGCGCAGAACATCTGATTGATATCTGTCATCCCATCTCATGCTGTTGATGCCTTTTTATCTTGCTGATGCCAGGCAGCGTTTCCTGTCACTTTCCTCGGCTGTCTTTTCCCTTCAACCTTATTTCCATATTTTTCCCCCCTCTATTTCAACTGAAACTCACGACCCCGGCCTTTGAATCTTTTTCCACAAATAGCTCTAGGTGCTGTTCAATCCCCACCACCTTTGCCTGCCATCTCTCTTGTGTTCTTTTAAACTGGTGTTTGTTAAAATGGTCCTTAAACCACATACATTGGAATAATGTAGAGCACTTGTTAAAATTTCACATCCGGGCCTTATTCTGTCCAAAGCTGTGAAATCAGAATCTCTGTTTGATCGGGACTAGCTAGTCCACATATTTAATGAGTGTTTCAGGGCATTCTATACATACTGAAGTTTGAGAACCACTGTCCTAGGTGTTGCGTGAATAGACATTGAGGGGTTCGAGGCTTTATAGTTCCCTAGAGACTTTGTGAATTAACCTGGAAATAGTCTTCTCATTGGGGAAAATGCATTCTGAGTCCACACAGCCAACTTAAAATACAATTCTTAGAACATCGTTCATTTGTCAGAGAATGCCTGATTTGAGTCTGTTTGTGGTTTGTCTGTTTATGTATTTATAATTCTGAACCATTTTTCCCAGCTCCAAGCCCTTGGCAGCCACTTTTCTACTCTCTGTTTCTATGAATTAGGCTGCCTTTTTTTTTTTTTTTAAAAGAATTCCAGGTATAAGTGGTAAAATGCAGTATTTGTCCTTTTCCCTGTCTGGCTTATTTCCGTGAGTGTAGTGCCCTAACAGTCCACCCATGTCCCTAGTGGCGGGTGTCCTTCTTTCTCATGGCTGAATAATATTCTCTTGTATATATTAAGCCCATCTTTATCGGTTCATTCATCGACGGACACAGGTTGTGTCCCTATCTTGGCTGCTGTAAGAAGTGCTGCAGTGAATATGGGGGCTGCAGGTATCTCTTTAACGTCCTGTTTTCTTTCTTTTTTCTTTTTTTGATAAATATCCAGAAGTGGGATGGCTGGATCACATGATAGCTCTGTTTTAATTTTTTGAAAACCTGCTGTACTGTTTTCTGTAATGGCTGTGGCAGTTTACATTCCCACCAACAGTGTAAAACGTTCCCCGTTTTCCACATTCTTGCCAACAGTTGTTATTTCTTAACTTTTTGATGACAGCCATTCCAGCAGGCGTGAAGTGGTGTCTCATTCTGTGGTCATTGTGATGTTGAGCACCTTTTCATGTACCTGTTGACTGTGTGCCTCTTGGAAAGCTGTCTGGTTCCTCTGCACATTTTTTCATCAGGTTGTTTTTTCCTATTGTGTTGCATGAGTTCTTTATGTTTTAGATATTAGTCCTTACAGATATGATTTATAAATATGTATTTTCCCATTTCTAGATTGCCTTTTTATGTTGTTCATGGCTTCCTTTGCTGTGAAGAAGTTTATTAGTCCGATGGTATCACTTGTTTATTTTTACTTTTGTTGCCTTTGCTTTAAGTATCAAAGCCAAAATTTATTTGATCTTTTAAGAGTTGGAAAGAGAAAAGAAAAGTGATTTCCTCCCATTTTTTCCAGAAGCATATAAAATTTACTGACTTCTTTCATATCTATATTAGTAGTTAGCTTTTTGGTTTTTGCAACAAAAATAGGGGAAAATGGAGAAGAAGGAAACTGAAGGAGGTAAATGGTCCTAGCTCATGCCCAACTTTCTCAGTGGAAATGTGTCCTCTTGTGTCTTTGTGATTTTCTGCTGGATGTCAGTAGGCTGTTACTGATTTATAAATAACAGTAGTCTTAGGATAACCTGACTAACACTGGGTTTGAAAAATTACAGCTTATATGCATTTTAGCTGCAAAGAAGAAAAGCAGGCTGGAAATTTGCTCTTTAGAGATCAGAACAAATGAGGAAGGGGAGATGGTTTGCTGGCTTAAGATTCGAACCTTATCTTTTGTTCTTTTGGCCTAATTCAAGTCTGAGTGGTTTTGGTAGGTGTCATTGTGTGAAACAGTTGCCACTAGCCTGGTCTTCTCTGTCACCTCTGGGTATTCATCGGAATGCATTTGTCCTCTTATAGCCAGGCTTTCAAGGATGAATAAATTATGTGAACATCTGCCATTTACTTAGGTTTTTCTTTTTAACAGCTACTTGAGATATATTTAAACAGGTGCTGGGATACCTCATGAAAGAGCATAGAAAATGAAACATAACAGCAAGACTAGGGATGAGGTTGCTCAGATAGGTATCTAAGGAGCGGTTGTTGAGAATTCATTCTTGGCTTTGTTCTTTATCTCATTATGGATATGCAGTTCTGTCATCAGGACGCTTTAGCCTTACCTAAAAAATTGAACAACCATCATTATTTTTGTGGCTTAAATTATATTTACACTTAATTTTGTAAATGGCACTCTTTGAATTAATAATAGCATTTGTGTTTCACTTGGAAAGCCCTCAGATATTGTTCAGCAGTGCTGTAAACCAGAAGTTCTCCACTCTGGCTACATGTTAAAATTGTTTGGAGAGCTTTGAAAAATAAGCAATGCCCTGATACCACCTCAAAACCATTGAATTCAAATATGTGGGAGGTGGGGCTCTAGGGAACTTTTTTTTTTAGTTGATAAAATGTTCCTGGTGATTTTGATGTGTGGCACAATTGAGAATAAGTGTATTTAATCACTGCTTTCTCAGATGATCTATGCTGAAGGATTAGTTTTTTGGTTTCTTTCTAATCTGTTGTAAACCGATACTTTTAAAAAATACAATTTTTAGAAAAGTGTAATTCAGGGTTCAACAGACCTCAAAATTACTCCATCAAATTTCTGTAAATGTTTCTAAATGAACCTGTAACCATCAGCTTGTAGTTAGCTCTGGTTCTTGGCCACAGTCGGTGTAGCGCTGTTTCCAACCATTGCTTTGCTACGGTAAGTTGTTAGTTATTGATGGCAAAGTGGCATGCAAGGCAACTTTACCCTTGAGACTTTTTCTTTAGGAGGCCCAAACTGCAGGAAATCACAGACATGTATTCCTAAATATTGTAGGAAATTATTTTTTCTAATCATTGACTTAGAATCTCCTTTGCTTTAAACACTGCACCATTCAAAAATGATGAAAAGAGACAGTGGTCTTTTTGTAACTTGAGGGAACCAGAGATCACTAGATAAGTAAGCTAAGTGTAGAAGGGTGTTAGTGTGACTCTTTGTAAACTTGATACCTACGGACGCCAGTATCCTTAATTTCACTTTACGATCATAGTAAATTGGATTTAAATAGTGCTTTGTGATTTTCAAAATATTTCATAATTTCTTTTGTATTTTCATTTAAATTATATAATTGATCTTTATAATAACCTTATGTGGTGAGTAAGAATATTTATGCTTACTTTACAGATTGGAAAAGTGAGACATTCAACTCACATGATGGACCCTGTCTGTCACTCCTGTTATAGTGGGAAAATAAAACCTGAAACAGGTTTCCTGACCCCATTCTAGTTGTGCCATTACACTGTGAAGGTATTTCCAGAAATATAGCAACTTCTAACACTGCAGTCGTGTTCAAGTGACACAGTGGCTTAAATTCTGCTGTGTTTTAGACAGCTTCTCTGATTTTTCAGAAGAAATTTAAGACATGCAGATGTATGATGCAGTCTCCACACATTTTGGTAGGGAAAGAAACAAAAGCATTCTTATACAAGAGATAAGTGATAAAGGATAGGTAAAATTTTTTAAATTATCTCTCGTTGTTTTTGTTCTTTTTTTAACTGCAGAATTTATTTAATATGGTTGTAGAAGTACCTCGGTGGACAAATGCTAAAATGGAGGTATGATCTATTCTATTAATATCAAATAGAAATTATAAGTAATAATGATATAAAAACCTTGTTTCAAATTGTTTGACATATTATTTTGAATTTGGGATGGTTGAGAAACTACTTTATGATATAAACAATTGAAGACACGTTTGTGAATTTTGAATCTCATTTCTAAAAGCAAAATAGAGCTGAATTTATACTTTGAAGCATGTGTTTTCTGTTTTTGCCTCTCTGGTTTGTTACACACATATTTATTTAATTTTCTTTGACTCTCTGTCTTTGAAAATAACAAATGTCTTCAAGGCATATTTAAACAGATTCTGAGATGTATTTTGTTCATAAATACAGTTGAAACATATTTATTTGGGACTGATGTAAGGACTTAATTGTCCCATAGATTTGCTCTACCAGAAATGAAAGCATTTTCTTGGCCAACTGTTGATGAATGAGCGCTATCTAAGAGCATCTGCTATTCTCCTGGTTACCTGTTTTGTTTTTTTTCTTTTCTATCTTTTATCATGAGACATGAACCTATCAAGAACTTCCCTTTTGCTTTTCAGCATTTTATTGTTCCATTTTCACTTAGGTAAGATCCCTTAAAGTTCTGAGTGAAACTTAATTTATGGCATTTGGTTTCTTTCATTATTTAAGTCTTTTCCTATAGCTTTGGACGAGAGGACAAGCACCCTTTCAGGTGTTTAATTAAGGATTGTTATGTAGGCATATTTTTTTCAGAATTTATATTTAGAGAATTGTCAGTAATTACTAGCATTGCTTTGGTTAATATTTTGATAGGGAAAAAATAAAAATTGGAGATTCTTTATTAGGTCCTTCAGAATGTTTCAGAATTCTGGCTTCTTCCTGCCTCAGGTATAGATAGGATCAAGAATCTGTGAGAATCTACCTAATTTAAGCAGTGTTTATTCATTCAAAAATGGCTTCAGTTATTCTTTATAGGATAGACTTTTTTTTACAAGGCAGTTTGAGTATGTTTGATAGAAAGGTAACTGAAATGAAATTCCTTGGTGAAAATCTTTAAGATAACCTTATTATCATTAGATTGATGATAAGATGCCCAAAATTAGTAACGAAAAGCAAGTAGGTTAATCTTTATCCTCTTGCCATTTCAGTCATTCTGTTATTTTTATTAGAAATGAGTACATAAATAATAGAATACCTAAATTTGTAATTGGTGTTTTTTCCCCCAGATGTTTTTTCTTCTACAACACTGTAAATTAGAAATAAGAGCTGGCTAGGGCGCCTGGGTGGCTCAGTTGGTTGAGTGTCTGACTTCGGCTCAGGTCATGATCTCACAGTTCGTGGATTCCAGCCCCACGTTGGGCTCTGTGCTGACAGCTCAGAGCCTGGAGCCTGTCTTCAGAATCTGTGTCTCCCTCTCTCTCTCTCTCTCTCTCTCTCTCTCTCTCTCTCTCTCTCTCTCTCTCTGCCCCTCCCCCACTCTTCTTTCTCCATCTCTCAAAAATAAATAAACATTAAAAAATTAAAAAAAAATAAATTAAAAAAAAGAAATAAGAACTGGCTTAATTTATTTTAAACTGTCTTTGACCAGTAAGTTAGAATAAAAATATTTAACCTGATAATACGAGACTTAAAACATGCAATTTGAATATAGGATTAATCATTTCTCATTCTCCTTCCCCCTTTTTTCCATGATCTACGTAGATTGCCACGAAGGAGCCATTGAATCCCATCAGGCAGGATGTGAAGGATGGCAAGCCTCGCTACGTGGCGAATATCTTCCCTCACAAGGGTTATATATGGAATTATGGTGCTCTCCCTCAGGTAACATTTTTGTTATAATGGTAAAACTTCTCTGTCTTCTGAAAAAATTGCCTTGTAAATCCTGTGAAGTACTTGGTTCTGAGGACATGTCAGTTTGACAGATTTGTAAATTTAAAAAATTTTTAATGGGGAGTTTTATTGTATCAGTAAATTTTTTTTCAAACTATATATACGTCTATACTCAGGTTCTTGGAGTTAGGCATATAGAACACTCACATTTGGCATTTTGAACACATTTCTTTTTCTGGGCTTGGCTATTAAGAGTCAGTGAAAAATGTTTTTATCTGCTTTATCTTTAGTCATTTCTTTGAAGGTGACAAGTTCTGTTTTTATATGTCTTCATATGTGATAGCATCCTTTCTTATCCCTTTTTGTTCTCTTTTCATGTTTCCTCACTCCTGGGAAATGATATCTCCTTCCAGATTATTTAGTGAGTAAAACTCAGTGTATATAGAATCAAAGTTTTGTCTAGGTTTAGTAGATATTGGGAAGCATCTGTCTTTATGATTATAAGAGCCAACTATATTAGACCATCTATCTGTATATTTAAGTTTTATATTTTTACTTTATTAATTTTAACACTTTACATGATTCCAAGATTATTGTGGGGAAATATCTGAAAAAAAGGAGACTTGCTTTATCCAACTCAAAAAACCAGCTGCCTATGTAGAATAAATATTTACAGGAGAAGAAAAAGAAAATTGTTTTCTAAAGAGTCAGCCTGCCTTTGATGCACTTAGACCACCCACACGGATACATTCTTGGTTAAAAGAAGCCCTTCTAAAATGATGTACTAAGAATGAGAACATCTGGCCTGTTGAAACCATGAAGACAGGTGTTCTGACTCCCCAGGTGCCTAAGTAGACATTCAGTTTGACCTTGCAGTAAAAGGGTAAAAGAAACAAAAAATTTGTGAAGCTTACGGGATGTCTGTAAGAGAGGATGTATGGATGAGGGGAAAGCCAAAGAAGCATTTGAATTACAGAAAGATAAAAACAGAGACATATAAAGTAGAGTAGGCAGGGAATAAACCAAAGTTCATGTAGCTGTTTATTTCATTAAACATTTATTAAGTATTTGTGTTGCTAAGCAGTGTATGGGTGTTGGGTATACCAAAAAAGCGATATGTAAATAAATATAAGATGAAGGCAGCAAAATAAGTGACTGAGAATGTGAGGTTTGGAGCCATATTGCCACTTAATAGTAATGTGCCCTTGGGCAAGTTACTGTGTCATTCTGTGCCTCACTTTCTTTATCTGTTAAATAGAGATGATCAAGTACCTGTTGCATATGGTTGTGTTGAGGTCACATGAGTTATCATCTCAGGAAAGTGCCAAATGGATAATGGTCACATTATTGTATCTACTGGTGCTTTTATTGTATGATCTTTCTTCTAAAGGAATTCAGTCTCATGGGAATAATCAACAATTGAACCACTGGTTCTCATAGAGCACAAGTGCTACTAATGCATCTACTAATTCTGAGCTTTTGTAGTTTGTCTGACATCCTGACAAATTTTTGTGCTCCTCCAGATATGTTTGAATTTTCAAGGTGCTCCTACCTATGATCATGTTAGTCTGTTAGGTGCAGTAGTTCTACTTTAATTGTAACACAATGAGACTGGCAGTCTCTTAATGCGTCCTGAACTAGTGCCCACTGAAATTTAATAGTCCATCCAGCAGCCAAGATAACATTTTAAAATTTAAATCTGCTAATGTTTTGCTCCTCTAAGAACCGTTTTAGTGGTTTCGTATTGCCAAAAGATAAAATATGATACTCTTAACGTGGCTCCTCAGCCCTGCCTAATAGGCCTCTGCTTTCTGCTCCAACCTCATTTTGCAACATTTGTCTTTTCTTGCTTCCATTTTACTACAGCAACTTCTTCAGTGTTCTGATTTCTCTTGTTTCTACACCAAGCCTTCCCAGAGCTATTCATTCATTCAATACACATTTTTTGACGGCCTGATATTTGTGAGGCACTGTTGTAAATCCTGGAGTTAAAGTAGTAATCAGAATGACAAAAATCCTTCTGGATCTTTTATTCTGGACAGAGTGACAGACCAAAAAGAATAATAAAATGTATAGTGTGTCAGATGGTGGTAAGTGCGTTGGAGAATGATAAAGCGGGGACTGGGGCTAGGGTATATTGGGAATGTTGCAGTGTAGACGGGGAAGACCTCAGTGATAGGTGTTATTTGAGTGAAGACCTCAAGGAGGTGAGGGGACAAGTAGGATGGACCCCTGGGGGAATCCACCAGGAAACAACAAGTGTAAAGGTCACTAGGTAGATGTCGGCCTACTGTGTTGGGTAACAGGAAAAAGGTAGTGTGGTTAGAGTGGAAATGAGGAAGAGGATATAGACCTGTATTACACCTCTGCCCTTTTTAACCAGAAATCTTTACTATCTTTTTAAACCCAAATCCAAAAGAGTGTATTACTCTTTAGCAAAAGAATACACTATTGATTGCATAGAAGTTACTTACCAAATAAAAATAACTAAATTGATTAATGTTTTTTAAGTTTGAGAGAAAGTGAGTAGGGGAGGGGTAGAAACAGGAGGAGAAGGAGGAGAGAGAGAATGAATGAGAATCCCAAGCAGGCTCAGCACTGATGGCACAGAGCCCAGTGCAGGGCTTGAACTCACAAACTGGAATCTCGACCTCAGCCAAAATGAAGAGTGAGACGCTTAACTGACTGAGCCACCCAGGCACCCTTAGATTGATTAATGCTTATAAAAAAACTGAAATTAGACTAACTGGTGGCGGGAAAGGATAATTGTATCTACTGTCTTTTTGCTTCATTGTCAGTGCCAAGACAGAATGAGTCTGTTAAAATGACAGCCCGCTCCTGGTCCCATTTACATTTTTTATTTCATCTCCAGCTTCTCATCCTTCTCCTCCTGCTCCCTCACTCTCACACTGGCCTTTGCACGATTCCTCTGTTCCCCGGGCACACTCGTGCTTTCACATTTATTATGTCCTCCAGCTTGGAACACTTCTTAGATACACACATGGCTTACCTCCTTAAACGTTTGCTCATAAATGACCTTCTTCATGATGTCTGCTCTGAAAACCTTCTAGAATTTTAACCTGTCTCCTGAATTCTTATTCCACTTCCATACTTTTTTTTTCCCGTTTCTATAGAACTTACCAACTTCTAACGTGTTCCGTAATTTATTGTATTTGTTGTTAATTCCTCCCAGCTAGATTATGGACTCCCGGAGAATAGAGATTCTGTGTTGTTCATTGACATCTTCCGACTAACTGCCTAGCTTAGTGCCTGGCACAGAGAAGGTGGCTAATAAGTACTTGAGGAATGAGTAATGAATGCCTTGTGTGTGTTGCATTTGTTTCGTAGATTTGCATGGTATGGGATTTTGCTGTTTTCTTATGCTTTGTCTTGTAACAGCAGGAAATTTGTTGAGAGCGGTGACCAAGCCAGCCGTGCTTGGAAGCACATTAAGCAGCAGAGCGTTATTTAAGTCGGAGTCTCTCTTACTTAGTGGTGATTCATCAGTGTGCGTCATCATTTCAGATCTTCAGCTGCTAGACTGTTGAACCTTGGTAACTTTTCCCTCGCTGGCAGTAGTGCCCTCCCCAAGTTTGGGTTTGGCCTGAGCAAAAATTTCCCTTGTTTTCTCCCAGTTATATTTCCATATTTAATGGATGATTCCAGTGTTACATCTTCTGAGTGAATATTTAGAAGACCTATTAATGTTAGTGGACTGGGTAATGTTAAAGGACTAGAATCATGACATTTTAAATTTCTTTAATTTTTTTTAATCAGTTTTTTTTAGTTGTAGTTCATACACCATGTTTTATATTACTTTCAGCTGTACGGTATAGTAATTGGACAACGCTTTAGGTTACGCTACGCCCACCACAAGTGCAGCTACCGTCCATCACCATATAATGCAGTCACAATACCACCGACTCTTTTCCCGATGCTCTACCTGTCATCCCTGTGACTTACTCATTCCATAACTGAGAACCTTTACCTTCCACTCCCCTTCACCCATTTCTCCACCCCTTCCCTCATCCCCAGGATTTCTTAAGTATTTATGCAGTGCTGTTGTGTTTATCATTCATATTTCATTATGAATTTGGTTCATTGACCCCAAGTGTCACTTAGTACCAGTTATTAGTTTTATAACCTGGAACCAGTGACTGAATCCCTCTAGGCCTATTTGTACACCTCTGTCATCATACCACCCACCCCAGAAGGTCAGTACTGAATCGGATAATCAAAGCAAATTTAGCTCCATAGTACGTTTTCAGTATTATCTCCCTGTTGACACTCTTGCCGCTGATGGTAGCCGCTAATAGTAAAACATCTCGGAGAGGCTTTTGCTGCAACTTGAATCTGTTAAAATAGAGTGGCTAGGTAGATCTGACTTCCTCTGACTTGGTTATAGGAACCCTGATTAATCAGGAGGTCATTCTCAAGACGCACCTGTATGTACTGCTCTATAGAATTCAGTGCTCTTTCAACCTAAGGACCAGAGCACGGTGATTACAGATGTATTGATTAGTATTTTTAGATTGTAAGAAATGATATCAAACACCTGCATAAAGATGAGAAAGATTTGTTTTAGGTTAGGTCAATCATCTTTGTATTCTGATTTATTTTCTTAGCTTTATAGTCATCTTTTGTTTGAGATTAACATTATTTTTATTTCTGTTGATAGTTTCTCATTTTTTAAATTGCTTTTCTTGGGTCCATGCTAAAATTTTTCTATGTATATAGTATATACCTGCTAGTATATATATAGTGTACACTAGATGTATGCCTATGAGTCAGATTGCCTATTGTGAGTTGCACACTTATTTTACTAGGTATTGTCAATTGTTTGCCAAAGAAATTGCTACAGTATATACTTCTATCAGGAATATATAGTGTTCCAAGTGCCTTACATTCTGGCCAGTACAGGTGACACTCTTACCAGAGTGTCTCTCACTCTTGAACAGCATGAGTTTGAACTGCATGGGTTTGATGCACTTATATAGGGAGTTTTTATAGTACAGTACTATAAATGTATCTTATCTTCATTATGATTTTCTTGATAACATTTTCTTTTCTCTAGCTTATTTTAAGAATACAATATATAATTCATATAACATACAAAATATGTGTTAATTGTTCATGTAATTGGTAAGGTTTCTGTTTAACAGTAGGCTGTTAATAGTTACGTTTTGGGGAAGACAAAAGGTACAGTCAGATTTCCAGCTATGCAGCGGTTCGCCATCCCTAACCCCTGAGTTGTTCAAGGGCCAACTATATTTCATATTATTAGATTTTTAGGTTTTTGACACGGTGTCTTGTTAATGATTTTAATTTTTATTTTTCTGATCAGACTAGGTACCTTTTCATATATTTGTAAGTCATTCATGTTTCCTCTTTGAATTACCTGTTCCTGTCTTAACCCATTTTGTATTGAGTTGCCCTTTTTCTTATTTAGTTGTAGAAATTGTTTCCAAGTTTTGGATGCTAATCTTTTCTTTCTTTTGAAAAACAAATACTAAGATTTGGAATTTCCTCTTGTGGGTATTAAGCTTTTTAAGTTGTTGCTCTGCCTAGTTATACACTTAGGACTCCACAAGAGGGCGTAAGTTTTAAATTTGTCAAGATTTCTTTTCCTGGTGATTGCTTAAAATTATACTATACTTTCAAGTTAAGTTAGGAGCCATTTAGTGGAAGTCTTTTTGCAATAAAAACTGAATGTGTGCATATAAAGTATTAAAGGCAGGACTGGAAATAGAATGAACCAGTCTGTGTTTTGATGTAAGGGAAATCATGAAGAACTTGCCTTAGAACTGTTAAGGTTATAGGGCTTAAGAATTTTGCACTTATGTACTTATTTCCTTAACAGGAGGAATAAATTGATAGATAATATTGAAAGTTAAGTACTGAGAGGAATATAGACCAGCCAGTTAACAAACAGAAACAACAAGCAGTTGTCTTATGTAAGCTATTTTTTTAATAGGTGAGGACAAAACAGGTCTTTATGTTCTGGCCAACGTAGTTTGTGACTGAAGTAGGACTAGAGCCTAGGTGAGAGTGACTTTAGTTTATCACGTTTGTCCCCTTCAGAGAGTGGGTGTGAGGATAAGGGAGGTTCAGGAGAGAATTCCTGCATTAGGAAGGAAGGACCTTTCAGGTAATTTTCTGCTTCTGCTTTAGCTTTTCTGATTTCAGTGATATCTCAGTCCCATCTTGGTTTCTCCAGGACATTACGATGAATTTTATAGCATTTGTGACAAATGCTGTAGCATTTATTAACATGACATTCTTCAGGGTATTGACTGTGTCCTATTCATCTCTGTTCCTAGCTCCTGACCCAGGGTGGGTACTCAGTAAATATTTACTGGGTGAATAGATGCCTACTTGGAAGATTCTGAGAGTAAGAGCAGATATTTAAAAGAAGAGAACCATGAAATAGAATAAGGTTTTATCTGAAAGTAATTTCCTTTCAGTTGCCATTGAAGCTTGGGCATCATAGCATAATAATTAGTACCTGGAGTTCTCATCCCATTGCCACCACTTAGAAAATGTGAGCTTGGGCAAATTTAAATTCTTTATGCTTCAGTTTACTTATCTGTAAAATGAGATGTGTGTGTGTGTGTGTGTGTGTGTGTGTGTGTGTGTGTGTGTGTAGTTGTGTATATCACGTAGAAAATGTCTCTCACCAAGAACCAGTATGTTTATATCAGTTCTTCTTATATTTTGCTAGTAATATTAGTATTTGGGGGTAGTGACATATTGGTTTACTGATTTTTTTTTTTTGTAAGGGTGGGTTCAATATATTCCTAAATATAATTAGGACCAGAAGGAAAATATTGGAGTTTATCTAAAGTTGAGCTATAAGTAAGAGTATACTTTTTTTTAATGTTTTATTTATTTTTGATAGAGAGAGAGACCGAGCATGAGAGGGGGAGGGGCAGAGAGAGAAGGAGGCACAGAACCGGAAGCAGGCTCCAGGCTCTGAGCTAGCCTTCAGCACAGAGCCTGACGCGGGGCTCGAACCCACGACCGTTGAGATCTGACCTGAGCCGAAGTCGGATGCTTAACCGACTGAGCCACCCAGGCGCCCCAAGAGTATACTTTTTAAATTATCTTTATAAAATTCGAAGAACCAAGCTTGGATAATCTGAAATTATCCCTAAATAACAGTCCTGAGGCGACACAGTTTCCGCATATCTTGTAATGTAAATCTGAGGAAAATAATTTTAGGGGATTTCCACTGTTCCATTTAGAATCAGGTAATTATGAGGCTTTGGGGGAAGGATTGTGCCTAAGGGGATACTTAAGTTTAATAAATTTCTGTGAATGGTGTTCATTTATAAAAATGTCCGTGTGTGTATTTTATAACCAACAAGGTACGTCTTTTCAGTAAACTGTAGAGTTGACAATTTTTTTATGTTTTTGTCAAGGTCTTGAGATTTGATGGCAAAATAGAGGGTTTTTTTAAATGAATTGAAGTGAGACAAAAATAGATTTTTCTTTTATTTGGTGTAGATACTATCTTGTTCTTGAGTTTATGAAGGGAAAACTGGGGTTTTTTTCTAGTAGAAGTCATTTAAAGAATAGGAAGTTTATTCTCAAACACGAAAGCCAGACCCACTGCTGTTACCATGTCAAAGGAAGCAACGAGCGATGGAAGCAGCAGTTTAGGCAGCCGGTGGAAACGGCACAGACAGTGGAAACCTCTGAACTGAAACTTGAAAAGCGAGCGTGAATTTACACGCTGACTCAACTTGGAAGAAGAGTATGTTTGGAAATACTGCCCATTTTCAGATGTGATTATACAAAAAAATGAGGAGGGAGGAAATACTGTGAATTTGTATTAATTTTGATGATGTTTAAGGTTGTACTGGCATGTTGGTATGGAGCCTGTGTGATTTCTGAGAATTTTTCCTTTGGATTATGACTATAAAACTTTGGGATCATGTGGAAAAATTTAAGGTACATTTTAGTGAGTATTAACCTGTATTTTTGCTTCCCTTCTCCCCCTTTTGTAGACTTGGGAAGATCCCCATCGAAAAGACAAGAGTACAGACTGCTGTGGAGATAATGACCCTATTGATGTTTGTGAAATAGGCTCCAAGGTTTGTTTTCTAAGGCCACGCTGTTCTAATGTGTGTTCTGGTTTATTCACGCCGTAAACTTTCCATTCTCTTCAGTTCTTCAGCTCCTCTAAGTTCTAGCCCGTTGCTTCCTCTGATACGACTCCCTTTTTATGTCTTTATTTCCTTCTGTTACTCTAGGGGTTGGTCAGCTGCAGCCCACGGCAAGGCAGAGATCGGGCCCCACCGGTTTCCTCAGGAACACAGTCAGGCCCATTCTCTTGCGTGTTGTGTATGGCTGCTTTCGCACCAAGGTTGGGGAGTGGTCGCAGAGACCGTGCCATCCGCAAAGTCTAAAGTGATTACTATCTGACTTTTTACAGAAAATGTTTGCTGAGCCCTGACTTTGGCTTCCTTACCTGTTAGCCAGACAGGAAATTTAATTCTGAATAAAGCCAACTGGTACTCTTGTTTTTCTGTCTGCTTCCAGGTTGCCAAAACCCACTGAAGGAGAACAAAACATTCAACTTCATAGGTTGCTGCTACTTCTAGAATTCGATGTGTTTTTGATCCATTTTTCTATTTTCTATTGCATTTCTTGCTAATATTTGTTGTTCTCTGCAGACATTCAATGCCTTGTGCTTTGTTCTCACTTAAAAGCAGAACATTTTTGTCTATTAATTTTGTAGAGCACATAGGAACCAGCAGATAAGGGCTCCCTTGCCCTTCTTAGGCAACCAGACTACCTGGGTCCACACACATTATTTCTTCCTTTCTTCTCTTACTGTGAGAACTGTTCCTTACGTGAGACCTGGGCTTTTCCCGGTGCTCTAGATCCTGTCCCTTCCTGCCTCTTGAGTGACAGTATTTTCTTATCCCTTCTCTGTTCTGTATTCACAACTTCTCTTTCGTTATTGGCTTCTTCCCATATTGCCTTCTTCCCCTTCACATGAAGACTCAGAAAAAGAGTTGGTCAACACTCATCCTCATCTCCTACTTTCCATTTAATCTTTGACCTGTTTCAAAACTGTTTCCATCCCCCATTATTTCCGTGAAACTACTCTCACAAAGGTCCCTGCTACCTTTCTTTTAGCCAAATCTAGCAGACCTGTTACATAGGTTTGTCGACCTTGAATTCCCCTTAGCATTTTATACTGTTAACTTTGTCTTCCTTCTAGAAACAGTCTCCTCACTGGACTTTGTGTCATAATATCCTGGTTGTGCTCTAATTGTTTCCTTCTTGATTTCTTTTTCAAGCTCCTTCTAATTCTTAAGTATTAGTTGGCCCGAGATTCGTGCCTTTGTCTAGCTCTTCTCCTCTATTTGGATCTCCCTTTATTTTCCTTCCAGGGGAATAGGTTTTTTATTTTTTGCCTGGTTTTCTTTTTTATCCTTGACCCAAATTTCTTCAACATTTAGGACTTTTTTCCCCCTTCAGTAATATTTATTGTTACGTTAGTGGAAATAAAATCAAGCATGAACCTTCCCTCAAAATGCTGCTGTCCCAACAAATCTTATTGTTTTTTTATCTTTTCATGTTTTCTTCCTCTTGGGATCAACATATAGACATTTTGATTTTCTTAGACATTTTTTCCAGTTTATTTTCTGTTAGTTAATAAAGTTAAAGGCTTCCCTGGATATAGCGTTTCCTTTTTCATTTCTTATGGTATAACTGGATATGGGGGACAGGGTTTCTAGACTGGCCCCTCAAAGCTGTCTGCCCTAATCCCTGGAATCTGTGAATATGGTAATACAGCATTCCCTTGATAATATTATTTTATGTGGCATAGTTTACTTTAAGGTAGGATTTTCCTGGATTTCCCATGCAGATCCAGTGTAATTAAATGAACCATTAAAAGTATGGAGCTTTCTCTTGCTGGTGGCAGAAGAACTCAGAGGTTCAGAGCGTGAGAAGTACTGGTGTGCTGGTTTGAACACAGAGAAGGGGGCACACGACAAGGAATGCAGTCGGCCTCTAGTTGCAGAGAGTGGACCCTGGTTGACACCCAGCAAGTTATTGGGGACCTCAGTCGTACAACTACAAGGAGCTGACTTTATGTGGATTCAGCATTAGAACCTTCAGGTCAGAGCCCAGCCTATGCAACACCTTGATTTTGGCTTTGTTGGGCTATAAGTAGCCTTTAGATTTGTCATAATTTGTTACAATTCAGTAGAAACACAGGATAACAGGCTTTAACAGTTTTACTTTCCGTGGTTTTGTTGTATTGATTGGGTCCAGCCAAAGTTTTACCTCATTCACATTTGGAATCAGCATAGAACTTTTGTGGTAGACCGCTGTTATATTCTGCTCATTCCAGGCCCCTGAGAAGTTAGCACTTGATGAGTGTTAGCTGATAAATACAGGTAGAGGTCAGAGAGAAAAAATATTATTTCTGTAGACCTCTTATGTTCTACTTCATGTTTGTATTGTATCCTTTGCTCTTCAAGGAATAAGTGGTAGGATTTCCATTTCACTGTTGAAAAACGAAGTCTGAACACATTGTGTGAAGTAATTTGCCTAACATCACCTTTAGGAATGATGGAGAAAGAATTCAGCTTCATAGTATTTATGACATAAAAATCCTGTGTTTTGAAATCTTTTCATAAGAGCTAGAAAGGTTGATAATAACCCCAGTCTGATTTGCCTAAAAGCTTTGTGGCACACCTACACTGTTTGAGAATATCAACTCACTTTTCAAACTTGGTGAACTACAGGATTCCCAAAGAATTAGTCACAGACTCTGCTGGATACACTGATTTCCTCAGAAGGGTAGACTGATAGTTTTATAATGGAACTGGGAAAATAGGTTTTATATTATAGCCAGTGCAGTTTATTCCTTTAGTTAATGATACCTCAAACAATATTTAGTAAATATGAAGTAAGTGTTAATTACCATCTACAGTGTAGATCTGGGGGCACCTGGGTGGCTCAGTCAGTTAAGCATCTGACTCTTGATTTTGGCTCAGATCATGATCTCATGGTTTGTGAATTCAAGCCGCACACCAGGCTCTGTGCTGACAACAGACATCCTGCTTGGGATTCTCTCTTGCCCTCTCTCTCTGCCTCTACCCCTCTCATGCTGTTTCTCTCTCTCTCTCAAAATAAATAAATAAACACATTAAAAAAATGAAGAATAAATCTTTGTTGGTATGAAACTCCTTTTTTTGTGTCTGGGTATGCAAATCATCTGTAAGGAACGTCATAGTAGAAATAGAAAGCATCTCTGAACACGACACTGTAAATGGACAAAGGGAAGGGAGCAGAGTCCTGGAAGCTGATAATAGATCCACAGATATGGAAAAATTTAAGGTTGTTGCAGTTCCTTGAGAGTTCATGTATTAGTCATTTGGTGTCTTACACCACACTGCATAAATTTGTTGAATTGATTTGGAATGAATAAAATTATGGGGGATTCATAACAATTTTACCATGTGTTCTTCAGTATCTTATTTTGAGTTTTTGGTTTGATTGACAGTTTCCTTTCTAGGCTTTAAAGGGGTCACAGCAGGCCGGTGGCTTGTCCGGTCCCTTTCTGTTGCTTACGAGATTAGAGCATGTATCATTCTGATGCTAATCCCCAGACATGTTTCCAGTTTGCTGGTGTCACCATAACCATCTCAAATCTGCTCTTACGTGATATGAAATTTCAAAGTAGATTAATTTTTGTGAATAAAAATAAAACAATTTACAATGTGCTATTTAAATTTTTTTCTAATCCGGGCTTCTTTAATCTATTTATTTATTTTTAGAGAATTTATTGCCAAATTAGCTAGCATACAATGTATACAGTGTGCTCTTGGTTTTGGGGGTAGATTCCCATGATTCATCATTTATATACAACACCCAGTGCTCATCCCAACAAGTGCCCTCCTTGATACCCATCACCCATTTTTCCCTCCCCCCCCCCATCAACCCTGTTTGTTTTCTATATTTAAGAATCATTTATGGTTTGCCTCCCTCTCTGTTTGAAACTATTTTTTCCCCTTCCTCCCCCCATGGTTTTCTGTAAGTTTCTCAAATTCCACGTATGAGGGAAAACAGGATATCTGTCTTTTCTCTGACTGACTTATTTCACTTAACATAATCCTCTCTAGTTCCATCCACATTGTTGGAAATGGCCAGCTTTCATTCTTTCTCATTGCCAAGCAGTATTCCATTATACATATACACCACATCTTCTTTATCCATTCATCAGGTGATGGACATTTGGATTCTCCATATTTTGGCTATTGTTGCTAGCACTGCTATAAACATTATGGCACCTGTGCCCCTGTGCGTCAGCACTGCTGTATCCTTTGGATAAACTCCTAGTAGTGCTATTGCTGGGTCATAGGGTAATTTTGTTTTTTATTTTCTGAGGAACCTCCACACTGTTTTCCAGTGTAGTTGTACCAGTTTGCGTTCCCACCAGAATGCAGGAGGGTTCCCGTTTCTCCACATCCTAACCAGCATCTGTTGTTCCCTGAGTTGTTAATTTTAATGACTCTGGTGTGAGGTGGTATCTCAATGTGGTTTTGATTTGTATTTCCCTGTTTGTTTATTTGTGAACAAATTATAGCTGAGAACTTCCCTAATCTGGGGATGGAAGCAGGCATCCAAGTCCCAGAGGCACAGAGAACTCTCTTCAAAATCAGCAAAAACAGGTCAACACCGTGAAGCATCATACTGAAATCAGCAAAACACATTAGTGTTGAGCATCTTTTCATGTGTCTGTTGGCTATCTGGATGTCTTTAGAAAAGTGTCTATTCATGTCTTTTGCCCATTTCTTCACTGGATTATTTGTTTTTGGGTGTGGAGTTTGGTAAGTTCTTTATAGATTTTGGATACTAACTCTATCTGATATGTCATTTACAAATATCTTCTCTCATTACGTTGGTTAACTTTTAGTTTTATTGATTGTTTCCTTTGCAGTGCAGAAGCTTTTTATCTTGATGAGGTCCCAGTAGTTCATTTTTGCTTTTATTTCCCTGGCTTTTAGAGACATGTCAAGTAAGAAGTTGCTGTGGCTGAGGTCAAAGAGGTTGTTGCCTTTTTTCTCTTCCAGGATTTTGGTGGTTTCCAGTCTCACATTTAAGTCTTTCATCCATTTTGAGTTTATAGTTGTGTACGGTGTAAGAAAGTGGTTCACGTTATTCTTCTGCGTGTTGCTGTCCAGTTCTCCCAGCACCATTGGCTAAAGAGACTGTCTTTTTCCCATTGGATACTCTTTCCTACTTTGTTAGAGGTTAGTTGGCCATGCATTTGTGGATTCACTTGTGGGTTCTTTATTCCATTGCTCTGAGTCTGTTTTTGTGCCAATGCCATACTGTCTTGATGATTACAGCTTTGTAGTAGATGCTAAAGTCTGGTATTGTGATCTCCTCCAGCATTGTTTTTTTTTTTTTTTCAACATTACTTTGGTTCTTCAGAGTCTTTGTGGTTCCATACAAATTTTAGGATTGTTCTAGCTCTGAGAAGAATGCTGGTGCTATTCTGATTGGGATTGCATTGAATGTGTAGATTGCTTTGAGTGGTATCAACATTTTAACAATATTTGTTATTCCAGTCCAAGAGCATGGAATCTTTTTTGTCTTATTCAGCTTCTTTACTAAACTTTCTGTAGTTTATAGTGTACTGATCTTTTATTCTTAAGTATTTCATGGTTCTTGGTGCCATTGTAAATGTGATTGATTCCTTGATATCTTTATCTGTTGCTTCATTATTGGTGTATAGAAATGCAACTGATTTCTGTACATTGATTTTATATCCTGTGACTTTGTTGTATCCATGTATCAGTTCTAGCAGTTTTTGGTGGAGTCTTTTGGGTTTTTCATGTAGAATATCATGTCATCTGCGAAAAGTGAAAGTTTGACCTCTTTGCCAGTTTGGATGCCTTTTATGTCATCTTGTTGTCTGCTTGCTTAGGCTAGGACTTTTAACACTATGTTAAACAATAGTGATGAGAGTGGGGATCCTTATTGTGTTCCTGATCTCAGAGGGAAAGCTCTCAGTTTTTCCCCACTGAGGATGATATTAGCTGTGGGCGTTTTCATTTATGGCTTTTATGGTGTTAAGGTATGTTCCTTCTATCTCAGCTTTCTTGAGAGTTTTATTAAGAATGGATGCTGTATTTTGTCAGATGCTTTTTCTACATCTGTTGACAGGCTCATATGGTTCTTATCCTTTCTTCTGCTAATGTGATGTGTCATGTTGACTGATTTGCAAATATTGAACTAGTCCTGAAGCCCAGGAATGAATCCCACTTGGTCATAGTGAATAATTCTCCTAATGTACTGTTGAATTCAATTTGCTAGTATCTTGTTGAGAATTTTCGCATCCATGTTCATCAGAGATATTGGCCTCTAATTCTCCTTTTTAGTGGGGTCTTTGTCCAGTTAGGGAATCAAGGTAATGCTGGCTTTGTAGAATAAATCTGTAAGCATTCCTTCCATTTTTATTTTTGGATCAGCTTGAGAAAGATAGGTATTAACTCTGCTTTAAATGTCTAATAGAATTCCTGGGAAGCCATCTGGCCCTGGACTCTTACTTGTTGGGAGATTTTTGATAACCAATTCTATTTCTTCACTGGTTATGTGTCTGTTCAAGTTTTCTGTTTCTTCCCATTTGAGTTGTGGTAGTGTGTGGGTGTCTAGGAATTTGTCCATTTTTTTCAAATTGTCCAGTTTGTTGGCATTTAATTTTTCATAGTATTCTCTAATAATTGTTTGTATTTCTGTGGCATTTGTTGTTATCTCTCCTCTTTGATTTGTGATTTTATCTATTGGGGTCTTGTCTCTTTTTGAGAAGTCTGGCTAGGGGTTTATCCATTTTGTGTATTCTTTCAGAAAACCAACTCTTAGATTCATTTATCTGTTCTGTTTTTTTCTTGATTCTATATTGTTTGTTTATGGTCTACTCTTTATTATTTCTCTTCTTATGCTGCCTTTGGGTTTTCTTTGCTGCTCAGTTTCTAGTCCTTTAGGTATGAGTTTAGATTCTGTATTTGGGGGTTTTCTTGCTCTTGAGCTAGGCCTCGGTTGCAATGTACTTTCCTCTTAGGACTGCCTTTGCTGCATCCCAGAGGGTTTGGACTGTCATTTTTCATTTTCATTTGCTTCCATGTATTTTTTAAGTTCTTAAATTTCCTGGTTGACCCATTCATTCTTTAGTAGGATGTTCTTTAACCTCCATGTATTTGGAGGCTTTCCAAATTTTTTGTTGTGGTTGATTTCAAGTTTCATAGCATTGTGATCTGAAAATATGCATGGTATGATCTCAGCCCTTTTATATTTGTTGAGAGCTATTTGTTGTGACCCAGTATGTGATCTGTTTTGGAGAATGTTCTATGTGCACTCAAGAAGAATGTGTATTTCTGCTTTTGGATGAAAAGATCTGACTATATTTGTTAAGTCCATCTGTTCCAATGTATCATTCAGAGCCATTATCTTTTACTGATTTTCTGCCTAGATGATCTATCCATTTCTGTAAATGGAGTATTAAAGTCCCCTATAATCAAGGTATTATCTATAAATTTATGTTTGTGATTGATTCATATATTTAGAGACATAAACATTTATAATTGTCCCTCTTCTTGATGGATAGATGCCTTAATTATGATATGATATAATTAAATATTTAATATGTAATTGAATATAATTAATATAATTAATTCATTTCCTGTTACAGTCTTTGTTTTGAAATCTAGTTTGTCTGATATAAGTATGGCTATTCTGGCTTTCTTTTGATATCCCGTAGCATTATGGATAGTTTTCCATCCCTTTGCTTTCAATCTGCAGGTGTCCTCAATTCTAAAATTAGTCTCTTGTAGGCAGCATATAGATGGATCTTAGTTTTTATCCATTGTGATACCCTCAGTCTTTTGATTGAGCTTTTAGTCCATTTACATTCGGAGTGATGATTGAAAGATAGGGATTTAGTGTCATTATGCTATCAGTAGGTTTCATGCTTGTGGTGATGTTTCTGGTCCTTTGTAGTCTTTGCTGCTTTCCACTCACAGAGTGCTCCTTGGTATCTTTTGCTGGGCTGATTTAGTGGTCATGAACTCCTTTAAATTTTGTTTTTTCTAGAAAAGGCTTTATCTCTTCTGTATTGAATGACAGCCTTGCTGGATAAAAGATTTTTTAAACATTTTTTAAAAGGTTTTACTTATTTTTCAGGGAGAATGAGACAGTATGTGAGCAGGGAAGGGCCAGAGAGAGAGGAAGACCCAGAATTCAAAGCAGGCTCCAGGCTCTGAGCTGTCAACACAGAGCCTGACATGGAGCTCAAACACAGCCATGAGATCATGACTTGAGCTGAAGTCAGATGCTTAACCAACTGAGCCGCCTAGGCAGCCCTGGATATAGGATTCTTGGCTGTGTATTTTTCCTTTTCAGCACCTTAAACATTCCCTGCCACTCCTTTCTGGCCTGCCAAGTTTCAGTGGACAGATCTGCTACTACCCTTATGTGTCTACCCTTGTAGGTTAAGGCCCGTTTCCTTAGCTCCTTTCAGAATTCCTTCTTTATATTTGTGTTTTGCTGATTTCAGTATGATACTTCACGGTGTTGACCTGTTTTTACTGATTTTGAAGGGAGTTCTCTGTGCCTCTGGGACTTGGATGCCTGCTTCCTTCCCCAGATTAGGGAAGTTCTCACCTATAATTTGTTCACAAATAAACCTTCTTCTCCTTTCTCTCTTCCTCTTCTGGAACTCCTGTGATTCGGATTTTGTTTCATTTCATTGAATCTCTTAGGTCTCTAATTCTGCCCTCATGGTCTAGTAATTTCCTTTCTGTCCTTTTCCCAGCTTTGTCATTTTCCATTATTTTATCTTCTATTTCACCTATTCTCTCCTCTGCTTCGCCCATCCTTGCTGTTACTGTATCTAGTTTATTTTGCACCTCATTTACAGCATTTCTTAATTCATCATGACTATTTCTTAGGTCCTTGATCCCTGCAGCAGTAGATTCTCTGCTGTCTTCTATGCTTTTTTTAAACTCAGCAATTAATCTTGTGCCTATTATTATAAATCCTTGGTCAGGTATATTATTTGTATCTGTTTTGAGCAATTCTCTGGTTGTCATTTCTTCCTGGAATTTCTTTTGAAGAGAATTCTTCCATTTCATCATTTTGACTAGTTTTCTGTCTTTTACATTTTTTAAGAGCTTGTTATGTGTCCTATACCTGTGAGTACTCTATATTAAAAGGATCATACAGTTTTCAGGGCCTTACAGTTCTGTAAGGGTTTTTGGAGTGTGTCACGTGCACTCTGTTACTGTGTCTTGACTGCTTTCTCACTACTTACAGTGGTAGATTAGATCGTCAACCAAGTGTGCTTTGATTTGTTACTTGAAGTAACCTTGGAAAAGAGAAGGATTGGGGGGGGGGGCACGGGGAAGAAACCTTATCCCAAACAGAGAGAAAAGTGAGAGGGGTGGAGAAGAAGACCAGACAGAGAATCAAAGAAAATATAGGGCTTCATCCAGAAAGAGAGAGAGGAAAATAAAGAAGGAGATACAGAAAAGGTGTAAAAAGAATAGAGTAAAAGTGCCTGATTAAACAAACAAACAACTAGAACAGAGGAGAAAGAAAGAAAGGATAGGGAAGGAAGGAAGGAAGGAAGGACGGATGAAAGGAAGAGAATATATATAAAAAGAATTGACCAAAAAAATTAAATCACACTGTAAGGCTCTGTCCCACCCATTTGTCTCCATACGCCCCTGGAGCTTCTTCTGTCAGTTTGTAGCCTGGATTCCTGAATTCCAAGTGTTACAGCCTCAATGCTGCTGTGTTTGAGGGACGAGGGAAATTCTGGTATCCCTGCTCCTCTGCCATCTTGACTCCTCCCCTGTAATGTGCTTTTTATGATTGATTCCTAGGAATTCCCCTGCCATCAAAGTCTTCTTCGGGGTCCTCTGTTGGCACCATTGACATTTTGTATGGATAATTCTATTATTGTGGACTGTCCTGTTCAGTATCCCTGGACTAGCATCAGATGCTAGTAATACCTCCCTGTTTTTGACAATGAAAATTGTCCCCAGACAGGGTCAGATAGTCTCGAGAGGCAAATTACCTCTGGTTGACAACCAGTAATCTAATATATCACAGAGTTAACCAGTGTGGCCAGCCTTACCCTGGTAGTTGTGTGACAACTTCAAATTCGAACATTTTTGTTTTATAAAAAATCTCCTGGCATGAGGTGTATAAGTGTCCCCAACAAGATTGGAAACCTTTAAGAACAGGGATTTTTTAAAGCTACATAGCGTTTAATATAGTGATGGGTACTTAATGCTGTTCAGACATGTGAGAATCTGGTTAATAGAATTGTGCATATTTCCCTCCAAGTAAGATTTCAGTTTACTTTATGAAATGACACGAATCTATTTTGTGTAATTAGTTGTAACTAATTACAAATTCATGTAGATTTGTATTAAGATTTTAGATTCATTTTGCAAATGTTCTGAAAGGATTTATTTGTTGTTATGGTTTCAGATCTGGGTTTTTTTTCCTTCTCAAATTTCAAGACACAATAATGACTTTCTTTTGCATACTTTGCTTTCCAAATGTAAAGCTGCATCTTGAATCATGACGGAATTTGTTCTGAAGCATGTGTTCAAATTTTAGTTTGCAGTGAAATTCTGTAGGGCCAACAGGATATAGAAGGATGCATGCATACAAACAGCATTGCCAACTTTGAAGGACCACTGAAATAACTTTTATGCATGGAGCATCTGCTTCAACATCATGCAATTTCTTGGTTTCTTTTAAAATCTTTTTAAAGCATTTTATTAAACCTGTTTTGTCGGTGTTTTTAACATATTCTTTCAGTGTCATTCATTATCTTCTTAGGCTGTACTCTAATACTTTTCACTTGTAACTGATAAGTATGGTTTGCAAAAATGCATTTTAAAAGGATTCTCAGGTCTCTTTTTTATCCCCAAGCAGCAAAAACCATGTTTATACTATGTAATGATATACATGGGTTTATTTTCTGTTTATTAGGAGTTCTAGGCTTAATACATTAAATTTCAAGATCTATAAATAACATCAGTTTCCAAAAAGGGATCAAGATACTTAATTTTAAAAGGGATATCATAAAAGCCTTTATAGACTGTTTTTACATTATCTTTAATTATTAAAGCTTTATTAAATTTCATTCTGCTTTTAATCTTTCATATGGGTTTAATGATATATGAGTAAATTTCTCCAAAGCCCTGAAAATGCTGAATTTCTTTTCTTTTTAAAGGTTCTTTCTCGTGGAGAGGTTATTCGTGTGAAGATCCTTGGAATTTTGGCTCTTATTGATCAGGGTGAAACAGATTGGAAAATAATTGCTATCAATGTGAATGACCCTGAAGCCGCAAAATTTCATGGTAAGTTTGTAACTTTCCAGAAACAAGTAAATTAGGATGTCATTTGAATTCTTGGAATCTAAAGGGGGCTCATGTAAAACAGAATCTGTATATTTGAGAGTTAAATTTACGTGTGTTTTTTTTTATTCTCTTCATTCACAGATTATAATGGGGAATCTATTATGATTCTATCTGAGTTGTGTTATATTCCTAGGAAGAACAAGAAAGAGAAAAGGCTAGATAGGCAGGTGGTACCTCAGGCTAAGAAAATACCTTCTGTAGGTTCCCTCCCTCCTTCCTTCCTTCCTTCTTTCTTTAAATCTCTTGTTCATCTGAGTAACTAGAAAACTAAGGAAGGCATGTTCATCAAGGATATAAACTATTTCTGTACCTAGTTTTTGTTCTGTGTTATCTTTCCAGATAACTGTCCTTTGACAAAATTTTGATGTCGCAGAAATTTAAGTTTGAGAAATAGCTGGTATGGGAAAGAGTGGACTTTCTTGGGAGTCCGATGCACCTTAGTTTGAGTTCTGTCTGTGCTTTCTATCTGAGTGATTTTGGGTAGATCGTCTAACCTTTGTGAATTTCAGTTTGGTCACCTGTAAAGGGAGATGATTCTGTCTACTTGTGAGCTTGTCGGCAGTAGGAGGTGATTCACTTAAAGCATCTGGCTGTACACATCACGTGTTGAATATATGGCCACTGTTACTATTCTTCGACTGTTTTCCTCCTATTTTTCTAGCCTTGTTTCTTTCAGCTTCATATTTTTTTCAGGTTCCAGGGTTCTTCTAAACCTCATTTAGAAAATATGCCATTTCTGAATGGACTGAAACTCATTAACACTTAAGTGTTAACCTCTCTCAATTTATGTACATTTAACATCTTTTCTCGCACATAGAACACCAAGAGATTTTATGCCCTTCTTGAGTGTAATTGAGAAAGAGAAGGGTCTGATAAGGTGAAGTACAAAAAACCTCAAGGGCAAAACTAAAACATAAAAACTACAATGAAAATATGAGACTTGAGTCCATACCATATATATTTTTTATCTGTCTTATTATTTTATCTTGCATTTCTTTATCATATTTCTCGTATATACTTAAGTAAGAGAAGTAAAATACACTGTTCAATATTTTTTAATGCATTAAGTGCTCCTCAAATGAGACTGATAAAATCATGATGTAACAGCCAGCCAAAATACCATCTGAGTAACTAATTTGCGATACGACACACTGAAGTTATGATACTCTGCTAAGGGATGCCCTCTCTAAACTGGAGAGGCCGAGAGCCCGAGTGAAACTATGTGGAATGGACTATTCTTTAGCTCAGAACTGTGGAGGTGTGATTTAACTTTTTAAACTCTTACCGTATGCCAAGCACTCGTACCTGTTCCAGGACGTATTATTATTCTTAATTTAAAGGATGCTCCAGGGACTTAAATAACTTGCCCAGATTTGCACATCCATTACCTAGTAGAACTATGACTTGAGCTCATTTCTGTTTGACTGTAAAGTCCATTGTACATCTGCAATACCATACTAAGTAATTCTTACTTGATTGTAGGAATTCGTGGTTTTTGTAACTAGCACGATTGAAACCAGATTACATAAAGCTAATAAGTACCTTATGTTTCTCTTAAGTTTGCTAAGGTTAGAATGAAGAATTTTAAGTCTCTTTTTATTTTAATTCTGTTTGTGTCCTGAGTGGAGAGGATTTTGCACTTTGGCATCTTCTAAATTCTTTTTGTGTATGCTTGTACAAGAAGACACACAGGAAGGAACACTGAAGATTATTTAGGTTGAGGTGACATCAGACACAAATAATTAGAAGAACTTTGTTTTGAAAGAAAAAAAGGACTTTTTTTTTCATTCACCAGAAGGAACACATATATTAATATCATAAAAAATACAACAGTGCTTCTTCTCATATGTCTTTTAAAATCCTAAAATTGAAAAGATTAGTTGAGTGTTATTGACATATTTTGCTCTGAAATAGTGTGCTGACACTGTGTTTTGTATTTATTTCCTGAAAGAAATGGATATTATTTACTTCAAGGATATTTGCATAGTGCTCACTCTAGGTAGTACCTTAAGTATTCTTATATATGTAGATTGTGTAAAGTAAGTTATTCTTTAATTTTAAGGGTTTTAAGTGTTTCATTGTTATTCCTTTTGTCTTCACCTTATTGTAATATATTGTACATATCTGTACTGAATTTTCTTTTTTCTCTTCTTTTTACAGTGACACAAGAAAACAATAGATGTAGGCACAAAGTGAAAGGCTGAAGAAATTGTAGTAGAAATTTTCTTAAGTTACAAAGCATAGAATACTAGATGACTTTATGTGGCAGCCTTTATTTTTAATTTACAAGTTTTTTGGTTTTTTTCAACTTTTTTTTTTTTTTACATAATTTTTAAGAGACAAAGAGAGACAGAGCACAAGTTAGGAATGGGCAGAGAGAAAAGGAGACACAGAACGTGAAGCAGGCTCCAGACTCTGAGCTGTCAGCACAGAGCTCGACACGGGGCTTGAACTCACAAACTGTGAGATCACGACCTGAACCAAAGTCAGATGCTTAACTGAGTCACCCAGGTGCTTCTAATCTCAAGTTTGTGTTTATATTTGTTGTATCATTCAGACATGATCCAGCTGTTCTCTCAATTATTTCAGACAAAAGACAATTTTTGTTGTCCTGCTGCTTAAGCAAATATTAATTGACAGCAATCCTTTTTTTTTTAGTTTTATTTATTTATTAAAAAGAGAGGGGGAGAAGAGAGAGAATCCCAAGTAGGGTCCACATAGCACGGAGCTTGATGTGGGACTCGAACCCTGATGTGGGGCATGAACTCACGAACTAGAGATCATGACCTGAGCCCAAACCAAGAGTTGGACGCTCGACCAACTGAGCTACCCTGGTGCCCCTGACAATAATCATTCTTACTTTTACTTTTTGTCTTCATTCCTCAGCCTGCTGTGTTCTCTGTGTTTTCACTAGCACCTACTAAAGGCGGGGGGGGGGGGGGGGGGGGGGGGGGAAGAGAACTGAGAGATGCTCAGTAATTGCAGGGGTTGAAAGCTTCCTAAATTTGTGAAGGAATTTAACAGTCAATTTATCTTGTAAAGGTACCTAGTGTATAGTTCAGTAGGAGCTTAAGTATTGTAAGCATATGGCTTATTTTACACATTACAGATTAAAAATAGACCTTTGGCAGGGGAGAGGAAACCTTACAGATAAACAAAGGAATCAGTTTCTTGATTTTGAGATTAGATGAAATACCTATTAGAACAACGTGTGATTTTATTGCAGTAAGATAAAAATGTATATTTGGACTAATATAATTAAATAAATATTAGCTAACAGATACCAAAAGTTTGTTGCTGTTCTCTACATCTTTGAAAATTAACTATATTTAATTGTAAATTAAGCAACATTTAAACAATTTATTGTGTCCCTTCCACATTTAACCTTCCAAAATCACAAACACAGTGTTTTGGATGGCTTTTTTCATTATAAAAATAATCATATGCTTGGAAATAAAAACTCAGAAGTGTAAAGAGGTATAGAAAATAAAAAGTACAATTCTCCTTCCCATTTCTCACCCCAGTCTGACTTCTTCTATCTTCTTCCCTATATGTTTTTAGTTCCTCTGCACAGTTGCTTCTCTATCCTAAGCCTTGTATTTCTTACCTTCTATCTTTTCCTTTTGACTCAGATTGCGGCTTTGAAAACTGAGGAATTTAACTTCTTCTGTGTTTTTAAATTATGTTGCTGTATTTCTTCTTCAATTATCTTAAAAGCTCTAAGTATTACACTTGGGCAGTATTTACCGCTCCGTTCATTTGAACGCTGACTGTGGTTGCCCAGCGAAGAACCAGGGCGCTGAGGTTTCTGTGCCACTTCTCGGTCCTTTGCAGACCGATTTCTCTGAACTGTACAGTCGCTCCACAGTGACTACTTTTATCATGTGTAAGATCTGTTCTTTAACTGTTTTTCATATTTTGTCTCTTGAATCTGAAAATTGAAAAGTAAGAAATAGCATAGTGTATACGTGAATAATACTGTTATTCACTTCCTTTATTGTACTGATTCTGGCCACGGAGAATAGCTTGCTGCTGCACAGCCATCATCACGGGCTTCTCTTCATTGCCCGGAGTTAATGGTTCTGTTTGTTCTTAGATTCTTTCATGTCCTCTTTTTCATTTTCATTGTTGGCTGATGTACATTTTCCAAAAATTTTTACATGAAGCAGATGGGAGATTGATTCTGAGTCCATACATGTCAGAAATGTCTTTTTCTGGGTCACTTTCTACTTAAATAACTTTAAAATATCTCTTGCAATAACTTAAAACAATGAGTGTCTGAATTGGAATCTTATCACAAAGGAGTAACCGATTTTTACAATAGTGTAAACATTAGTTTATACTTGGCATTATTGTTAGGTCAATAAGGAGAAAGGTTAAAATCAGTAGGGGAAAGGATAGCTATCTATGTTTTTTTTTAATTCTGTAGTTTTCTAAGGATGTGTGTAATACAGGAATTTTTAGAGATGTTTTTATTACTCTTTATACATTTTCATTATTTTTTAGACATTTAAAAAATAAATCCCAAGTTAATTTCCACCACCTTAAGAAAAAAGAAGCTATTTTTTGACATGATCAGTAACAAAGTTTTCTTTTTGGAAAAAAGAAAGTCTGTTTTAATTTATTGACAGTATGTCCTTCCCTATTTCTGTATATATTTTTAAAATTTATTTGGGCTACAATTCTACAAGGAGGTTGTAGGGTTGTATTATGAAATAACTTCTTTGATCTCAATGGACATACGTGCCCACTGCGGTAGGTCCACTGTAATGGCCGGCCTGATATTGATAGTTCTCAACTTTGACATGACTGACCTGAAACTAGCCGTTGCGTCAGACAACGCATTTCAACTAGGAAGAAACTGTGATTGCTGCCTGTATTTCTGTAATTTTAATCTTATTTAAATCTTCAAGATTTTTTTCCATCTGAAACTGCGAAAATCTAAAAAGAAAAGTCTAAAGAACTTTTAAAAACAAGTATCTTGTGTTCCCTGATAGAAAATCGGTCACTTTGGCTGGCTCAGTAACACCTGGAGAGCACTAAGACCTTCTAACACACTGTAACTAGGTTCCAGGCTCTAATCCTCTTGATGTTACCTCGATGGCCTGAAAGAGTTAATAAGACTCCCGGGCTCCCAAATTGTTACTAGAGAATGCCTCGGCCGTTAGGGATAATAGTACTTGGTTATGAAATAACCAAGTTCAGAGCTTTTTAAGAAGACTGAAATGCTAGGGCATGTGTAATTTCTCCTTTGGTTAAATTAACCACCTTCTGTAATGTCGAGTTTCACATACTCCCCAGACAGATGTTGGAGCCTCTTCAGAATGCCAGTGATGCCTAAGGACCTTACGTCAGGTGAAGTAACCTCATAGGAGGTAATTTAGGCCTATAAGTTACTTCAGCTTGCAGAGTCTTAAAGATTTCTTTTGGTTCATCTTTAAATGAAAACAATGTTCTGTTTTTAAACTGTTGCTTGTGGAGTGATTTTACAGTTTCTAAAAACAAAAATTTAAGGGAAAAATTGAAATTAGAACACTTATATTGATAATGAATGAATTACATGAGTAAAAATGGAATTAGTGAAAATTAGGCAATTGGGACGTTTTCAACGGCCAGCATTGTACTTGTCTTAGCAGTCTCAGAATTTATCTGTATTTAATGTATGTAGAGTTTCCGCTTTTAGAGAAATTTAAAAGTCAAATAAAATTACATAGTTCTTTTATGTCTTTCGAAGCAGTAATAATAAACATGTGAAAACCAAATCTGTTCGGTTCAAATTTTCATTTGTTAAATGAACACTTAGTGTTCGTGTAGTTATCTTAAAAATAAGCAAATTTACATGGTGTTTGATTTTCTTACTTTTTGAAACACAATTTAATACTGTTATTTAGGGAGAAAAAGTAGAGAATAGCAGAGAACTGTTAAAGGAACATACTTGTGTTAACCTTTAGAACCAGCAGGAATGGAGTTCAGTATGCTTTTCTGCGCGTGGACTCTGGCACAGGAAGGGGCTGGCACGTCACCACGTCATCCTGAAAGCGCTAACATTTCTGTAACAATGACTGCATGTCTAGTGATTATGCTGAGTGCTTGTTTGGGAGTATCTGTTTAATATTTGCATAAGCTCAGCAAAATGTGATCCTGTCTCCCCCACCTTTTTCAGATTAAGGAACTGAGGCCCTGGGGAGGGGGAATTCTTTGTTAGAAACTTGTCTGCAGTCTTACAGGGAGCCACTGGAATCCCGCTGGGCTCCGGAGCCCATGCTGTTCACCGCATCCCACTCCTCTGCAAAACTGTCGGGTAGTTGCACGTATCTGTGGTCTTGTACAGTGTTGCTGGGAGTGCTGACCGTTTGCTCTTAAATAATGTAGTCATTAGTGAGTTAATTATGATTAGAGGTCCCAGTAAAAAGGATGGCTTTTTTGATCTTCATTCCTTTGATTTCATTAATAAGTATACCTGAATAGGCATGGGTATGTAGGGATGGGGTGTGGGAGGAGGTAGTTTAAGGAACAGGGACAAATTGAGTAAAATGTACTATAATTAAGAATAGAATTACGTTACTGGGAATATCTTGCTTCTTTTTTAAACCTTGACCTCTTCCAGTGTTTTTTAAGTTTCAGTCACATTCTTGTGGTATGGTGAAGGGTAGGGGAGACCTAAATTCTAAAATCCTCTCTTGTGTTTGTTAGCTGACTGTGGGAAAGTCCGATAAGCTCTGGAAGCTTTAGTTTCTTCAACTCTAAAAACGCAGGATTTATCGGTACCTGATAAATCGGTAAATGATACCTAGCATTTTTCCCACTTCTTAAATTTTGGTTATTCTGGGAAATATTTTTATTTTTGTTTAAATGTTTATTTATTTATTTTGAGAGAGGGGGAGAAGAAGGGGCAGAGAGAGAGGGAGAGACAATTCCAAGCAGACGCCGCACTGTCAGTGCAGAGCCTGATGCGAAGCTCCATCCCACATGATTGTGGGATCGTGTCCTGAGCTGAAACCAAGAGTCAGACCCTTAACTGATAGAGCCACCAATATTTCCACCCAGAAATATTTTTGATTCATTAATTTCAGCCTTCTTTTAAAGTGGAAAGCTCTAAATAAATTATCTTCAAAGATAGTACTGAAGGAGACACAGTTTAAATTAAAGGATTATGAGGTAAATTTCTTGGGACATGGGCGCATTTTTAAGTTCTCTAGGGCAGCTCTTAGATGATGGAGCTGGAACTTCGTTGGAGATCTGTCTGACCCCAAGCCTGAGTTTTCAGCCCTTCTGTTAAATGATTCAAAATTAAAACCAGATTAGAAAAATTATTTGAATTTCTTCTGTACTTAAGGCACCCGAATGATTCTTACTATACTGGTTGTGCATTTCTTATGAAATGGCAATGAATATATTTTTGGGGAAAAAATCTACCAGGTCTTTTCCAGGAGGTTTTTCTGATACAATACCAATAGGCCTCTGTGTAGGATTACTTTGTTTGGTATTTCTTATTCTGCTGTGTGTTAATTTCCATTGTTTTTCATGATATTAATATATATTCTTAGTACAGGTGTTGATAAGAGTAGAATCAGTGGAAAAGGGTAATGGAGAAGGAAACAGGAATAAAGTGAGGGTTACTGAGTTCATCAGTCTGTGTACTATGAGGCAGCATAGATGTGCAGACCAGTGTGGAAAACAAAACCTTTTAGTGATCTCAGTAAACTGAAACTATTCAAACTATTAATTCTGAGTGAGAGCCTCTATTTGTGATGCAGAAAATATAATGAGTGTTGTGGAATGGAACTGTTCTTCCTTGGGAATGTCTATAAGATATCATTAAAAACGTATGTTCTTGCTTCCCACAGATTTTGTTCGAGGCCAGTTGTACACATACTTAGCTCTGTGAGAGCAGAAGCTATAGTACTGGGATGAGAGCTTTGTGCGTTGTTTCCTTTGGTTAAATCCCATAGAATTGGAAAGTCTTTTTACCTTTTTTTTTTTTTTTTTTTGTCTTCTTTGGACAGAATTTCAAGCATGTGGCCATTTTCTAGTATCTTCTTCCTTTTAAATAATACGAGCAAAAAGATATAGCATTACATTTATGCTATGGTTTTTATCTAAAAATAAAAACAAAAAATCCACAGCTGATTATATGCTTCCCTCCGTTCATGTTGTAGTTTGGTGGAAATAATCTAGATAAAAACCGCATTTTAATTTTTTTCTACAGATTACTAAGATCTTGTTATATTTTATGTTAGGTTCGTGTCTAGGTTTTTAATCGTAATTTTTTCATTACAATAGCTTATTTTAGAGGGAGAAAATATACTTAAAATTATGGAGTTTTTCAACGACTGCAGTTTTGTTTCCTTAGAGTCGTGTGCATTTCTGTATGTGTACATATCCATTCTTTGCATAATGCTTTGGAGATTCATGTATATTGTGTGTAATCAGTATACTTTGTTTCATTTGATTGCTGAATAGTGTTCCATTGTGTAGATATACCACAGTTTATTCATCTACTGAATGGAAATTTGGGGTTCCCGTCTTGGGATAATACAAATACAGTTGCTGTGAAAATTTAAATACAAGTCTTTGTGTGAACATAGGTTTTCACTTCTCTTAGGGAAATACCTAGGAATAGGGTTACTGGGTCAGATGAAAATTATATGCTTAATATCGTGAGAAACTGTTACACTGTTTACCAAAGGGGCTCTGTCGCCTTGCACTCCTTCCAGCAGCTGCGTGAGACAGCCAGATGCTCCCAGAGCCTCCATCCATCCTTTGTGCTTTTGTTTTATATCGTCTTAAATAATAAAATGTCTTTTAAAGAAATTAGGAAAAGCATACACACACATGGGTATTCTTCTACATTTACCCACATATTTGCCTTGTCCATACCCATATATTTTATTACAGAAACAGAAACTGAAGATCTGTAGTTGCCATTTGGTGTCCTTTACCTTCAACTATAGTACTTCAGCATTTTCTTATAGTTTTTTTTTTTCAATTTTTATCTTAGAGGGCAGAGGGAGAGAGGGAGAGAATCTTAAGCAGGCTCTGCACTGAGCCCCAATGCTGTGGGGCACAGTCCCACAGTCCTGGGATCATGACCTGAGCTGAAATCAAGAGTCGGGTGCTCAACCAAGCCACCCAGGTTCCCCCACTACAGCAATGTTTGTAGTGTGGTTCTGCTGGTGACTAATTCTCTTCATTGTATTGATCCAGTATTGTCTTTTCTCACCCTTTTGGGGCGGGGGGTGGGGTGGGGAGTGTAGTTTCACTGGATATAGACTTTTGAGTTAAAGGGATCTTTACAAAAATGTTCCATTTTCTTTTGGTCTCCATTGTTTCTGATGAGAAGTCAACAGTCAATGTATTGTTACCCAGAGTATATGATGTTTTTCTCAGGCTGTTTTAAAGATTTTCTCATTTTTGGATTTCAGTGATTTTTCTTTGATATGCTAAGTAGTGTCCTTTCTTTTCTATTTATCCTGCTTAGAGTATACTGAACTTTGTGGATATGTAAGTTCATGTTTTTACCACATGTGAGTAATTATTTGCCGTTATTTTTTTCACCCTATTCTCTCTCACCTTCATTCTGAGACTCCAAATACACTGTTTTGACCACTTTTGTCTCACAGGTCACTACAGCTCTCTTTATGTCTTTTCAGTCTTTATTCCTTATTATTCTTCAGACAGGATAATTTCTATTGTTTTATTTTCTGCTTCTGTGATTTTTTTATTTTATTATCATTATTATTACTATTATTTTGCTATATCCAAGTTTTGCTATTAAACCCATCTGACTTTTCACTCATATACTTCCTCATTTGGTTCATTTTTCTGATAATTTTATAGTTTTTTTTGTTTCCTTCACTGAAATTTCCACATGCATCATAACCATATTTTTTAAAAGTCCTTAAACATATCTGAAACAACTTCTTTAGAATCCTCATTAGCATAGGCCGTCTCGGGACTGGTTTCTGTTGGCTGTTTTTCTTCTTGATTAGGAGTCTCAGACATACCCTAGTACGTGCATGGAATCACATAGCCATCTTGCTTTTGCCCAAAAGGTATTTTTGTCCCATACTGAGTCTACAGGGTGCTTATCTTGTTTTTGAGTATTTTTGGTTTTCTCTTCTTTTGTTCTTTATCTTAATGTTGGTTAACCTGTATGTTGAAACATGAAATCCGTGCCTTATCTTTGTCAGAGGTTTCTGTTTTCTGTGAAGAGAAATGCTTCAGAAAGTTGGGGCATTGTTTTTCATTGTTGATAATTTGGTTCATATACTTGAATTGAGTGAGTCTCATTTCAGAAATAAAGGGATTTTATTTACATATTTATTTCCTCTCTGTTCCAAATGTTTTAAAAAAGTGGTTGTTTTAATTTAAACATGATAAAAATGAAAACACTTGACGAGAACTAGAAATAAAGGTACATGCATTTGTCATTAGATAAGAAGTTAATTACAAATGCATTTGAGGCCCCATCTCTACCATAAGAATAAAAGTATTTATAGAAAAAGGTTATGATTAGTTATGCATGTGTGTGTGTGCACGTATGTATCCAGGTGCCTTTCATGTTATTTTTAGTGCTTATTTACATTGTTTACATTGATTTCTCAGTCGAATCATACACGTTAAACATAAAGTAACCATCAGTATTAAGGAAAGCATGTTCAGTAATTTTCTAAATTATTAATCATGTTTTTTTATTTTTGAGAGACAAAGAATGGAAGGCTCTAGGTTTGCCTGTGAATATAATTTTGTCTACATTCCATGGAAGAGGTTTTAGGGGATTGGAAGGATGATAATAAATATTTCTTAAGAGTGATCCCTTATTTTTTATTAAATGATTTTTAATATATTGTTTTATTTAATCCTGACAGTAACTTTGATTCTCTCCACTTTATGGAAGAAAATGCACAAAATAATGTACTTTCCCAAGACGATGCAATATATGAATTCCAAAACTGGAATTTGAACTTGGTGCTGTCTGATTCCAAATGGGATGTTCTTCCTAATTTACCTGCTTTCTTCTTAAAAACTTTGAGTGTTCGTATTTTCATTGTTCTCTGAATATTAGAATTTTTTTTGGACCAAAATTTTTTTAAGTAAATAACAGAAGAGTATATTTTTCTTTTCTTTATTTTTCAATATTCTATTTTTAATTATACAAAAAGGTGAAGGGACTGGGTAGTGTTTTTTTTTTTAGAAGGCAAGAGAGTTATTTAAAATGCTTTATTGTTGATCTGTAGATGTATTATATTTGCTTACCAGGTATGTTGGCCTAATTTTCTCATGCTTAAAATTTCTTAATGTTTTGTTTGTTAAAATTCAGAATCATAGATTCATTGGTACCTTAACATATCTCTAGATTAAAAAGATCTCATATTTTAGGTATTTCTTTTTCATTTTTGATGGGTTGTATGTATAAAATGAACCTTATCAGCTTGATTTTTCACCTTTTACATCATTTGTTTCTGAAATCTGGGTAGACTTGAAGTCCTGGCAAACACATGTGACTAGAATCTCCTGGTGTGAGAGAGTGTATTTTTAATAAAAAAAAGAACAGAAGAAACTTTAGTTCACCAACCACTTTCTTTTTCTTTTTTGCTTAATAGATCACAATTTGCGACACTCTTTTAGGTTTTAAAAACAAATAAATTGGTTTATATGGAAAAGAAACCTAATGACATGAAAGGTATACCACTGTCTCTGATGAAGGAAAAACTAAGTCACAAAGATTGCCTTTTAAAAATGTAAAGTGTTATGATCCTCTAATGTTTACAGAGATAGAATGATAGGCTTTGACTAAGTAACTTTAATTTCTTTGCTTTTGTAAATTCCTAAGTCAAAATTAGTTAAAATTAAATTAAACTAGAGAGCACTGGATTTGGAAAAGCCAAATTGAACTTTTAAATTTGTTATTATATTGTATCATTATTCCATTTTGCCTTATAGCTACGATTTAATAAATAAATTTATAAATATTCCAGTGGATTTATATAGAACTATGATTATAAATTCTATATCATCAGTTTTAATATAAAAATTCTCTTAAGTAAACTCCATTTAATCTTTGTTAATTAAATGTTTGTGTTTGGACATTTATTTTGTTATAAAGCATATAATGGTTGTATACCCTTTGTTGGCCATTTGACACCTTTTTATGAAGCTTTAAAAAAAAACTAAGGTGATAAATATTTAGGTGACTTCTTAATTCATTGTACTATAACTTAGATTCTTAGTTAATATGGCCAGCTATTCCTTTTTCGTTCTTCGATACTTTAAATTTTATGTAAGTCTGATCTTTACTGGGTTTTGTTTTTAATTTTTTTTCATTGGTGATTCCTCTCAATTCTGCTTTCAAAAATATCCAAAGTTGACCATTTGTCACCACCTCTGTACAACTGTCATTTATTTAGGCCCTCATTGTATTTCATCTACAAAGACTGAATTGCCTACTTCCACTCCTTTCTTTATGATCTTTTCCCTACATGGCAGAAAGAGCAATCTTCCTAATCTGTACTCTTTGGCCCAGAGCCCTCTAAAGGCTTCTTATGTCAGAGTAAAAGAATGGCCCTCAGAGTCCCTTGTGACTGGCCTGGGCTGCTTGCTTCTCTGATCTCATCTCCTAACATTCTTTCTTCACTCTGCTCCAAACACAGGGCTTACTTACTGTCATCCTTAGGCATTTTAAGCACAACCATACCTCAGAGTATTGGCACTTCCTGTCTTCTTCCCAGGACTCCCTTTCTAGATATTTGAATGAATTGCTCCGACACTTCATCTCAGAATTTACTAAAATCTGGGGGCCCAGGTGGCTCAGTCGGTTAAGTGTCCTCTTGATTTCAGCTCAGATCATGATCTCACAGTTGTGAGAGCGAACCCTGCATTGAGCTCAATGCTGAGCATGGAGCCTGGTTGGGATTCTCTCTCCCTCTCTCTCTGCCTCTCTCCCTGCTTGTGCACTCACTCATGCTCTCTCTAAATAAATAAATAAATAAACTAAAAAAAAAATTTACTGAAGTTTTATCAGGGGCTATCCCTGGCCTTTCATATCTAAAATCCTCTTGCCTCACTTTGCAGAGCAATCTACATGCATAATTCTAGGTTTTTATGTTTCCTTTTCCTTTTAAGAAGACAATGCATTGGAAGAACCCAGTAGTCAATTTAAGAGAGATTTTGCAAAAATACAGAACGTAGTAAAATGATCATTAGAAAGCTCACTTTAGAAAGAAGCACTTTCAACACAATAAGTAGAAAATCAGAATTTAAAAGAGGAATCAGTGTGCGTTAGGTGAAATAAGTATGTAGTGTTCTATCTTGTGCATGACAAAGAACTCTATGACTTAGGATATAATGTATAATACTAATAATATCTTAATCTTTAGACTTCACTATCCTAAACATCTTCCACCACTTAATAAATAAATATTAACTGCGATTAATAGAGCAGGTGTGCCGTGTTCAGTTTCAAGTGATTATTTTTCCCCTTAGTTATAAGATTTCTGCTCTTTGCCCTAGAATTACTTCAGATAGATGTGCGGACCATTAATGTATTATAAAATTTTTAAATTTGAATGCCTTAGACAATATATCCAGTCTCGTGTTTGCCATGGTTTCTGCCATCCTTACATGCCTTACCACATTCGGCTCACTCACGCCAAACACCTGCCTTCTGGAGGCGTATGTAACCCTTCCCAGACCTTTTCATAACAGGCAAAAGGCAAGCGTCCTGTCCACCTCATGCCTGCAAAATGCTTGCTTTCCCCATCATGCCTAGTGCTTAGGGATTCCCACAGTATTGGATGAGCTAGTCTGAAACCAAGTGATCTTTAAATTATCCGAATGCTTGGTATCATCGTCTTCTTTTAGTTATAACTTTAATTTTTCGAGTGCTGCCAAGTCTGCCATTTTATATTGTTTCCCATAAGTCACAGTCTGGTGGTGAGTAAAGACTTCTTTCATTTAGTTATTTCCCATACTTTCTGAGTTGGTATTTATTGGAACAGGTATATTCCTTGGAGACCTCTTTTGGGGAAGGGTCTTTTATTAATATAGTACTATTTCCAGTTATGTATAAGTGAATATAGTAAATATGCTCAAAATGTGATGGTTAAGTTCTTTGTTTTCAAATAGGAAATGCTTCATGAATTTGTCATCCTTGTGTAGGGGCCATGCTAATCTTTTCTTATCATTCCAATTTTTAAGCTGTTTTCAGTAGAACTTAAAAATAAATTCTGAAAATCATTACAGAAAATAAATTGAAAAACTAAACCATCTAGACATCACTTTGTTTAAAATTGCCGTTTGCATTCTCTTCCATATTCTACTTTATTTTTCTTCAGACTTTCACCACTTACCTTTGTATATTTGTTTATTTGTTGTCTGTTTCTTCCTACCGTATAAACCATGAGAGAAGGGCGTATTTCTGTTTACTGTTCTATTTCACTGCTTAGAACAGTGTCTGACACATAATGAGAAACTTACTGGGGCACCTGGGGGCTCAGTTGGTTAAGCGTCTGCCTCTTTATTTCAGTTCAGTTTATGATCTCGCTTTTGGAGACTGAACCCCACATCAGGCTGCACTCTAGGTGTGGAACCTGTTTAAGATTATCTCCCTCTCCCTCTGCCCCTCTCCCCTACTCCTGCTCTCTCAAAAACAAAACAAAACAAAACTAAGTATTTGGTGTGAGAGAGAGAAAGAGAGAGGGAGGGAGAGAGAAACCCTTCTCATGTGACTTTAGTATGTTTTCCTCGGGGGACCGCCCTTTCCGTTTTATCTTCTGTGTTCCTTTAGCTTAGTATGTCTAAAACACAGATCCTGATGTAACTTACCTTACTCTGAGCCCTCCATTGCTCACAGAATGATGTCATCTTTAAGTATATCTCACTTAATCTCTCTTCATTGCTGTTTGTTGTCTGTTTCCTTTAATCGGAACCTCTGAGCTCCTTGAGGGAAAGAACTTTGTTGTCTTCATCTGCTTATACCCTGTACTGGAAGTGCTTAAGAAATGTTTGTAGAGAGGAGTAGTATTTTACATATGAAAAAAGCCCTCTGGTCCAGAGGGGGTTTGATACATGATGATCATGCTGCTGGCTAGAAGCAGAGGTGGACCCCTCCATCCAGTGCTCTACCACTAATAGGAATGAATTTCAATTTTTAACAAAGTCTTTTGTTTGTTCGCTTGCAGATATTGATGATGTCAAGAAGTACAAACCAGGTTACTTGGAAGCTACACTTAATTGGCTCAGATTTTATAAGGTGCCAGAAGGAAAACCAGAAAACCAGTTTGCTTTTAATGGAGAATTCAAAAACAAGGTGAAAATGATAACCTTTATTTTAAAATATGCCTTGTGATACTCGTACAATACTTCTTTCACCTTGGGGATTTCTTATGTGAATACTTGTATATAACATGATAATGAATCCTTTATACCTACTCAGATACTTAAGAACATTATTTTGTCATATTTATTTGAAAGGACTTTTTTCAGGAGCTAAGTCAAGCAGTAAGTCTTGATAAAGATCTGGTTTATCTTTCGATATCTCCCTCATCTCAGTAAATGAAGGATTTCCATGGTCAGTCTAAGTCTGTATATTGTGTATGAAGAACCACCTTCCATTTACTGTTGTGGAGAGAAGAAAGTTACTTACCATTAATGTAAATCCAAAGAAGCTTCTCTTCTAAGAGCGCATTCTATCATAACTGACTTGAGCTATTTAACAATTAAGAAAGCACTTAAATTATCCTGCTGTCATAGAAGTTTATTTATTTATTTTTTTAACATTTTATTAATTTTTGAGAGAGAAAGACCGCGTGATCAGGGAAGGGGCAGAGAGAGGGAGACACAGAACTGGAAGCAGGCTCCAGGCTCTGAACCAGCTGTCAGCACAGAGCCCGACTCAGGGCTCAAACCCACGAACTGTGAGATCATGACCTGAGCCGAAGTCGGATGCCCAACCAACTGAGCCACCCAGACACCCCTGTCATAGAACTTTTCTATTAGAATACCACAAAGTTACCGTGAAGTGTCTCTCATATGACACAAATGGAGAAAATAGGCCCAGGATGTCAAGTCTAAGGCATGGAATTTTTTTTTTAAGTTTTTACCACCATATAACTTACACATTACATACCAACAGTTAAGTGGATACTAATAAGTAAAATGTGATTTGTAAGTAAGGTAAGCCGTATTAATGGAAACTTAGAAATTATAATAAATATCTTGTTATTAAGAATTTATTGCTTGACCTAGTATATTTTAAAAGGCACATTAAAAGGACCCTTAACATCCTGAGGGCTTTGTCTGAGTTATTAAATGTAGATATAAAACTATTATTTTCAACTAAATACTTACTTAAAAATAAATATTTATAAGAAATAAGTTTTTATCTTTTTCTTCTGAAAATATGTTATATGTTTGAACTTTTTATGGCTCCTTATTGCCTCAGAGTATGGTTTGGTGGTTGGGAGGTTTTTTTTTGGCTTGATTTTGATAAATGTTAGTTCTTTTCTGAATGAAGACTGGATTATTTATAAACATGGTTTCAGGAAGTAATTATATTAGGCATTGCTTTTTAGCATTTCTGTTTAAACTGTAGTGCCTAACTCAGGAAAACTAAGTGCTATCTCTTCAGCATGTTTGAAAAGGTGACTCCTGTACTGTCTAGGTTTTTCCTGTGGACTTCTTTCAGCAAGTGCTGGAAAAGTGACTCTAAATAATTGTAATTACCTGAATGATTAGGTTAAAACTCTTTCCTTGGATTATCCTGACAGTAAATTGGCTCTTTGGTCCCATATGTTAAGGACTCCCCACGCCACCTCCTTCAGCCTGCCTCCTCCTGTCATGCAACAGTAGAGCTGAGAAGACTTGTTTCTTTTTCAGAAGTGAATTTCGCATTATTGTTACACCTTGTTCCAAAGATTCTTTACTCTCTTCATTTCTTATAATGTATGTAGTTGTAGTTGAAGGAGAAAGGAGCTAGTATGAATTAGTTAATATTTGAGGATTCTCCTTAAGAAAAAATAGCCACATTTGGGAAGAAAAAATCAAAAGAATTTGCTGCTTTGGAATAACAGAGCAAATGTTCCTCTAGGTGGTCTTGCTAGATAGATATCTAGATCTAGCAAGAAGTATGTATCATTTATTTTGTATTTTCAGACACCATATGAGTTTATACTAAGGAAAAAAATTGAAAATGTTAAGGAGGTTTACGACCTTTAGACAGTAGATGTGCTAAAATGTTTATGCAGTTAGACTATAGCTTTGCTGAGGAAGAAGTTAATAGATATATGATTACCTTATAGGCAAGGGACTAGGCTAAGCACTTTGCATGCAACCTATTTATTTTTCCAACAGCTGGGTCATTTAAATTAGGTGTGGCAGCTTTTTTCTGTAAAGTACCAAATAGTAAATATTTTAGACTTTGTAGGCCATATGGTCTCTGTCACAGCTTCTCAACCTCTGCCATATGGTGCTAATATAGTCATAAGCCATGCACAAATGAATGGGCATGATTGTGTTCAATAAAACTTCATTTACAGGGGCACCTGGGTGGCTCGGCGTCCAACTCATGTCATGATCTTGCTGTTTGTGAGTTCGAGCCCCATGTCAGGCTCTGTGCTGACAGCTCAGAGCCTGGAGCCTGCTTTGGATTCTGTGTCTCCCTCTCTCTCTGCCCCTCCCCTGCTCTCGTGCACGTGTTCGCTCTCGCTCTCTATCTCTCTCTCTCTCTCTCTCCCTCTCCATCCCCCTCTCCCTCTCCCTCTCCTCCTCTTTGTCTCAGAAGTAAATATTTAAAAAAAAACAACCTTCACTTACAAAAACTAGTGGTGGGTTAGATTTGGTCCACAGGCCCTAGTTTGTCAACCCTAAAATTAAATTATCTTCATTATCTTCCGTTTGTAAATGAAGAAGTTAAGACTTAGTGAGATTAAGTAACTTGCTCAAAAGTCACACAGCTGGTAAATAAGGATGCCAGTATTTACATTCAGGTTTGCTTGACGCCAGAGCTCATGTTCTTAGAAAGTAGCTGTCATAGTGATAATAGTTCCATTTTCATATAGTGATGTGATCCTTATATCTTGTTTTTGGTTTGGAATTAGGCTTTTGCCCTTGAAGTTATTAAATCCACTCATGAATGTTGGAAAGCATTGCTTATGAAGAAGTGTGATGGAGGGGCTATAAATTGGTAAGGATTTGTTTTTTCTGTGTAATGTTATTTTATTATTAATTGGTACTAAAGAGCCATATAACACTAGTCAATCTGATTTTTTTAAAAGAGAATTGCGATTTTTTTTCATTAAAAAATTCCTAAGGAGCACCAATATGGAAACTATTGCCAAGTGCTGGGTGGGCACTATGAAACTAGGAATTGACATGGTCCTTTTCCCAAAAGATTTATAGTGTAGTGGGGGATATTGTTAAGTAAACAGGTATTTAATTATAATACATTGTGATATGTGCGAAGAGGGAGTAAATAAATTAGCGATTTTTCAGTGTGCAAACATGGCTATTTATGTGTAAGTACCACATCATTTCTTGATGAAACAGTACAAAGTAGCCTTTTTATCCACCGTGGTCTGGGTCACTAGCTGATTGATTAGAGGGAATCAAACAACAATAACATATATAACTCAAACATTTTATTTTAAAACATTTAAATGTATATTCACTCATCTTTGGATATAGGGCTAAGACCTTTTCTATGTAGGTTCCATATAAACTATATATTCTCTAATGTAACATAGAATAGAACACCAAGATAAGATCCTGTAATCCTTAAACTCTTCATAGTTAAAAACCTTCAGCGCTTTTTAAGGTTCTTTTTTCTAACACAGTTTTCTTACCCACACCTATTTTGACACCACGTTATTACAGTGAGTCACCTTTATTGAGGTTTTGTAGCATCCAGGGCCTACTTAGTGTTCATAGGATCAGTTCTCTTTCCACATCCTTGTCTTCAGTGAGCTTAATTATTGCTTAAGTCATGAAATAGTAACAAAGGTAGTTCTTATAAACAGGTTTAGAAACAGAAACGACTGACTGTTGGTAAGCCGAATTAGAGAAAGCAGACACATGTGTCGTTCTGTAGAGAACGGTACCAGCCTCGTTGTCCCCTTCTCCAGATCCGGAGACACTGGGAAGCCATTCACTCCTCAGCAAACCCTGACTTGCCCGGGAATGTCCTGCTTCCAGGACTATTGTGAACACAGTCAACAGAGTCTCTGCCTTTGGGAGCAGGGAGTCTGGGCATCAAGGGAGACATTAAAGAAATCATTAGAATAAAGTAATCCTGTGGAGTAAAGAATTAGTCTCGAGATACGTGTTATCCATGTCTTCAAGAGGCTCATCTTGCCCATGACACAAATGCTTAGGTGTTAACCTTCACATTGTGTTTCTCTTGTAAGCTTGGGTAACATTGTCAACTCCTTGATTTTCTCCTTTCTCCTTTCTTTCTTCTTACCTCTTATGCAGACCACTCTTCTTTTTGGCATAGTCTTAAAGTCAAGTGATTATTTCTAATTTAAGTAGTACAATTTTTAAATAAGTGAATGCCTCTTAATCCTGACTATCCTAGGAATTAGTAGGCTGAGCTATTCTTTATGGTATTGTAAGTCAGATATTCATGTGATGAGCTCCTGTAAAAAGAAAAGGTCTCTCAGTGTCTGAAGAAGTATTTGCTCACTGTTTGCTTTCACCTTCTACCTCATGGTACTTGTGGAAAAGTTTTTGCAGTCCTTGAAGGGCTGTGTGGTTTCCAGGTTCCTCAGCTACACAGGTAGAGATTACCTCTATAGATAGAATCTATATAGATTCTATAGCCTGATGTCATTCCTTCTGTGCTGAGATGAATTATCTTTTCTCTGAGAGTAACTTTATTTCTACTCTCTGGAGTCATTTTGCTGTAGCCTCTTAGGTAATGATAAGGATTTTGTTAACATTTATTGAACTTTGTACTATTTTGCAAATTCAAAGTGTTTAATATGTGTTACCTAATTAACATAACGATCCTGTAAAATGTTCATCTCATACATGAGAAAGTTGAGACCTCATAGAGATTAGGTGATGTGAGGTTACCCTGAGTGGTTGAGTCAAGTTTTGAGCCAGACTCCAGACTTAACATTCTTGCTAGCTATATTCTACCTCTTTTTTCAGAGAATACAACAGAATAAATCTTGTTTTAGCTTAAAATTTTTCAGGATCTAAATTTCTAGGTATAAATTTTATTCATGTAGGTAATTTAAAGTTAAAATCTTCAGATTTTAATTCATTTTGGCCATTTTTTTCTTATTTTTATCACCACTTAATTTGTAAAAATGTGTTCATAGTACTTGTTATTTCCTGTCTTAATGAGTTGCTTCTTTCTCATAATACCTTAAAAGGTACACTGTTACTGATTAGCGAGCTCCCCCTGTCTTTTTCAGCCAATTTTCCCTACTCAGTTGAGTATAGGTCCGCATTGTTTTATCCCATTGTTTCTGTCAATATATAGTGAGTAATAATTACTTAGGAAAATTCAGTTGCATTTGTCTGCTTTAAACCTAGTGAATTAGGGTCTCGGAGGAGTAGGGTCTACGCATCTGAATGTTTTAAAGCTTCCTGCCTAGGGGCTTCTGATAAACCTCTCTGTTTAAGAACCAGAAAGCCCCAACTTCTCATTAGAAGACCAAACAAGGCCCAGTCTAGGATTTGGTCCCTGCTGTCTGGCCTCATTTCCTGTCACTTCTTACCTCTTAACTTTCATGTTCCAACGACTCAGAACCACTTGTCACTCCACAGATACCGTGCTCTGGTTGACCTCTAGGCCATTCCTCATGCTGTTTCCTTTGCCATGAATGTCTTGTCATTTCTTGAACTAGCTAACTTCCTCATCTTGTTAAGACTCAGTTTTGATTTCACTTTCTCTAGGAAGCTTTCCCTCATCACCAGGCTGCCATTACACTGTGCATCCCTTGCTTCCTGGGGTCCTTTTGTCATTGCACTTAGAGTTGTTAACTGCTTCGTTTATGAATGTCTCCTCCTCTAGAACATACCTTCCTCAAAAGCACATGAATAAAGGTATCTTATTCATCTTTCTATTCTTTATGCCTGACATGTGCTAGCCACTCAGTAAATTCCTCTTGGAGCAAATTGTTGACCAATACTTTAAACCAACAGATATTTGTTATTTTTCAAATCTAGTGAGACTCTGCTTCCAGGATCCCTGCATTTATTAAATTCTATAATTGATACTCTGAGTAATCTTCCTCACAATAGGTTTCATTGTTATTTTTGTTTTTCTTTCCCATTGCTTAATATTTACTCTGAAAGCTGCACATTCTTTTTACAGAGAGAATTTCATTATTTCTATTCTTCCCTAAGATAACTTTTCACTATGTTGTAGGAGAAATCGAGTTTTTGCCATGTGAGTTTTACTCTTCAGCCCCTCTTGCTCTTTCTTCAGCCATGGCTTATTTATTTACATTATTTTTAAGAAATCAGAAATATACTAGTCATTTTCCAAGTTCATTTTATTTCACTAACCATTGTTTATTCTGACCCATCTAAATTTTTCAAATTTTGATTGATTCTCAGATGCCCTTCTAGAGCATCTGAGTCTTTTAAAATTTACTTTTTAATTTAATAATTAATTCAGTTTTATTTTTTGATTCAGTTATGTCATTTATTTACTCAAAGTTGTTTTATATTGCAGCTCCTTCCTTGTTTAAAAAAATTTATTTGGTACTTTCAGAACTGTCTTTGAAAAATACAAATGTGATTGTCATTTTTTGCTTAAAAACTTCTTGGGGCTCCCTTTGATCACAGAATATAATCACACTCTTCTATATATTAATATGTCTAGACCCACTTTTCCAGCCTTATGTTCTGTTTCCGCCTGTCTCCTTGTTTTTCCTCCATGAACGCCTGCTCATTCTTCAGGAAGCAATTTAGATGCTTCCTATGCCAAGAGTGGTTATTTGTTTTGGGCAAGATTACCTGTACCCTCATATCACTGCTGTAGGCACCTCTGTATAGATCCTGGAGTGTTTTATTATCTTTGTTATGCTCTAAATTGAGTTTGTATCTCAGCACTTAGTGACGGGACTTGCCACATCATAGGTGGTTTAAACATGCTTAGTGAATGAATATGTATTGTATATATAAATGTGTTTTTATGTATATCATATTTTTATGTAATGTATTTTATATATTATATATACACATAATAGTTATATGTATAACTATGTTCTTCCAACTCGTTTAGGTCTTAAAATTGTTTCATTTTACCTCCCAGAGGAAGGTGTACCTGATCTATGTGTGGATATGGCCCCAGTCCTTTTAGTTTGTATGGATTTACTTCAGTGTCAGCTTTCTTCTATAGACTCTGGAGGTTGTGGTCCAAAAGCATTGTCATTCTTGTCTCTTTAAATTAAATTCTCTCTCTTTTTTTTCTTGACTACTCTGCTTTAAAATGAAAAGCCTTGACAGATCTGTATCCTGTACACTGTCTTTGGGGACTCTCGTGAGTGTGAGCCTTTGTCTGATTTGAGATTGTCTTGAAGAAAATAATTTTCTCTTTACTGAAAACTTCCATCTGGCTGGCCTTGTAAATTTCATCTTTTCTGTGTCTGCTTATTATTTGCAGATAATTTTCTGTTTCTGTATCTTTTTGTGTAATCAGTCATTTTGCACTATTGTGTATCTATTAATACACCTTTTTATGATTTTTAAGTGCAGTTTGATTTGTGACCCACGGCGTTTTGGGTATTGCTGCTCTTCTAATGTCATGTCTGCGTGTGTTGGTCAGCAAGATTGTGTAAGGGCTATATAATTTGTGTAAATTTAGAAGAGAATGCTTAGTATCTTATTTTAAAAGGAAAGCAGCACATTCTTCTTAGTCATTATTTTAAATTTCATTTATAATAGACACCTCTAGCTTAGTCATACTTCCTCTAAGTGATTACACTGCTGCCTTGGAGGCCGCAGTCATAGTGTAAGTCTAAAAAGAACCCTAAATAGTACAACCTCCACTGGGGTCCTGAGTCCAATATTGTATCCTCAGCGTCTAGAAATGTCCCTAACACATCGTATAAAAATAATTTTTGGAATCAATAAATAAATACGAATCAGTGTTAACTATTTTTATATAAGCGCCAATTTGGAGGAAATAAAAATGTTTCTTGAACATGCCTTCAAACATTCAAAGTATTTTAAATCCTGAGGGAACTCTATTACAACCCAGATTATATACATTTTTATCTAAAAGAGTGTCGGTGAGGAAGTTTAGCTAATACAGTGCTAGTGTAATAGCCTGTTGGAGAGATGGTAGCAGGAGGCTTTATAATCTCTCATCTTTATGTTGGTATGTCTCATAAGAATCTCTCAAGTCTATTTGCATATACCTTGCATTTCATTCTCGAGCCGTCATACTGATTATTTGTCCAAGGCGAAAATGGCAGAGCCTCCTGGCTTTCCTCAGCACCGTTGGTTACTTGTCAAGATATTTTATTAGAGATATTTAGAAAGTTATTCAGAATTTTAAAAACTTACAGTGTTGGGTTTAACATTGTCTCTGTTTCCTACAGTTTCTGTTGATGGTTTGCTTTGTTGAGTAGAGGGTTACTTTATTTTTTTATTTTTAAAAAATTATTTAATTTTATTTAAATCCAACTTAGTTAACATATAGTGTCATAATGATTTCAGTGGTAGAATATAGTGATTCATCGCTTACATATAACACCTAGTGCTCATCCCAGTATGTGCCCTCCTTAATGCCCGTCACCCCTCTAGCCTATCCCCCCGCTCAGCACCCCTCCAGCAACCCTCAATTTGTTCTCCATATTTAAGAGTTAGAGGGTTACTTTAGAAGTAGGTTATCAAAGTTAACATAAAATACCAGACACCCAGTTAAATCTAAATTTCAGAGCAATACATCTTTTTAATATAAGTGTCTCGTGCAGTATTTGAGACATACTAAAAAATAGGTTGATGTTATCTGAAATTCAAATTTAATTGGGTATTCTGTATTTTATCTGGCAGAGCCCTGTTCTCTTACCATCATTTTCCCAGAATTCCCAAGGTATGTTTTACTTTGGCTTAGTTCTAATGTTAAAAACATAGTATACAGTAGATTTAGTATATTCCATGCTTCCTTCAGAGGACTAGCACTTAAGACTTGGCAGTGTCTAATTTTTTGCCTTTTTCTTTTAAAATTTAGTTTTGACATTCTTTAGGGAAACATCTGACTTATCAGGCCTTACCTTTTTCAGTTTTTAGCTTACTTTAATATGGGCTGTGGAGAACAGAATAAAAAATAGCCTTAAAGGTAATGCCAGCTTGCGTCAGACTTTATTCATGCCAAGAATGAAAATAAATCCCACATTTTGAGTCTGGATAGAAAACAGAGCAACCCCTTACCTGTAATTGCTATATACCCAATGTCTGATAACAGACAGACGTAGTTACAAAGATAAATAACTAGACAGACCTTTTTATCATATATATCCCAATATGTTTCCCAAAGCCATTATAAAAATGTATCTGATAATATGTATCTCTCTTAGGTCCACTTGGGGGACAAGTGTGTGTATGTGCTTCCTCTTCTTTAGGGATTTGCTAATTGCTTTTTCCTTTGGCTTTACCTCCCTTCTCTACTGCTTCTTTCTATATCCATTTTAGTCTGATTTCTTTGATGAAAATTTAAAAATCAGTCCTAATATGTTTGAGAGGAAGGATGCCTTTGCTGTCATCTAGGAAGCCGAGAACGCACAGCGGGCAGCACGGCTGTGGAGAGCGCATGCGTTCCCTGGTGTGTGGGAAGGCTTTGATTTCAGAGCCTGACCCGGAAGGGGCTGTGTCGTTCACCGCACACGCCTTCCCTCCCTGTAGAAAACCACGTTTTCGTTTTCGTATTCGTCTGCTTTCCTCTCTCGGCTCTTCGCTTAGCCTCCACACCGTCTAGAAAGAGTCCACAGCATCGTTCAGTAGCCACTTACAGTGTTTATCACCTCAAGGGAAAAGTCTTCCTTACAGCCATCATTTCATGGGTCAAGTTTGGTGTTCCTTTTCCTCACAAAAGGTGAAGTGTAGCGGTGATGATAGTCTTTAATATCTCAGGAGATTATTTAGGTCTGTGTACTATTTAAACTAAAAACAAATTCTAGAACGTGCAGTGCTGTGGAGCACTGTTTTTATAACTCTGTTTGAAAGAATGTACAAACATCTCAGTTTATATTCATTCAGGTCCTTTACCATTGACTGGAAATAAATAACTGCGGTTATGCAGCCAATGTGGGATATTTGGAGTTGGTTTTCTTGTGTGGTAACTGCTTATTTTTTATCCGATTGGTAATAACGTGGTCTCTTCCTCCCCAGCACAAATGTGCAGGTATGCGACAGCCCTTTCCACTGCACTCAAGAGGAAGCGAGATCAATAGTCGAACTGGTAAGGGGCAGATGTCACAGCATCCTTTATCTTAACATGCCATGGGGAAGTCCAGCAGAAATTCTGAAAACTCTGGCAATGAAATGTATCAAGTCTTTGGGGAAACATAAAATTAAAAAATAACATTAGAATCTATTTTTTTTAATCCAAGGAATTTAAATTAAAAACCTGAAAATCTTTCAGCTTAGTTTTTAAATTATTTTCTAAAGTACTTAACCGCTTAACCAATTTCATATGATGCTACTTTTCTTAATATCACCAATTTGTTGTTTATATGTATTTGCTCTCCTTGTACCGATCTGTTCCCTTAAGTTACCCACCATCCAGTGTTTAAATTGCAACTGGCTGTTGGTACAGGTGCGTTTTGGCTCAAGAAAAATGAAACAAGACTATTTCTCTCTTCTTTTTTTTTTTTTTTTCCATTAGTTGGGCTATCTTACAAGTTTTCCTTCTAGCTAAGGTGATGTCTTGGATTTTTACATGTCTGTCTTACTGATAAGGCTGCTTGTAGGCAACTGAATTTATGAGGAAATTAATGGCTTGATTTAGAGACCACTAAATAAGAAAATTCATATTCTGATAATTACGTAATACTGGTATATAAGGAGTGTTTAGGAGTGTTTTATAAATTAAGCTTTTTAAAAAAAAAAGAATCTTAAACTAGTTATAAGCTTTCTAGCTCATAATTCAGTGACTTTAGATCTTTACTTCAGGAACACTGAAAACCTTTACCCACTGTGGCTGCTCTGAATTTTTCTCCCCACTAATTTATCAGCTGTTAAATTAGTACCTGCTATGTGCAGTGAGATCCTAGGTTCTGGGGATGCAGCATTAAAGAAAAGATGTAAAAATGTCTACCCTTGTGTAACTAACATTCTAGTTGAGGAAATGGATAATAAATCAATACACAAGAAAAATATAGACACCTGATGCTGACCAGTGTGGGGTGTCGGGAGTACTGATGCCCCTGTATACCAGAGAATCCATGTGTAACTACTGACTCCCCCAAAACGTGACTCCTGAAAGCCTACTGTTGACCGGAAGCCTCACTGATCAACATGAGTAGTCTGTTAACACATTTGTATGTCATATGAATTACATACTGTATTCTTAGACTAAAATACGCCAGAGAAAAGAAAATGTTACTAAGAAAATCATAAGGAAAATGCATGTGCATTTACAGTATCATACTATATTTATTGAAAAGAAATTCATGTATAAGTGGACTTGAGCAGTTCAAACCCCTAATTGTTCAAGGATCAACTTGAACAGTTAGGGGTCTGTCTAAATGCAATAAATGTGTGTGTCTAAATGCAATAAATGCTTTTAGGAAAATGAGCAGGGCAGAGGGGATGAAGTGCCAGGAGTGGGACTGGAGTTGTAGTTCTTAAAAAGGGAGACAGGGACCACCTCAGTAGGAGACTGACATGAGTCCCGATTTGTAGAAGGTAAGAGAGTGTGCCACGTTACCATCCCCGTCCACAGGCCCCCTTACCATGAGACAAGAGGAGGCCTGATGTGTTCAAGAAATACCCAAGGAACCACAGTGACGGTAGAAGAGAGTGAGTTCAGGGGAGACAGGAGGGGAGGTCAGAAATGTTTGGATCTGGGGGTGAAAGTGGTAGTAAATTATTGTGAAAGACCCTATAAAATAGTCTGCAAAGAGTATCTTAAGAAATTTGTTTCTTATTCTGAATGAGATATGGAACCACTAGCTAGTTTTAAGCAGAGGAATAATAGGATCTGACTTAGATTTGGACAAGATCACCCCATCTGCATGGGTGAGACTAGACTGGAGTGGGAGAAGGGAAGATGAGGGAAGGCGTCGTAGTAATGCGGGACACGATATCAGTTTATTTTCTCCAAGTTTTCAATTTTGGATAGATTACATTCTGAACTTATCAGTATTTATTACTTCTTTAATGAGAAAAATAAAGGAAAACAAGAAACTTTTTATCTTTGTCCAAGGAGTCTCTCTTGCTGATCTCAGATTTGAGGGGTGCCTGGGTGGTTCAGTCAGAAGCATCTGGCTTGATTTCGGCTCAGGTCTTGATCTCACGGCTCATGAAACTGAGCCCTGCATCGATGCGGAGCCCGCTTGAGATTCTGTCTCTCCCTTGCTTCTTGCCCCCCCTCCAGGCACATTCACACCCACACTCTCTCTCAAAATAAATAAAGGAACGTTAAAAAAAAGTCTATTGCGTTTTAGTTTTGGATTTATAAATAATAGATTCTTTTCTTAAAATTAGCTGCAAGATTAACGTTTCTATCTTCATCCTGTTTTTTAATTGTTTCCTGTATTAGTAGGAAAACAGTCCTTTTGGGAAAAAAAAATTGAAGGATATGGATGTGATCTAGATAGTTAGATCTGAGGAACAAGATTAGAATTCAGAAACATTAACATCCAGCTTTAATTACATGGTCTAGTAACTTTGTTGCTTCATAATAATGAAGAAAGAGAGTGCTATACTGATTTTTCACTGAGAGCACCACAGTAGAGAATCAAAATACTAGAAATCAGTCCCTCTTCACTACGTCTAATGGAGCATATCATATATGGGATTTCCCATTAAAAATCTGTAAGTCAAAGAATTGCTCTATTAGCGGCATCTAGTGATTCAGGAGCCCAGATTAGACAATACTTTCTTATGAAGATTTTATTAACTTATAATAATGAAATTCTTTGTAGCCAAAGCATTTTGACTTGGCATTTCTTTTCTACAGAACCACACTGAGGTGTTTGAATTAGAATTATTCCCATATATCTTCCAAGATCTCTCTATTGTGCTCTATACTAAACATACTGATGTCAAACTACTATTTTTCTTTGGTTGCTCAAAAAACTTAAGATGTTCAAGTTACCCTTCAATGCTGACCACAGCAGTTCTGGGATTGTGTGGAATCAAATTGTAACCTTAGGTTTATTGGTGGGCTTAGAATGAATGAACTCATTCTAACAAGTTTAACCAACAAGATTTATATTGATAGAATATTCAGGATCAGTTGATTAGATGAGATTTTAGGATAAATGAACTGCTTTGGTGAATGGATAGTTTTAAAGTAAAAAAAGAAAAGAAATGGGTTAAACTTCTGAGTGATTAATAGAATTGTTGCAGGGTGTATATACTGGAGAATATGTATTAAGAACAATTTACTGTAGTAGCATTGATACCAAAAAAAAAAAAATCATTAAGTAGTCATCTGACAATATGTACAGGTCTATTCAGAAAAATATCATCATTATATCCAAGAAAAAATAAAAGCCAACAGCCTGATGAGTATTGTCTGGAAGCATTTGGGAAACAAATTAGAACATGTCTACAGAAAGGATTTGCCATGCTTAAGGCAGAGATCTTAAGAAGGGTAGAAGCTCTAAGGAAGATGAGAATTGACATGATCAAAGAACTATGGGATTTTATTTATGAATATAGATGTTTGAATTTATTACAAGCATGAAAGACAGAGCTGTGTCAGAATAAGGAGGCTGTGCAGATCTCGGTGCTCTGGGGTCCACAGAGGCCGAGAGCACTGCCCTCTGACTGGGTGTCCGGGCCACGACATGGGTCTCTGGCAACAGGAGTAACGTTCTGTAACAGTTCAACCACAAGACCCTCCAGTTACCGGTTTTGGAATACTGTGTCAAGTGTTTTTTAACTTTTATGTCACTTTACAGCCAAATAATATGGTATTCCTTCCCAATTCTTGAGGACCCTTCGACTGGAAATTGGAGCTTCATTTCCAGGAGCAAGGTGCAGATCTTAGATAGGGAACAAATGTGTGTTTGTGTATGTATGTACACCCATGATGTAATTTGTCTTTGAGATCTAATATTAGTTGCTATTAATGAAAATTTATTTGGCTGCTGGGATTTAAGGTACTGCTTTTAGGATTCTTTATGTAAATATTTTTTGAAAATATGTTGAGAAGATTGAAACAAAGTGTACAAGCTTAATCTAAGACATATATTATTACAGAAGCCATAGTTTTTTCTACTACATGTGGCCACTTTGAAAAATTGAGTGTTAGCGGGGCACCTGGGTGGGTCAGTCAGTTTAGTGTCTGACTTTGGCTCAGGTCATGATCTCATGGTTTGTGGGTTTGAGCCCCACATCGGGCTCTGTGCTGACAGCTCAGAGCCTGGAGCCTACTTCGGATTCTGTGTGTCTCTCTCTCTCTGCCCCTCCCCTGCTTACGTTTCTCTTTCTCTCTCTCTCTTTCAAAAATAGACATTAAAATTTTTAAAAATTAAAAAATTAAAATAATTCAAATTTGAGTATTAGCCCACAAAGTGGGTTGCAAAAATATGCCAAAAAGTTGATGTTATGCAGACAACATTCTCTGTCTACAGTATAGCAAAGTTACTAATCAGTTATGAAAATATTAAAGGAAACCCAAAAGAAACTAAAACCACTTCTGAATAAATCATGCCTCAAATAAATGAATTATAAGAAATTATAAAATACTTAAAGTTGAATATTTGTGCAATGCAAAAATAGTTTTTGAGAGCAGTAAAATGATTAGCAGAAATGAAGGAAATTGAGGGGCTAAACATTGAACTCAACAGTTACTCTGGTCTTTTTCTTATCTTTTAATATTATAAGAAAGGAAATTACAGAGTAGAGCAGGTATTTAATGAAAGAAAACAGATAATGGCAAGGATCAGTTAAAAGCTAGGTTTCTTTTTTTTAAGAATAATACTCTAGGGGCACGTGGGTGGTTCAGTCAGTTGAGCCTCTGACTTTGGCTCAAGCCGTGATCTCATGGTTCATGAGTTCAAGCCCCCCATTGGCTCGCTGCTATTGGCAAGGAGCCCGCTTCAGATTCTCTGTCCCTATCATTGTGCCCCTCCCTTACTTGCACACCTCAAAAATAAACATTTTTAAAAAAAAGGAATAATAATATAAGCAAAACTATTATAGGAAGGATGATGAAAGAAAAGCACAAATAAACGTCCAGAATTAAAGATATTATTATGGACATAGGAGATATTTAAATAATCAGAAGGGAATACTGGCAGATGCTTTTGGCAATACCTTTCTAAACAGATGAATCGACAATTTTGTTGAAGATATAAATTATCAATATTAAATCAACATTGGGAAAGTGCAAATAGAAACGCATACATAAGGAATTGAAAAATAGAAAACGAATATGTTTATAACAATTACAAAGAATAGCTAATCATGAAAATGGCAATTTCTCCTATATTAATTAATGAAGTCAGTTTATTTTTAATCAGAATCCTAATTGGGTTTTTAATTGAATTTGACAGGATGATCCTAAAATTTATATGGATTAGTAAGTAAAGGACCAAGAATAACCTGGGGATTGATAAATTTAAATGAAGTTAAAAAAAAAACCTGTAAACTTGTTATGAGACCATAAAATAAATTAAAACATAAGCCGTTGGTTGGGAGAAGATATTTGCATATAAACGACAAGATTTAACAACATGTTTAGATCAACAAGAAAAGGGTAACCTAGTCAGAAAAAAATGGGCAAACAACATTAATGGACAGTTCACAAAAGCGGATACTTAAATGGCCAGTAAACATATGAAAATTTATCTCATCAATAATCAATGAGGTGAAGCTAAGACACAATATAATTTCATGGTTATCAGGTTAACAAATGTTTAGAAGTCTGATTTTAGGCTTTTAGACACTGATTTTAGAAGTATTTCTAAGCAAGTGAGGAAAGGAGACCTCTCATACTTGTTGGTATGTTTGATGGGAATGTAAATTGGTACAACCACTTTGAAGAGCAATTAAGTCATTTTAAGTAAAGTTGAAGATACTTACAATCCACTACTCAGAAATTACCTTCTAGGACACATTCTTTAGAAACACTAATAGGATCACAGGTGGGAAAATTGGAAACTTAATAAATGTCTATGGATAAGAATTGGGTAAATAAACTATAGTTTATTTCTCTGGTGGAATGCCATGCCATATGAAATATATAAATTAGAACCGTGTGACTCTATATGGGTGAAACCTGAAAGTGCAGTGTTAGGCAGAAAAAGCTTTTGTGGCAAGAGATAGTGCACAAAGCGCCTAAAGCAGTACCGTATATTTTTAATGAATATGCACAGATATGGTCACATTTTAGAACCATAAATAAGAAGAATAAACAGCAGTGTTAGCATTTTAGTTAGAAGTTACTTCTGAGAAGGGAAATAAGTATGATTTTTATTTCTGATCAACATGGAAAAAAGACTTCAGTTGTAACATTTCTGAAATGTTATTAACTCTTAAAAGTGTAGAGAATAGATGTTATGTCTGCATTTTTTGCATGTTTAAAGTATTCATAGCTTTAAAATTTTATATGCCTAGGAAAACAATGGAATTAATAAAACTAAAAGCTAATTTTTTAAATGATCAATAAAATTGATACATCTTTAGCCAGAATGATCAGGAAAGAGAAGAGAGAAGATAAGTCTTCAGTGTCAGGAATGAGACAAGGGACACCACTGCTGATTGTGACAGTTATTGGGAGAACAATAAGAAAATATTGTGGAAAACTTTATACCAGTAAGTTTGACAACTTTGATGAAGTTGACAGATTCCTCAAAATAGACCACCAAAATTCCCTCAAGAAGAAATAGGCATAAACAAATTAAATGTGTACTTAAAAACCTTTCCATAAACAGTGCTTGGCATAGTTAACTCCCACTACTTTTATTGAGCATTATAGGTACTAGCCAGTGCACTCAAAAAAAGAAAAGACATCCCACTTGTAAAGGAAGATGACTTGAATGTCTATGTAGATTATTTAATAAAATCTACCTGAAAGCTACTAGAATAAGCGAATTTAGCAAGTTTGTTGTAGGATACAAAATCACTATACAACAAACTATTATATTTGTATATGCTAGCAATAAACAATTGGAAATAAATAAAAACATTCTTTATAATGGCATCAAAAATATGAAACACTTAGGGGGAAAACTGGAAAAAATATGTGAAGAACCTGTAACCTATAAAGCAATGCCGACAGAAATCGGAGAACTAAGTAAATGGAAAGGTATATTCATAGGTTGGAAGAGGCAATACTGTTATGTCATTTCTCAAATTTTGATCTATAGATTCAGTGCAGTGTCAGTCAAATTCTAATACACTTTTTTGTAGAAATTAATAAACTCATATATATAAATACCAGAGACCTCGAATAAGCAACCTTATGAAGAAGAAAGTTGGAATAGTAACTTCCTTTTTTCAAGACATTTTATAAAGCTACAATAATTAGAGTTTAGTAATGGGGTGAAACTAGACGAAGAAATGAATGGAATTAAATACAGAAGTAGATCTACGTATATGTGCACAACGTATTTTCAAAATGATAATCGTCTTTAAAAAATTTTTTTAGTGTTTATTTTTGAAAGAGAGAGAGACACACAGAGAGAGAGCACACGCATGCACTCAAGGGATGGAGGGGCAGAAAGAAAGGGAGACACAGAATCCACAGCAGGCTCCAGACTCTGAGCTGTCAACACAGAGCCCGATGCGGGGCTTGAATCCATGGACTGTGAGATCATGACCTGAGCCGAAGTTGGCCACTTAACCCACGGAGCCACCCAGGCACCCCAAAATGATAATCTTTTAAATAAGTAGAACTTGAGCAGTTGGTTATTCCACAGGGTATCAAAGAAACCTCACTTGAGTCCATACCTTGCATTTTATATGGTAATTGTTTAAAATGTATCCTAGGCCAAAATTTAAAACCTAAAACTATAAACCTATTTTGATCTTGAGTAGTTAGGCAAACTTTTTTAGATATGGCACTAAAAGCATAACCTATTTTTTAAAAATTTTGTTCTGTAAAAAGTAGTCCTAAGAGAATGAAAAGAAGCCACATACTGTAAGAAAATATTTGAAAATCATATACCTGAAAAAGGGACTTGTATTAGAATAAAGAACTGTCACAATTCATTAATAAGACAACATTCCCTCACCTCCAAAGGAAATGCAAAAAAAAGGCAGACATATACATATTACATAATTCCATTTATATAAAATTTTAGGAAATGTAAATGCTAATGTATGGTGACATAAAACATCAGTTGGAGAATTTGGAAGAGAGCCAGGAAGGAAGGATTTCACAATTTCTTTTACAAGAACAGGAAGAAATTGGGGATGATGGTGAATATGTGTATTATATGTGATTGTGATAATGACTTTATGAGTGTGATATATGTCAGAACTACTAAACTATGCTAAAAACACAGTATGCAGTTTGTTTAATGTCAGTGTTATTCCCGAGAATTCTTAATGGATAAAAAGGTATGTTCTGGAGTCAGTTTGTCTAGGTCAAAATCCCAGGTCTTTCATTTATAACTTAAAGCAATTATTGGGGTGCCTGAGTGGCTCAGTCAATTAAGTGTCCAGCTTCGGCTCAGGTCATGATGTCACGGTTCATGGGTTCAAGCCCCACGTTGGACTCTGTGCTGACAGAGCCTGGAGCCTGCTTCAGATTCTGTATCTCCCTCTGTCTCTGACCCTCCCCTACTCACGCGGTCTTGTCTCTCCCTGTCTCTCAAAAATAAATAAAAAACATAAAATTTTTTTTAAACAATTATTTAACTTATTTATGCCTGGTTTCTTTATAAAATGGAGCTGCTAATAATATCTTCCTTATAAGAATTGTCGTAGAGAATTGGATGAGATGATCCAGGTAAAATGTAGAGCAGCTAGAAACTTCAATAAACATTGAGTTTTATTGTCCCTTGGCATTAATGTTGTTGAGTTAAGTCGACCACAGGGAGAAAAATCTCTTCTATTCCAGCTTCTTCAGTACTTCCAATGACGAGGACATCACTCCCTCGTGGGATCACCCATTCTATTGTTGAGTATTAGAAAAGTCATTATGACTAATTTAGACTATTCAGTGAGGATTAGTCCTATATTCAGAGACTTAAACAGGAAGGAAGGGGAGGGGAAAGGAGAAGTTAGTTTCCTCAACATAACAACTATTCTAATACTTGACCACTTTTCCCATCTGGGAGTTTTTACCCAGAATTCTCCCACATGCTCTTATTTAGCACTTTCCTTGTATTCTACTCTCTGAGGACATGGATTGGGGAATGTTTGAATTAGGTAATTTGTATGGTTTTTTAATATTTGATGACAGAAGTCAAGAACTTGGTGAGACTGCACATGCAAACTTAGTGCATGCAGGACTGAGAAAGAACCACACTCATTGTTAAATTCCCAGACCTGCCTCAACCCGTGAACAGCCTGGTAGCCTTGGGGATTAAAATTCTTAGAATCTAGGATTCAGGTCAAGGAGAGTAAACATACTCCTGCTCGGTTGCAGGGGCCCAATCTCATGAGTCTCATAGCTCATAGGAGTGAGGTGGAAAGCACTAGCAACTTCTGCAACTGGGGTGAGAGAGTGCCTCTCAGAGAAGTCTTAGCGGCTGCAGTCTGACTTTGTTTCTACCTTCACGTGGTCAGGTTTCCCCTAAAGACCATCTCAGGCAAGCTGAAGCACACAAAGCTCAAAGATGGTGGTCGTGGTGGTTCTTGAATGCACAATGACTAGTACATGGAAGAAGAAGGAGGAAATTTCACCTTTAATTAAAAATATACTCTCTCTCAAAATGGGAGGGCGGTGAGGCCTGAGCGACCCAGTCAGTTAATGTTCAACTCATGAATTCAGTTCAGGTCATGATCCCAGGGTTGTGGAATCGAGCTCCCGAGTTGGGCTTCACGCGAAGCGTGGAACCTGGTTAAGATTCTCTCTCCCTCTCCATCTCCTTCTCTCTCTGCCTCTCTCCCCTGCTTGCTCACTCACACTCTCTCTCTCTCTCTCAAATATGTACACACATTCACACACACACACACACACACACACACACACACACACATGCTGACTCCCTTTGGTAGATTTTAATTTTTTAGTGAAACAGTAATATCCACAGTGTTGTATGAAATTGGGGATGGTTATTTTGCATTTGATGCCAGAACTCCTCAGCTAAATTGTGAAGAGCGGTGTACTTACTAGAATCACATCTTGATTTATCAAAAAATAAATTATTTTAAAAAATAATAATGAATTACCATAAAGATGTTATTTTTGGTTTCCTAACTGTTCGCTCTGCATCACTACTCAAAGATGGACAAAAGAAATGAAAATCAACAATTTTGTTAGATTATATCCAATTATATACATTATTGCAAGGAAGAAGCGGGAGATTAAATTTATATAACTTAAAATACTTCTGCATTTTGTCTCTGGATAACTAGGAATTGGTCTTTTGCTGGGTTTCTGAAGCAAAAATTAGAAAAGGAATGTAAAAGTAAAATTAATGCAGAGCAGCTGCCTTATGAACTTTGGAAATATAATTCAGCTAAATCCCTACTATACCTGAATGAAAAACCAGGAACTTTTTTCCCTTTAACTTTGAACCCTTATAATAATAAAGTGAAAGAATATCAACTCTCATATAGTAAAAGCACAATTTAAATGTTTCAATCAGTGTATCATTTAATTAATTTGAATAAATGTAACCTCCAACTAAAGATGCTCCTAAGGACCTAGTGGGATTTTTTTTGAAGGAGAAACACTAAGTACAGAGCAGGTGCATTAATGGTTTGTGTCAACTCAAAACCCTGCTTATGCATGAAAAAGGACCGAGGCTAGGGTAAGCTTTCTTTGGTGGGTAAAAGAGGAATACTTTGGTAATGTGAACTGTAGATTAGTTTGAAAGAAATCAAAGATATGAATATTCATGAGGAAGTATTTTTGGAGTGGGAAAAGGGAGAAGATAGCATTTTTTAAATATAATTTATTGTCAAATTGGCTAACAGCATTTTTAGAATAAGAATATAAAATAATACTCTTTTGTGGAGAATTTGTATTAGATGATTAAGGGTACCCACATTTTCCCCAGTAAGTAACTGAAAATCCTTTCTGTGTTTCTAACCATGAAAATGTAGTGACACCTGACACAGTTGGGATTGGGCCCGTTTTAGGTGCTTCTCTTAGTTATTCCACTTCCTGTAAGAAGGTGCAGTTTGTTGTTTGTGAATCAGGAGGCTGTTGACTGTAGGTGAAAAATTTAATAGCAGATGTGTATCAGGTACCCCTTCAAATTTAAATACCTGTCTCTCCTTTTGCGCAGGTTAACATAGAAAAAGGTTTTTAAAAAAATGACCTCCAAACTATGATAGTTCTTGTCTCTGAGTTCTAGACTTGTTATGTTTGTTATCTTTTATATAAAGCTTTGAGCACACTGAATGTATTTTACTGACCAAGAAATATATGTTAAGAATGAAGAAATAAGTGGGCGTGTGGCTGGCTCAGTCAGTAGGGCGTGCAGCTCTTCATCTTGGGTTTGTGACTTCGAGCCCCATGTTGGGTGAGGAGATGACTTCAAAGTAAAAATCATCTTTAAAAAAGAATGAAGAAATAGCATCCTGGAAATTAATTTTAAAGTAAAATGCACTGATGTTTCTGCTAGAGTAGTGTGTCCACTGCTTTCCTGAGGTTGATGAGGAGTTGCCCAGGGACTCTACTGTGTACGGCATACCTCCTGTCACTGCGGTTCACTTTATTGTGCTTCGCCGATGCTACGTTGTACTCATGTTGAGATGTGCAGTAACTGTGTGTTGAGCCGTTGGTGTGTTGGTGCTGTTTTTCTAAAACCATTTACTCACTTTGTGTCTCGGTCACATTTTGGTAATTCTCACAATATTTCAGACATTTTTTATTATTACATTTGTTATGGTGATCTGTCATCAGTGAGCTCGGATATTACTCTTGTAATTGTTTTGGGGTGCCACACACCACACTCCTATGAGATGGTGAACTTAATGGATAAATGGGTATGCCTTCTGACTGTTCAGCTGTCTGGCTGTTCCCCATCTGGCCCATAGAGAGGCTTTTTTATTGCCTGAAACACAACAGTATTGAAATTAGGCCAATTAATAACCCCATAATGGCCTCCCAAGTGTCCAGTGAAAGGAAGAACCGCACATCTTCCATTTTAAATCAAGCTAAAAACGATTAAGCTTCATGGAGAATGCACATTTTGAAAGCCAAGACAGGCTGAAAGGTAGACCTCCTGCTTCATAAAATTAGCCAAATTAACACAAAGGAAAAGTTCTCAAAGCCTACTCCTCTGAACACCCAAATGATAAGAAAGCAAAACAGCCTGTTGATGACACCGAGAAAGTTCGAGTGGTCTGGATGGAAGACCAAACCAGCCGTAACATTCCCTTAAGCTAAAGCCTAATCCAGAGCAAGGTTGTAACTTTCCTGAATTCTGTGAAGGCTGAGAGAGGTGAGGAACCTGCAGGAAAAGAGTTGGAAGCTCGCAGAGGTTGGTTCATGAGGTTTTAGGAAAGAAGCCATCTCCGTAACTCAGAAGTTGAAGAAAAAGCAGGAAATACTGATGTAGAAGCTGCAGCAAGTTACCCAGAAAGTCTAAGATACAAGAGTAGCTACACTAAACAGTGGATTTTCAGTGTGGATTAAACAGCCTTCTTTTCGAAGGTAATGCCATCCAAAACTTCCATAGCCAAAGAGGAGAAGTCAGTGCCTGGCTTCCAAAGCTTCAAAGAACAGGCTGACTTGTCAGGGGCTAACAGATCTGGTGACCCCAGTTGCCATCCCCCAGTTCCTTGGGCCTTTTAAGAATTAGGCTAAATCTACTCTGTGTTCAGTAAATGAGACAACAAAGCCTGAATGACAGCTCATCTGTTTACAGTATGGTTTACTGAATATTTTAAACCCACTGTTGAGACCTGCTGTTTAGAAGAAAGACTCTTCAAAATATTGTCACTCACTGACAATGCACCTGGTCCCCCAACAGTGCCGACGGAGCTATACAGTGAGATTCATGTTGTTTTCGTGCTTGCTAACACAACATCCACTCTACAGCCCATGGATCAAAGGAGTAATTTCGACTTTCAAGTCTTACTATTTAAGAAATACATTTCAGGGGCACCTGGGTGGCTCAGTCAGTTAAGTTCTCAACTCTTGGTTTAGGCTCAGATCATGATTTCACAGTTTCTTGAGTTTGAGCCCCACATCTGGCTCTGCACTGGCCGCCTGGGACCTGCTTGGGTTTCTCTCTTTCTACCCCTCCCCCACTCGTTCTTGGTCTCTCTCTCTCTCTCTCTCACTCTCTCTCTCAAATTAAAAATAAAATTAAAAGAATACATTTCATAAGGCTATAGCTGCCACAGATAAGTGGTTCTTCTAATGGATCTGGGCAAAGTAAATTGAAAACCTTTTAAAAAGGATTCACCATTTTAGACATCATTAAGAACATTCATGATTCATGGGAAGAAGTCATAATATCAAAAGAACAGGAATTTGGAAGAAGTTGATTCCAGCCCTCATGGATGACTTTGGGGACTCAAGACTTCAGTGGAGGAAGTAGCTGTAGATGTGGTGGAAATCAGCAAAAGAGCTAGAATTGTAGGTGGAGTTTGAAGAGGTGACTAAACTGCTGTAATCTCATGATAATAGTTGAATGGATGAGGAGTCACTTTTTAATGGATGAGCCAAGAAAGTGTTTTCTTGAGGTGGAATTTGTTTCTGGTGAAGATGCTATAAAGATTATTGAAATGACAATAAAGGATTTAGAATATTACATAAATTCAGTTGATAAAGCAGGGGGAGGGTTTGAGAATACGGACTCCTGTTTTGAAAGAAGTTCTGCCGTAGGTAATATGCTATCAAACAGCATCACATGCTACAGAGAAATTATTCACGAAAGGAAGAGTCAATCGATGTTGCAATCTTGGTTGTTGTCTTAGTTTAAGAAATTGCCCCAGCCCCGCAGACCGACAGCAGCCACCACTGTGGTCAGTCAGCAGCCATCAACGTGAAGGCAGGTCCTTCCACCAGCAAAAAGACTCTGGCTCACTGAAAGCTCAGGTGATGGTCAGCGTTTTTTCGCAATATTTTTTAAATTAAGGTATGTACACTGTTATTTCAGATATGCTATTGCACACTATAATATACTATAGTGTAAACATACTTTTGTATGTACTAGGAAATAAAAAATCCATTTGACTCACTTTATTGCAGTATTCTCTTTCTTGCAGTGGCTTGGAACCAAACTTGCAGTGTCTCTGATGTATGTCTGTACCATACACTTTGTTCCTCTCAAATGTTTGGCAGCTCCAGCAAGAAGTAGCTGCTCATTTTAAACAGTAAATCTAAACAGCTAACTTTCCAACAAACCTCGTAATAGATCTCCTGCACTATTGATAGAGCATACCAATTTCCAAGAAATAAACAGGTTACTCTGTTTTTTAATCTGTGTAGTAAAACAGATTTCAAAGGCCTACTCTCAGTGAGTATAATTTTTATACTATGGTGTTACTTTCATACCCAGTATTTACATAATTTCTGTCATGGTTAAGCATTTTCTCTGTGTTAGAAAGGTGAATGGAATTTTTTTTAAGTATTTGGAAATCTTAAGGAAGTTTTATATAGAATTTATGCAGAACTCTTCTTTATTTACTTTGTTACATCATTTTCCATGACAGAATATAAAGCATATTGGATTAGCCTTTTTCCTGAAGAGTAGAGAGAAAAGCAACTTGAAACCATTTATGATTCAGGAGAATGTATCAGGGTTCTCCAAAGAAACAATAGGATATGTAGATATATGTAAAAACTGATAATGGAGGCTTATTGATTCTGACGTCTGAGTAGACCAGCTGGAGACAGAGGGGAGCCAGTGATTCAGGGGAAATCCAAAGCAGTTTCCTGGAAAATTTCCTCTTGCTTGGGAGGCTGGTCTTTTTGTTTTATTCATACCTTCAACTGATTGGTTGAGGCCCACCCACATTATGGAGGGCGCTCTACTTCACTGACAGTTTACCAATTAAAATGTTAATCTCAGCTTAAAACACCCTCCAAGGTGACACATTAATCATTACAGGGACTATTTTAATATTGCTGAAATTTACGTTTTTCTTCCTTACTGACTTGATCTTATTCAGTACTGCCCTTATACCTAGGCAGGGAGGTCCCTACTTTGGGATCTTGCTGCTTGCTGCAGGAGTCAATGGGTGGCTCTTTGGAGGAAGGGAGTGTATAGATCTGTGGCTTGGAGTTTCTGCCCTTGTGCAAATGAGGCCCTCATTACAAGCTAGGAGCCTGGGGAAGGGAGAGAAGTGGAACAGGATGAAAAGTGGGCCTCTCTTCCTTCCTTGGCTGTGTTCAGGCAGTCTCTGAGGTGTCTAGAATGCCAAGCAAAGCTTCCAAGTCATTACAAAAGTATATTTATCAAGATAACAAGATGGAACATACATTATGTTCCACTTATCCCTGTGTTAGCTTGATTTATAACTTTTAAATATTCCCATGTAGGGTATGTGGTCTTCCATTTGTACTTTTGCCCCAGACCTCAAATGTTAGAGGCAGATCTTTTCTGTTGAGGAGAGCAAATTCAGAGAATTAGAATTAGAAGTGGATTATTGAATTTGAAATCTGAAATGTGTTACAGAATCTGGGTAGTGATTATCCCTAGAGGAAAAGAGGTTATGATTGGGGAAGGGCCTGGCCTATTCCATTTCTCAACTTGGGTGGCGACTACATAGTTGTTTATCCTAGGGCTTTGTACATTCCTCTATATGGACGAGGGAATCTCTCAAGAAAACAAAAGGAAAAAAAAACTAAAAAATGTATTGTTCTTAATTATGAAAAAAAAACCCCTGATATCTCAGAAAAGCCTTTCTCTCAGACTTGTCTATCACAGATTATACTACATCTGTTCTAAAAATCTTGGCCCAGTCATGGAAGTGAACAGAAAAATTAATTTAAATGCTCTGGAAGATGGCTAAGTAAATTCCATAATGTGTGAGTATGTTTGCATGCGTGTGCCTGATGTATCTGTGAGTGTGTGTGTGTGTGTGTGTGTGTGTGTGTTGGATTTGTGTCCTCTAGTCCTCAGCCAAAGAGACAACTGAAGAAAACCTCTCTCCCTTCTCTTTACATTCTCAGTAGTTCCCATGGGTTAATGAGAAAAATATTTTCAAGCATGCATTTTCTGTTTGACTCTGAGTCTGTGGTTTGTTTATCCGAAAGAAGCAGCAGTGATAATTAAAGGCAAAGAGAAGTACTTACTTTTTTCAGGTTAGAGAACCATTGCACATAAACTTTGTTCTGATGAAACTGTTCCATGAAAAAAAAAATTCTGGAAGTAGTTTCCACATCTAAATATTCATAACAGGGATTCATCGCTGTTATTATCTTCCAGGTGCCGTCATCACCGAGTAAGGAAGGAAATGAAGAAGGTCTGGTATATTTTGGTTCTTGAGGAGCTAGATATGTACATTTGTTTATAGTGGTGAAAACCAGAAAAAAAGTACAGGAGATTAACTAAAGTGATATAAACCAAGTAAAATACGTCTTTAATAACCATGAAAATTTTCAAATGTAATCAATTATTAGATAAGTTCAAAAAATGAGAAGGAGCACATTTACTACTTTTAGGCTAGACAATAGTTTGATTATGTTAATGCCTTTTTTGGTGACGTACTGAAATTTTTCAGGTAATCTCAGTAAATTTAATGAGACTCCAGATAATCTGAATTTGGGAGATTTTCTTTACTATCTCATCATTTTAGTAAATTATTCATTTTGAGTAAATATCTTAAAATCACAATTAAAGTAGGATGGAAAATTATTTTATGTTGCCATTATTTGAAGCTGTTTTGAGAAACAAGCAAAAATATGCTGTAGTAAAAATTCTAAAATACAAGACAGACACCTATCATTTGTCTTTGAAACTTTACAAAGTTTTTGGCCCTTTATTTTAATGTAGAACATTAGAAGATCATTCGAGTTGCAAGATTGGAGGAGAAATGAGCACTGTTTACTCTGTTAAGTACTACGATGTTTAGAAAAGAATAAATCCGTAGACATTTAATGGGAAGCAAGTTATCTTCCTTATATGGGCAACTCACAGATTGCTTCTCTGTAGTAAGATCCCGTTTTTGTATATTTGACAAGCAGTCAGATTTTACGGTACAGAGTGTTTTCCCTAGACCTTTCATGCTGACGTTAGGGCACCAACTTTGCTGGTAAATCCAGCAAAATAAGGTTGGAAGGCTCCGGAGTGTTTAGCCCAGTTTTCTATAAGGCTTGAGCCAAATGAGAGAACTTGGGACAAGAGTTTAAAGGGGAGTAACTTTAAATAGGGAAATGTGTCCTACCACGCTCATGATTGTTTTTAGCTGCCTAAATACTTCCTGAAGGTGTAACTGAAATTTGTCTCCCCTCCGTCTCTCCCTCCCTCCCTTGCTGTTTACCCCTCCCCTGACACCCCGTCCCCCATTTCAGACGCAGAGCATGTATGGCACTTCCTTGGCAAGTGACTGGACCGTCTGCAGTTCTGCCATCAAGACTCCAGTCTCCGAGGACCCCACGACTCCCACTTCCCCAAATGCTAGAGACTGGCAGAGCTATGGAATTCACTGACCTCCTGAAACTTCATTTTTTCCCCAATTCTTTTTGAGATAAACAATATGTAAATAAAGACTGAAATTTTTGAATTATTTGGGATATTTATTGATATGAAAAGAAGATTTTGTTTAATTTCATAGCAGAAATTTAGAAGCAGTGGGTTTTGACCAGTTCTAATTTCTATGGCCAAAGAAACCCAACAATTTTATTAGCTTTTATTTCTATAGGTTAGTGTAGAAATTACAAATTTAGTAAGTTAATTACATTTTTATAGATGTTCTCATTTTCATACCACATTTTTTCTTTTTTTTTTAATTTTGTTTTTAATGTTTGTTTATTTTTGAGAGAGAGGGACCGAGTATGAGTGGGAGAGGGGCGGAGAGAAAGAGGGAGACACTGAATCAGAAGCAGGATTCAGGCTCTGAGCTGTCAGCACAGAGCCTGACGCGGGGCTCAAACTCATGAACTGTGAGATCATGACCTGAGCCAAGGTCGGACACTTACCCACCTGAACCACCCAGATGCCCCGTGTTATCTTTTTTCAGGTTGCTGCAGGAACCTTTCTTTGGCCATCCTGTGGCCTATTAGTCCCGTATATGTGTGTTTACATTTATTAAGGCTCTTCCCTGTCACATTATTGGAGGGCCTAAACTCTCTGAATCTCATCTGGGCCCCTTAGTTTCAATGCTCATCTCTCTGGTGATGACGCCCAAATCTACAAAAGAAGCCCAGTTCTGTCACCTGGAGTCTGTTGGACATCTCAAATTCCTTTGACCCCTCTCATCCGGAGCTGAACTCTTACCTTCCCTGGTCCATCAGCAGTGGAATTAACATTCTCCTAAGCCCCCACTCAACCCTTGAAATCACACTGAACCTCCCTTCTCCTGTCTTTGTTGATGAAGACCATCTGAATGCCCTTCCCCTCTCCATTCCTTTATAAGCACACGTGCGGGCTTTTCCCCTCAGGTCACTCGGATCCATTACCAGCCTCACAGCTCGTCTCCATGCCTCCCAGGCCCAGCCCTCTGCCTCGGCCTCCCTGCTCTAGCTCCACTTCCTGCCCCTCTTGTCTCCTCAACAAGCTGTTCTGCCTCTGGCTCTCCTCCCTTCCATACCATCCTCCACGTTTCCAGTTACTTTCTTAAAACATGGATCCTAATCTGTTACATTTTTCCCAGAATGCCTTCAGTGTGGTTTCCATGTTCTGGAGAATAAAAACCAGACCATCTGATTTCCTCAGGAGTCCCATCCTCCAGCCACCCCAGACCACTCACTCCTCTCCAAGCACATCTTCTATGTTCACACACTCCCTACTGATCCTGTTCATGTCTTTCCCTCCCCCGTCCTTTCTGTTATATTAGCATAACATGTCTTTCCCTCCCCCGTCCTTTCATGTTGTATTAGCATAATGTGTCTTGAGGTGTACCAAGCCCCGTTACAAAGCTACCACTTCTTGAGCACCTGTTGTGCATCAGGTGCTGTTCTAGGTGCCTTGCGTATAGAAGCCCTAGAAGGTAGCTTGCCCACTTCATGCTGAGACTCTGAGAAGTTCTCTAACTTGCCTGAGGTCACACAGCAAGGTTCACAGCCAGAATCCGAACTCTTGGCTCCCTGGCTCTAAATCCTGTGTTTTTCCACCTGCTGTGCACGCTGCTTCCCACATAGCCACCTTGTGATGTAGGCGAAGCTCCAGGACGTCTGTCACAGAAGAGGAAACAGCTGCAGACAGTGGAAGTGATTAGCCCAGGTGACGCAGTAACAGTCACCTGAGACGTCTTTGGGAATAGGTAAACTTCTTCAGAGGACGTCAACAAATGAGAGGAGAGAGTCTGTTGTTTTTAAGTTTATTGATACATTTATTTTTTGTGTTGTGGAAATAATAAAACACAGAAAGGGAAAAGGAGCAACTGTTATTGCAAAAGTTGTAGACAGTAAGCCAAATTGTCAAAGCACAAATTACTGGGTTTGTGGCATAGGGCATGTTCGTCTCCTGAGAGTTGGGAGGGAGGGGCCATGTCTGGTGGGGCAGCTCACACCTGCTTTACACCCCTCCTCCTGGGAGTCAGTGGTACTTAGATGCTGCCTGGCCACTGAGCCTTGCACACTACAGTATGGCTGATCAAAAGTGTCTTCACAGTGTGTGATTTTGCATAGTTACGATCTTAAAAAATACTTAATGTTGATTTTTAATTTTTCTCTTATAAATGCCTTTCTGCATTGCTACATGGTTGTCATTATAATGGTGACAGTCACATTTAATTGAATGGCTATTTCATAGTGCCTTCAAACGAGCTAATCTGATCTTCGCCAGCTCTTTCCCATGGAACAATTAAGTTGAATAGATGTTATACTGTATAGTTATAAAGGGAAACTCCTGGAAAAAAAAATAGAGTGAATCATTGTTAAAATTGCCTAAAATGAATTAGGAAACCAAAAGTGATCCGTGGATGGGTTTAGGTAACACTCACATCCAGTTCCTATTACTATGAAAAATCAAAGGGGTAGACTATCAATTCATTTTTTTCAAACTTGCTCTTATTACAAATATCTGAAATTTTTATGAGGTTTTATTTTTTACATGCAGAATCATTTCATGCATGGTATACTTAATATCACACCACTATTCTGCAGAAGGAGCACGTTGCATTTCATAAAATCCATTTCCCCATCAAGACTACATGAATTTTTAGCAGTTTGTGTTCTCATTAACAGCATTTGATTATTTATTCCCAGAATAGGAATCATTGCATTGTCATAGATAAAGACATGTCTTTTTTTCTTAATGTTTGTTTATTTTTGAGAGAGAGAAACAGGGTGCAAGCGGAGGAGGGGCAGAGAGAGAGGGAGACACAGAATCTGAAGCAGGCTCCAGGCTCTGAGCTATCAGCACAGAGCCCAACATGGGGCTCGAACCCACAAACTGTGAGATCATGACCTGAGCTGAAGTCAAACACTTAACCAACTGAGCCACCCAGGCAGCCTGGCAAAGATATGTCTCGTGAGTGCTCATTTATCTTTATTAATTATTACTATCTTATCATACAGTGGATCACATCTATAATTTCTGGGTAACATCATTTTTCATCATCCTTGTACTTTTTTTAATGTTTATTTTTGAGGGAGAGTGTGAACAGGGAAGGGGCAGAGAGAGGGGGAACAGAGAGTCCAAAGCAGCCTCTGTGCTGACAGCAGAGAGCCCGATCCAGGCTTGAACTCACAAACTGTGAGATCATGACCTGAGCCAAAGTCAGCTGCTCAACCGACTGAGCCACCCAGGCGCCCCCATCCTCCTTGTACATTCTGTCCAATGTGTGTGCATAATCAGTGTGAAACACGTACTTAAGAATCACCTAGAATGCATCTTCAAAATCTTCCCAGCTTTCCCTAAAAATCTGCTAAATCAGAATTTTGATGGAGGGGGCCACAAGCATGTTTTTGCCTCACCCCCATAAGTCTTACAAATTAAAGTTTTAAACCCATTGGTTCAGATAATCGAGGGATAGATCATTTGGGGAGTTTCTCCATGTTGATGTTCTGATGTTCTGCTTGAGACTGTTCTCCTAAGAAAAGGAGAAAGAAAACTAGAAATCTGCCTTTGCGGTGGGCTCATCCACAAAATGTTATCGTTACCTCCTGCTAGAAAGAAAAGAGGGGGAATAAAGTTAATACTAAGTTTAGTGGTAAGTATTAAATGTGGTTTTGGTTTCAAATCAGAAAAACATTCCCAGTGAGGATAACTTGATTCCTAAGTTCTCAAACTTAAAGTCGCTGAGCCCCTAAGACTTGGACACCCCACCAGCCCCTGGCCTGCCGCCTGTCTTCCTGAGGAGCAGCGAGAGATGAGCCTCGGCTTCTGATGTCACAGCCTCCGAGGAGTTGAAACCACGAAGAGGTGGCTGTGCTCTGGCAGGAGCTGCCAGAGACCATGGAGGCGACAAGGCACAAGAGCTGTGCACTCAACGGGCGAGCCCCAGCCGCAGGTCAGGGCTGCCACAGCTGGCCTGACAATCGCTCGATTTGGATGACCTGGTGAGAACAAGCTCCACTTCTCAGGTTATTTTCCAACTTAAAAGGAGCTAGGAGCCCAGCACAGCCAGAGAGAAAGGCATAAGCTGTTCTTCCCTTCAGTCAAAAAGTATTTATTGAGCGCTCTTTGTGTCAGGACCAACAGTGCATCCATCAGTCAGACCCTGAATGCCATGACTAATGGTATCGACACCCCCGAGAGGAAAGTGTCTCCCCTCTGTTCAGAATACCCGAATACATCAAAGGTCTTTCCCCATTTGACATCCCTGTTCCTAAGGGGTGAATTGTGCAGAAAGATTGGGGGGGTTAATTACACTAGTCCTGAATGCATCCCACCACAGTGATTTTAATTAGCCAACCCTCTGTTCCTAGAGATGCTTCCTCATTTTTTGCTATTTTAAAATCCAATAATTATTTATGGACTACCTATATATGTGCCAGGTACCATTCCTTTTCTTTTTTTTTAACCTTTTAATTTTTTTTATTATTTATTTTTGAGAGAGAGAACACGAAAAGGGGAGGGTCAGAGAGAGAGAGGGAGACACAGCATCCAAAGCAGGCTCCAGGCTCTGAGCTGTCAGCCCAGAGCCCAACGTGGGGCCCAAACCCACCAACCGTGAGATCATGACCCGAGCCAAAGCCGGACGCTTAGCTGACTGAGCCACCTACTCACCCCAATTCCAAGTTCTTAGGATATGTCAGCGTGAAACAGACAGAAATCCCTGCCCTATGGGCCTTGCACTTGTGTGGGGAAGACAGATCAGTAACACTGTAGTAATTCATATTGTACATGGAAGAGAAGGAACAGGCTAAGGGGAATCGGCAACCCAGCTTGTAATCTGGTGTAGGAGTGTGAATTAAAATTTTACACTGAGTAGGTCAGGGCAGGCCTCACTGAGAAGGCCTGGCAAAAGTTTGAAGAGAAGCAGAAGTGGGCCCACGTGGGTCTCTGGAGGCAGGGGCACTGAGGCAGGGAATGCCACGAACAAAGGCCTTTGGGCAGGCGCGTGGCGGGTGTGGAGGAGGAGCAGCAGAAGCAGCAGAGATGAGGGCCCAGAGGTGACAGGGAGAGTGTCCAGCATCTTATAGGTCAGTGTAAGGATTTGGCCTCACACTCTGATACAGTCGGGAGCCATGGGGGGGTCCTCAGCAGAGAAGTGGGTCACTCTACTCGCTGTGTTGGAAACAGACCGTGCTAGAAGTGAGGGGTTGGGGGCAGAGCAGGGCAAGGATAGAAACAGGAGGATCACTGAGGTTTCTATGGTAATCCAGCAAACTGGCAAGCAGAGTGTCCCTGTTTGAGATCATTTTCTTAGTGTAAGTTCCATAAGATAGAATTATAGAAAATGAACATATTAGGGCCAGACAGATTTTCTTAAGTGTTGTTCATTATATTGCCACCAGCAATATATGAGATTTCTAATTTCTTTTTTCCTACCCTTCCTATGATAGGATATTTCTTTGTTGTTGTATTTGTTATTATTCGAAATGGGTTTAAATTTTTTTCTACATATACTAGTAATAATGTCATCGATGTTCTGTTTATTTTCTTTACCTACTTTATCTACTGGATCTTAATGTTTTTATCAATTTATATGATATCCTTAGACTTAGGTGCAAAACTTGGATCCCAAATACTGCACCCAAGTTTAAAGAGATTAGCCCACTTTCAAATTAAAACACTAACCCTAGGCCCTGAAACTATTTATGCTGCACAAACTGGGCGAGCAGGGGTGAAATCTACTAATTTTCCTTATTTCAAGCAGGACTAACTATAGGACTATCTTTATTATGTTACTGCTTTCTGATCTCTTTTAAAAGTTAAAAATGAAAAGCAAGATAAATGTTTGGGGTTTTTTAAGTTTATTTATTTATTTTGAGAGAGAGGGTGAGGGAGCAGGGGAGGGGCAGAGAGATGGAGAGGAGAGAGAGAATCCCAAGCAGGCTTCTCACTGTCTCCGCCCAATGCACGGCTCAAACCCATGAACCCATGAGATCATGACCTGAGCCTAAATAAAGAGCCCAACGCTTAACCAACTGAGCCACCCAGGTGCCCTGGTAAGATAAATGTTTTAAGACTAACACTCTAAATTAAAAATGGATAAAATCTAGTAGGACCAGTACATTTTTTTTAACTTTTATTTATTTTTGAGAGACAGAGACAGAGCATGAACGGGGGAGGAGCAGAGAGAGAGACACAGATCTGAAGCAGGCTCCAGGTTCTGAGCTGTCAGCACAGAGCCCCACGCGGGGCTCCAACTCACAAACTGTGAAATGATGACCTGAGCCTAAGTCGGATGCTTAACCAACTGAGCTGCCCAGGCACCCCAAATTTTAAAAGAAATCATGGAAAAGTGCCAAACAGTGACACTCATCCAGTCAAAGCAGCTAACACCTGATGGCAGACATGCCTCTGTGGTCCTCGACCAGGAGAACTTGGCAGTAGGCAAGATCAGGGAATTACCATCCTTCAGGAAGGGTTCTCCCTATTTGGGGAGTAAAACACACATACTAGGGTTCAGGGCAGAATCTCATACATCCAGAACCTTCCTGTGCACCGATGGATAAAAACCGCTGAGTCCATAGTTAAATCAGCAGGTAGACTTCGCTGTTCCCTCCCGTCCACAGCAGCAGCGACGCGGGCCAAGGCGCGTGCTCAGGGCCCCATCTTGCCCTGCAGGAGATTCCTGCAGGCTTCCGACAGGCACAGCAGGCACGGGCGCAACAGAACTTGGGCTCTTGGCTCCGAGACTGCACGATGTCCTTTCTGTTGTATCACGATGCTTTTTGAACTCCCTCTTACCCTCAGGGCCCAGCCCAAATGCTGCCGGTTCTGTGAAAACTTCCCCAACCCTTGTGTTGAAATCAATCATTTTCTCCTCTGTGAGAGGAGACTAGCACTATTGATTTATTCCTCCTTCCCAGTATTTGGGTCATTCTGGCTTCTATCAGAATTATTCAGATTGTCTCTACTACTGGATTGTAATCTCAGAGCAGAGATTGTTTCATGACAGTTTTGGCATTTTTGCTTTGCACATTAACAATTCATGTTTGTTGTATTATATTGACACAACATCTTTCCATTATACTAATTACACTAATTAAATTTAGAGGTTATGTGGATGCCTAGAAATCACAGGCCTTTAACATCTGCACTCAGTGTTCCATTACTACAATTGAAAGCATTTTGGGGTTATCTCTGCAGTGTTCTGTAAGATTCCTTTTAGGGATCTTCAAAAGGGGAGATTTAACATATCTATCCTAACAGTGCTTTTAATTTAGCTTGCTTTATTTTTTTATTAAAAAAGGTTTTTTTAATGTGTATTTATTTTTGAGACAGAGAGGGGGTGGCAAGTGGGAAAGGGGCAGAGAGAGACACAGAATCTGAAGCAGGCTCCAGGCTCTGAGCTGTCAGCACAAAGCCTGATGCAGGGCTTACAAACCAGGAGACCATGACTTGAGCCAAAGTCAGACACTTAACCAACTGAGCCACCCGGGTGCCTCAGCTTGATTTATTTATGATATATGATATATAGTCCTGATCACTATGCTTTAAGAACTCCTCATAAATCTTAGGTATAAAGTTAAGTATTAAATTTCTTTTTTTCCAAGTTGTACAATTCTTGGTTCCTAAAATTGTACTCTTCATTGAGAGTTTTCTTGAAAGCCTTTCCAAATTATATATATAATATATATATATATTTGGCTGTGGAGCCTCCAGATGAATATAGTAAGCATCTGCCCAGTGTAAAAAAATTTTTAAAAAAATGAAAAAGAAAAAGAAAAGAAAAAAGTAGATCCTTGATTTTTTATGCATTCCATATACCTTTTTATTTTAAACTAATTTTAAAAAATGTATATCCAAGTTAGTTGGCATATAGTGCAGTAATGATCTCAGGAGTAGAATCCAGCGATTTATCTCCTATGTATACTGCCCAGTGCTCATCCCAACGAGTGTCTTCCTGCCCAGTTAGCCACCCACAATCCCTCCAGCAACCCTCAGTTTGTTCTCTATATTTAAAAGTATTTTGGGGGACCTCAGTGGCTCAGTCAGTTGAACGTCCGACTTCAGCTCAGGTCACAATCTCGGTTTCTGGGTTCAGGCCCCACGTGGGGCTCTGTGCTGACAGCTCAGAGCTTGGAGCCTGCTTCAGATTCTGTCTCCCCCTCTCTCTACATCTCCTCCACTCATGCTCTTCTCTGTCTCTCAAAACTAAATAAACCTTAAAAAAAATTTAAGTCTCTTATGTTTTGTCTCCCTCCCTATTTTTATATTATTTTTGCTTCCTTCCCCCTATGTTCATCTGTTTTCTATCTTAAGTTCCACATATGAGTGAAGTCATATGATAGTTGTCTTTCTCTAATTTTGCTTAGCATAGTATTCTCTGGTTCCATCCATGTTGTTGCAAATGGCAAGATACCATTCTTTTTGTTTGCCAAGTAATATTCCTGTGTGTGTGTGTGTGTGTGTGTGTGTGTGTGTGTGTGTGTGTGTGTGTACACCACATCTTCTTTATCCATTCATCAGTTGATGGACATTTGGGCTCTTTCCATACTTTGGCTGTTGTCTATTGTGCTGCTATAAACATTGGGGTGTATGTGCCCCTTCGAAACAGCACATCTGTATTGGATAAAAACTTAGAAGTGCGGTTGCTGGGTTGTAGGATGGCTCTATATGTAATTTTTTGAGGAACCTCCATACCGTTTTCCAGAGTGGCCGCACCAGTTTGCATTCCCATCAGCAGTGCAAAAGAGATCCTCTTTCTCTGCATCCTTTCTAGCATCTGTTGTTGCCTGAGTTGTTAATATTAGCCATTCTGATGGTGTGAGGTGCCATATACCTTTTAAATGCAGCCTAGAACACCTGGTGCTTTCACAAGTAATGATTAGTATTACTTATTTTTTGCCTCTCCCAAGTGAATAAATGATATACAGAAAGAAAGATTCTCTGAAAGGGATCTTATCTATTATTAGGATTTAAGGCATTTTGAGAATTTTTACATAACATTCCTCCACTACTTTAGGAAAAAAGTTTAACTTACTTAAAAACAATACCTTAATTATGAAGATACTAAAGGCTGATCATCACATGTTTACTGCTGCTCATTCTGTGGAGTAGACAAAAAACAAAACAAAACATAAAACACTTAAAAATAAAAATAGGCTCAGGGCCCAAAGGCCAAACTTCTTGTTCCAGAGTGCCTTCCTAGATGGGCTTCAGTGTAATCGTTGATAATAACATCCATGTTTGAAACCTGACCTCCCATACTTGAAAGTAGAAGTAACACATTTTGATTTTCAACGTAGAAGTGTCATGAGAAATACAGCGATGGAAGATCTGGATAATCTTGAGAGTGATAGGACAAATGAGAAAAATACATAGTGAGAAATTTGAAAAATGTAATCCATGTGGATCTCATATAAATAGTTTCACTGAGGATCTCTCATGAAAAATGGTTTTAAAGGGCATCGGTCACTCTTAAAACTCCACTTACCCTAAACTGTACTTCAGGAAATTATTTTCTCACAGAAAATTTAGTTTCCTCTTTTCTTTCTCCAATATCAAATGTTGCTCCTCTGATTTCTCCTTCCTTTTTTTTAGAAAAATTTAAAATTGCTAATTTGTTCATGAAGATTTTGGAAGTTCCTGGTAGGTTCTCAAACCATAATTTGATTTTTATCAATACCCACCCCAGCCTGTCTCCTCCTGGCCCTCAAAACAACTACTCTACATGGAGTTTCCAGTAGTATTAGTGTTGTCTCTAGAATATACTTAACCGCTCACGGATAGATTTCATGTAATTCGGCAACTGACCAAAAGGACCACAGCTATTAGCTCTAGGTTGCCTTTCTGAATCTAAAGAAGGGTTTACAACATGGAAGGTTTGGAACTGACAAGAATCTTGCATGTAAGATGGGGTAAGTAGAGTCCAGAGAGGGTTAGTTGCCTGCAGGCATCTAACTAGCCGGGAGGGGAGACTAACCAGAAGAAACTAGATCTTCTGAATCCAAGCCTGGTGTTTCAATTTAGCTTTTAGTATTTGTCATGGTTTCCTGTGGACTTTGCCACCTTTAAAGTAGAAAGGTAATCACTTGCCCCTTCATGAGGTACGTGTTTAAAAATAATCGTCATGACTGTGGAAATGAAGATATACATTTTGCCACTCTTGGCTGTAAATCTCTTCCTAACTAGTGGTTAATGAAAATGTTTGTGGTTTAAATACAAAACAGTATTCTTTTTGTGGTGATTTCTTTTTTATAATAAGAACTTCCTGATTGGCTCTCAAACCCTAATTTGATTTTTAGCACACTCCAAATTTTTATTGAAAATTGGAAACTAGTACTTGTGATTGACTCGCAGCCACTTTTTCAGGCAAAATTAGGTTTCGTTTTTCTGTATGAGTCTGACAGGAAGCTTTTGGCTCCTCTGTGGCATGTGTCTAGCCTGTGACTCCCAGTGTCCCACACTGAGCACAGGAGTGAGGTGAATGCAAATCTGTGGCTGTTGTACCCTTAACGTTTACACTGGGCCATGAGACTGTGGGCTGATCTTAAGTTTTTCACGATGCGCCAGTACTTTGAGCAAATGGCAGGAACATTAAACCAGCCGCGCCACTAAAAATACTGTCTTTATACGAGCATCTGTTTGGGTGGATGTTTTCCCATGGCACAGAACAAAAAGTGCAACAAATTAGGTTTGCCACTCCTTCCTGCTTTTTTCCAATGTGCATTGAATGAAAGATTTAAAACAGAATTCCAGAGAAAACAGGTGGCATGGGAGCTGGAATTGATGTTGGCCAAATACTCTGCAGCACAGATCATGCTTTCTAACCAATTGTCCATCCCGTGAAAGCTCTTTGCGATTTATTACAAGAAACATATTATGTCAGGAATGTGAAGGGCTGGCCTCCGGGTTGGGTAGTTAGAGGACTATGACAAATAATTATTTGCTGATACTGATATGCACATGAAAGTGGCCAGCTTAGAATGCAATTTCAATTTAGATTAGTACTAATTTCCTTGAGAAAGGAGATACTTTTGACATGCAAATCTCATTTGGCTTCTTACCCCCCTTTCTTTCACTTGAACATATTATTATATGTTATAACGTTATTATGTTATTACAACATATATTTGACTATTTTGGTGTGTGTATCCATATGTGGGGTGTGAGGTGGTGCCTCCTGGAGAAAAAAAGGGAGAAACAGTGAATCTGTGTTTGGTTTCTCCACAAACAGAAATCTGACTATTGCTTTAATAGGATATAAAACTTTGACGACAGAATCAGCTTAAAAATTCTGCTCCTGGGAACATAACTCACAAAAACAATTATCTTCCTGTAATTGGTGAAAACAGGAGTGCAACACCTTCACATATAGGGAAATAATGTTAGCCTCAGATAGGGACGCGGCGCCCTTTTTTGCTCTTTCCTATCACAGAGAACATGGTCATTAACACCAATGTTGTGACAATATCATAAGAAACGTTAATAATCTTAATTTATTCACTGCCACTGGTAATTTGGTGATGTGGCAGCCTGATCTGCACTAACTTTGGGATTGATTTTGGAGTCATTTCATATTTTAAAAAGAATCTTACCTGCTATTCTCATTTATTCAAGACCCCTGAACTAATATGCTCTATTTTTACATTTTGAAATTTAAATTGATAGTGTGTAGGACACAGGCAAAAGAATATTACATCAAAAAGTTGGTGTAGAAAGAATGTTAGCTGAGTGACCATGGCAAGAAGTCCTAGTGAAAGCCTCACATGCAATAACAATCACGAGATTACTGGTAGACTGAGGTGTCCCGTGACTGCTGGGGGTATGCTTGCTCGCATCTCCTGAATGGTGGAGCATCACAGGGGAAAAACAGCCTCAGATCTACATTTTGATTCTACCTCTCTTTCTAGCACAGTAAACTGAGAGCCATGGACTAGAAACACTTTGAGAATGAACAAAAATAGCCCTGTTGTTACCTTATTAGTCGGTTTCTGCATAATTATCACAACATCTAGTAGACTACAGCAACATGTGTCCCACAGTTTCTGTGGGTCAAGAACACAGGCAGGGCTTAACTGGATCCTCTAGTTCAGGGCCATCTTAAGGCTTGACTGGGGAAGGATTTGCTTCTAAGCTCACATGATTGTTAGGAGGATTCAAGTTCTTGCTGGCTGTTGGCTGGAGGCCACTCTCAGTCTCCTGCTCTCCAACATGGCGGCTTGCTTCTTCCATGTGCAAGCCAGGAAGGAAATAGTACTCCACAAGATGGTTGTCACAGTCTTTTGTAACCTAATCATGGAAGTGACATCACATCACCATGCCGTATCCTATTGGACAGAAGCAAGTCTTCACTTGAGGAAGAGGATTAAACAAGGGAGTAGATACTAGGAGGCAAAGATCATTGGGCACCATTTTAAAGCCTGCCTACCATAACCACAACAATCACTGACCATAACCGGTGGAAATTCAACATAGACCTGCAGAAGGTTGTGCATGACAGGAGGTCAGTACTGCCATGCTCCAAGAGAAAATGGGACTTTGGCAGAGAATTTGTGAGGTTTGCCTGAGTTGAATTTCCAGAAAAGTATTATTCTAGAAAATTAAGTCACATTATGGGAAAAGATTTTCTTAGTAATAGGAGTCTCAAAGTGAGGGACATCTAGCCAAGGAAAAGGTGAAATCTGTCACATAGGCTGGCAATCAATAATGTCCAACTAAAGCCTTTTATGGTTTGGGATTTTTTTGTAAGGTTCCTGGTAACTTACGACAAACATGGAAGATAAAAGGAGTAAATGGTTTATTTATTAATTTTTTTGTCTTTATTATTTTATTTTGAGAGACAGAGACAGAGAGTGAGTGGGGGAGGGGCAGAGAGACAGGGAGACACAGAATCTGAAGCAGGCTCCAGGCTCCAAGCTGTCAGCACAGAGCCAGACACGGGGCTCAAACCCACAGACTATGAGATCATGACCTGAGCTGAAGGCAGTGCTTAACCTACTGAGCCACCCAGGTGCCCCAAGGAATAAATGGTTTAAAGGGAAGACAACCAGCTAACACACTTAACGGCTTTAAAATTTTTTAAACAAACTTTGAACAGCTATTAGCTATTTTACCTTGGAGCTGTCAAGGAGCATAACGGCTGCTGATGGTCTGGGCGTCTCACATTCGGCTCCAGGCTCCCAGGAGAGTGTCAGAATTCTCAGTGGCTCTAGGGGAATGGCAGTGCCAAGGCTATTTGTGTAGATGCACAAGGTGAGTGAGAGGGATCTGTAGGGTATGAGACATCAGAAATATTAAGTAACAAGCATGTTTCAGGAGCAAGGAGATAGCTTTGGTTCTGAAGTCAAACTGACTTAAATTTGCTTGTTAGCACCGTTACTCAGTAGCTGTATGATCTTGGGCAAGTTGTTTAATTTTTTTGAGCCTCAGTCTCCTTTATTTGTAAAATAGCTTCATCAATAGTATCTACCTTGTGGGTTTGTTTTGAGAATTAAGGGCAATAACGTATGCACACAGTAAATGTCCACTAAACATTAGCTATTACTATTATGTAAACCGATGTCTGTACCAGAGAGGAAAGAGAAAGAGATGGGACAGGATGATTCAAGGTTTTGGCCAGAATGTGGGAAGAATGCTGGTGCTTTTCGCTGACAAAGAGGGAGGGTGGGAGTGAGGGTGGCGTATTGTTTGAGTGAGGACTGACGAGGTTACTTTCAGGCCTGTGACAGTTGAAGGGTTAGCATGCGACAATATCCAGCAGTTCTCTATGTGTTCAGGTAGGAGGTCAAGGCTGGGGGTGACAACTAGAGATTCCATGGTCTTATGGCCACTCAGTCATAGTGGATCCATCCAAGGTGCAATTTTAAATTGCTCTAAAAAAATAAAGGAGAAGCCAGAGAAACAACATTTCATATTGGAAAAAGAAAAGAGAAAACTAAATTTTCTGTGAGAAAATCATTTCCTGATATACGGTTTAGGGTAAGTGGAGTTTTAAGTGCCACTGATGCCCTTTAAAACCATTTTTCATGAAAGTCCCTCAGCGAAACTATATTAGATCCACATGGATAGCATTTTTCTAATTTCTCACTATATATTTTTCGCATTTGTTCTATCTCTCTCAAGATTATTCAGGTCTTCTTTCATTGTTATTTCTCACAGCACTTCTACTTTGAAAATCAAAGTAGATGGAACCCCCACTAAAATGGATTTATTCAAGACCTATCTCCAAGTTGAGCCAGCCAATCATGATCTTTTCTGAGAGATTTGGAATTGAGACCAAGACATTACAGCCCAGTCTCCCTGTTCTGTATAACAAAAGAGATGTAAATTCAGACTGCACAAAGGAAAAGAAAAATGACATACTGAAAAAGAAGACAGAATATGTAATAAAGGCTACATGTTTTGAGTCCCTGATCCGAGGTGTTCCTAAGGCTCAGTTCATTCTTGTCTAGGATCCTTTAGTTAAATATCTTTAAAATTTTGATGCTGGTTCAAGTTAGCTTTTTTTTTTTTTTTTTTTTTTTTATTACTTGCAACTCCCAACCGATACTGAGAAGCCATGTATAGATAATAATTGCAGGTATTTGGAGTGAATGAACCTCCTGAAGGAGAGGGGAGAAATCAGGAAGGGAACAGAAGAGGTGCATGAGAATGAGAGCAAAACTAAGCCAGTGTGGTGGGTACCCTGGGGACCGCGGCCAGGCAGAGGGGTAGGTGGCCAGCGTGCAAATGCTGGAGTATCAGGGAGAATGAGCCTGACGGAAAGCCCACTGAACTTAGTTTTTATTTTTAATTAAAGCCCCTTATTAAAATTAACTTTCTTGTTTTGCTGGTCTCTTTGAACATATCTACCATTCTCAACAGATTACCTGTAATGGAAGCTCTTTCTAAAACTTCTTGGAACTTGGCAAATAGTGTTTCCTCCTTTATGTCCTTGTAGGGCAATATGTTCCGTGTGTCTGTATTAAATTAGAATTGTTGGGTAAAGGGATTGACTGCATTAAATCTACATTGGTTATGGCTCAAATAGTCTGATCTTTTAATTGCAAGGTTACTGATCCGGGCTGAGTCACTTCGTCCTGAGCTTAGGAATCAGCTTAGGAACAGCTGGAAGCAACATCATTGTGGTCACTACAAAAAGGCGGGAAAAGTGGGTTATTTCAAGCTGCTTCAGGAAAAGAAGAAGGGAGATCTTCAGGGAATGTAGTGGCCCCATGTCAGAAAGAAGTATGACTCGGAAGAATGGAGCTGATCAGAGACCAGCTTCTCTGAAGATGAAGAAAGACAGAACAGGTTAATTGAGTACATTGTAGCTTGCAGCAACTGACTAGCAAAGTAGCAAATTGTCTAGCTTTTAAACAATGAGACTTGATGTAAAATAAGAATGAATCCCCTTACAGAGGAAAAGCTGAGTAATGGTCCGCAAACACACATTAAGAAACCAAGGATACTTCTTGTCCTGTGCCCTCTCCCCTTTTGTTATTATTGTGTGGGTCCATTTATTTGTGTTTGATAAGTAAGTTAATTTGTTTTGAAAAGTGAGTGTGTGTGTGTTAGGATAGATACTAGGGTTTTTTTCTTGCCTAGATATACATTTCTCTTGGCCTAAATCATTATGTCTTTTCTACCAACCAAAAGAGGCACACAGGCCTTCTAGAAGCACGGACTGAGGGACTAGATGAGAAAAACTCAAAGTGTGCACTAATAGTACTAGAGACACCTCAAGTCCTTCTGAGTCTTAGCAGTGATCAGAAGGGAGAAACTGACATGCTAGATTTCTCTGTAACATATCTGGGACCTATCTGGACAGAAGATTGAGACACACAACTTTAAATAATCATAGAAAATATGAATATCAATTAGAAATGCATATCCACTCCTGAATTGCATGGCCCCTAGGACAAAAGGCATCATTGCCATGATTCCCCAGCTTCTTTTTCTGTTGCTTTTGGCCTTTAAGTTGATTATGAAGAAAACTCTCAAAATCTTCTGCCAAGGTTACTTCCAGGTAAATGAGTGTCCTGAGATCAGCTCGCTGTTGCCATTTTGGCTTCTGTTTGCATATGGTCAGTGCTTGACAATGCTCGCGGTGAGGAGAACGAACTTGTCACCTAAAAAAACTAAGTCATTAACAGATTTAGGAGTGTTTAAAGAAGTAACTGGTGGGGTGCCTGGGTGGCTCAGTCGGTTATGCACTTCGGCTCAGGTCATGATCGCACTGCAGGTGGGTTTAAGCCCCACATTGGGCTCTGTGCTGACAGCTCAGAGCCTGGAGCCTGCTTCGGATTCTGTGTCTCCTTCTCTCTCTGCCCTTCTCCCGCTCGTGCTCTCTGTCTCTCTCCCTCTCAAAAAATAAATAAACATTAAAATTTTTTTTTTAATTTAAAAAATCAGGAAGTAACTGGAAACATAAAGAGTTTAGCATCTAACACTGGTGGATGTGGCCACTCAAATGATAATTTTAAAAATTAGCAGTACAGAAAAGTGCTTCCTGACAAGATAGGTGAAGGGAAGAAAGATACAAAAAAGCATCTGTTATGGTTAAAAGTGGGCAAAACGTGTGTATTTATGCAAAAAGAACACAAAAGAATATTGATGAACTAAGGAAGGTGATTTATTAGCACAGTGAGCATCTGGATAATTTTTTAAAATTCTTGTTGATACCATAGTATTATGAGTGTAACAAATTTAAAGTAACCAAAGTTGATGGATTTATAGCAAGTGATGGTTTATTTGCTTGAACTACAATAAAAACATCTTAACCCAAACCATGTACAAAATCAGTGAATCAGAGTGGCCCAAGTCCAGGTTCTTGGGAGCCAAGCAGTTATATGGGGTGATACATTGGTGAGGCCTCACAACCTAGGACGAGAGCCAAGAGAGCTCAAAAAAGGTAATAAGATCACTTAAGTGAGCTTTCTTTCTCCATAAAGGAGGGCTAATAGCTAGACTCTAAAGCTGGGCTGTTCAGAAGTTATGTGAGTAACTGGGTTCATGGCTAGTTACAAAGAGAAAAAAATATATACATGCCAGTTTCTTCTGGGAAACAGTCCATGAAGATAAACAATAAGGATGGTCTAGTGATGATAAATTGTGCATAGAAAATTGACCAGAAGAAAATGAAATTTGTTCATGGGAGAAGGTGGGTCTAACTTACTAGAGGATGCACATTCTGCAAAAGCAATTAGAATTGGTGTCCTTGAAAGAAGGCCAGCTTAGCTAGAAAGCAGGAAGTTTCACTTCCCTTGACTTAATGATGTAGATAAAAATATGGACACTCTATGCCTGTCTGTTTCCAATGAACATTTGTTTTGCATATTAAACTTCAAGAAGACACAGCAATAATTTCTGAACATCACAAAGGCCCTAGTTCAGTAGATTTAGAAGGCTTTAACAGTCCTAGATGTATGCTGAAATTTTGAGATATAAATTAATCTAGTGGTGAAAAGCACAGTCTTAAGAGTTATACAGACTTGGGCTTGAATTCTGCTTATTACTATCTACATGATTGTGGGCAATGTGCTTAAATTCTGAGTCTTTTTCCTCATCAACAAAGTGGGGGTAAGAATACTCTCTTTGAGACCACTGTGTTGTATTGAATAAAATCTATTCAAGGTAATTTAAGGAAAAAGGAGAAATAATTGTAAGGATATGGGCTGTCTTATGAACCCCCAAAGATAGGCAGTTGGCAGGCTTCATAAGCAAATTAATCTAAGAACTTAAATACAGTCTGGCACCAATGTGACTTCTGAGTCAATTAAGACCAAATGGTCTTTGTATGATTCTTCATTCTCCCCAAAGACTTGCAAATGGATTCAACATGGCCTCTCGGGTAGGGTAGGACACTTATTGGTCTAATGTTCAACAGAGACCAAGCTGGTTTTATCCATATACAACTGCAAATTCCTACCAATATGCATTTGTTTGGCACAGTTTACCTAATGCCAGGTGTCCCTCTGGTTCTGTTGATTATGACCTAGGGGATCAGGATCTTGTCATATGAAGGTTAACCCTTTCCTGGAACATAATAATAAAGGTGTGGAAACACAGAGAAAATGATAGGGTTCCCTATAACTGAAACTTGACTTTCTAGGGACAATATAAGGATCCAATGAGATAATATATGTGAAGTATCTAGAATGGTGCCTGGCATGTAGCTCAATAAATGTAACCCATGAAATAATAATCTTTGAAATCATATTTTCCTGTACTTGTCATCAGAGAAGGAAGCTCACAGAAACATTGTCATGTGGTGTCCATGAAAAATGTCTTTCTTGAACAAAGTGACCACTACAAGGAAGAGCTACCTCAGTAACTAATATTACTGTGATCAAGTTCTGCCAACCCGGCAAACACATCCTGCCTTCCATCTCTGTCTTGCTTGAACTTCCCAAATATGTTTACTGTAAGTAGATAGCTATTGTAGATAGCTACCTAGCAGAATGACTAAATTATATGGACACTTCCCTCAAGCTTATATAAAAGACATAGGACTATTGACTAAGTATTTTTTGTTAAATAGTGTTTTCTTCCCTCACTGATTTTGCTAAGATTATAGAAAACCAGAAGCAAGACAGTGGGTCCAAATGCAAGCTCCTTGTTTTAACATTGAAGTAGAATTTACTCTTTATGACCCCCTCTTCTTAGGCTATGAGAAAGTATCCCCCAAGCAGAAAGAAGCAGTTAATCCCCAAAAAAGCCCAGCTCAGCTGAAACACAAACCACACCCCAAGATGTGCTGTTTCATTCCTGCTTAAATTGGTTGTCTATTTTTAGAATTTAAATATCCCTTTAATTAAGGAAACATTATGAAAGTGATATGAATGCACTTTTTCTCCTGCATCTGCGGCAGTTGGATTGTCTCAAGGTGGTGCTGTCTATAAAAGAAAAATTATCCCAGTAAACTCATGTCTATAATTGATACTGTATAGCAGGAAACTTTTTCAAAAATCCAAAAACCCAAACATGCTGGGTAGTTTCTCTTTAAGATGCTTTGAATGTATTATTGTACCAAATTAAAGAAATGCCTTCACTTGCTGGACTATTGGGAGGTAAAAACAAAACAAAACAAAAATATATATATAAATATGTATACACATATATGAATATATATAAAGACAAAAAGTTAATTTTTCTCTGTAAGATTTTTTAATGAGTTCATAGTGGGAGACATTACCTAATACCTAGCCATCTATTCTCACTTGCACCTTTCCAGACTTCATCCCGCAAGGCTAAGTTCCACCTTAGTCTAAGGTCAATATTTATTTTATTTTTTAATGTTTTTTATTTATTTTTGAGAGACAGAGAGAGACAGTGCAAGCAGGGGAGGGTGGTCAGTATTTATTTTAGAAGCAGGGTACCGATGCAGTTGTCAGGAGGCATCTCACAGAAAACTATGACCCACAAGTTATGAAAAGAAATGCACATCTTGAGCCCGTCAGTGAAGTGGCTAAGGCTACCTCTGGGTTTAGGCTGGAGAACTTGGGGGAGAAGTCCAGTCTTCAGCCTGGATAATATTGGGAGCCTATATTTGCCCTTCTTGGACCCAGGCCACTCTGGTGCAGACTTCCTGTAACCTGCCTCCACGGCCTTGATCAAGTGGACTTAGAAGACCCTCCTCCACTGCTAGGGAGTAAAAACATATGGTTTCATTGTGGGTACATCACATCTCACTGACATGTTCAGGATTGTGTGGACATTGTGGAGAATATCAGAGGTGCCCTTGTTACTAACTGGCTAGGGCTGGGAATAGATGGTAGGGAAGGAACCAGACCTTAACCCTGATGCTGGAGGAGGCTGCTCTAGGCCTTGCATCAGCAGAGCCACTATCTTGTCCACTCCAACTTCTTCCCTGAGCCTGGCCTGTGGATCTAGCTGCTTCATAGGCATCTCCACTTGGATGATCCACAGGCATCAGCGGATCCAGAAACTGAATTAATAGTTTTTCCTTCCAAACCATATGCCTTTCATTCGTGACTGGGTTTCAGCCTCCATCCACATGCCTAAGCCAGAAACTCAGGAGTTACTCTTAGTAATTTCTCTTTCATTTACCTCCATATCTAGTTTTACACAGTCAGGTCAATTCTACCTCCCAGGAAATCTGTGACTTTGTGGTTTTCACTATTCTTGGGCTCTTTTTTTAAGTAAATCATTTAGAGTAACCTCTCAATTAAGTGATGGTTAGTGAGTCATTATTAAAAAATACAAATGAATTTTCTGTAAGGAAAGCAGCAGCAGGGATATATATTTAAGTAGTTAGAATAACCATGTTTTAGTAATGTTAATAATAAAAAGTTTATAGAAAAATGAATGTATCAAGTTTTTTTTTCACAAAAAGCATGTTAATGACAGTGTCCCAATAAGCCACTAAATCAAGCTTCATTTTCCTCAAACTCTCAAGCACTTACAAGTCCCCTGTGATCTTGAGGAAGTGTAGATTCTGATCTAGTTGGTCTGGGATAGAGCCTGAGTCTAAGCTCCATAGTGATACTCGTGGTGCTGGTTAGAAGCCATTTACAGTAGCAGAACCTTAGCCTTTCTACGCTCAATTATATTCATTTGCATTTCAAGGCATTCTTGCCCCAAATCATCTCCATCTTACTGGAGGCAGCTTCAGACTTGGCTCTTGATTGGTGATGCTGTGTGGTACTTTCCCTCTGGTGAAGGAGTCCCTCAGAGCGATGACCCATTCACATTTTTTCATGGTAGGTGATAACCTCTATTTTTATACTGGAGGTAAAAGCTTCAGTTTGCATGAATCCCAGCAGCATTAAATGACATTTTACCGACAGGTAGACTCTTAAAAGATTAAAAAATAAGAAAAACAACACTCTGGGAATACATGTGTTCATGGCGTATGAACATAAAGCCCCTCAACAGCTACGGAGACATTATTTCTCATCATCCTTAGCCAATCTCCATGTGAGAGCTTCTGTTCCCAGCGAAAAACTCCAAAAATGTTGTCAGGCAATATAAACCATGTTACCCTGGAACTACCACATGAGTATTTTCTCTATAACAATTGTGAAGCTTTTCAGCACTTTATTTTGAAAATACAAGGAAATACTTCTAGAGTTGTAAAATTTGATATTTTCCATATATATATTACACAGATAAGATCGTGCCATATATGTATCTTCAGCTTGTACTTTTTTCACTTAGTGATGATCTAGGCATTCTTGTGTACAAGTAGATGTAGTTTTTAGCATATGCTTTTTGATACCTGAGTAACCCTTTCTTTTGTAGATTTCTATGTATTCTGAAATTATAGTTAAAATCCTTTTGGCCTGAGATAGAGGGTTCATATTAACTGAAAAAAATTAGTTGCATGACTTTGAATTACATTGTACTGTTAACACTTTCTGAATGCTTCCTCTATACCACATACCATACCAAGGGCTTTACAAGCATTATTTCCTTACATCCTGAGGCCAAATGCAATGTAGGATGTTGTCTAGCTAATATGCAGAAGCAAATCACTGCTTTGAGCTGTTCCCCCAAACTCTCCTGCCTCTAGCTTGTAGTTGTCATTTGTCCCAGCATTTACAGTGACAAAAACAAAACTTTACTTCCTGTGAAATATTATTCCATATAGAACTTAATACTTAACTACTTCTTGCTAATGACAGAAATGAAGAGAAAGCAGAAAATATAAGAAAATCATTAAAAAAATTTTTTTAACATTTATTCATTATTGAGAAACAGAAAAGGAAAAAGCACAAGTGAGGGGGGAGCCGAGAGAGAGAGGGAGATGCAGAATCACGGAATCTGAAGCAGGCGCCAGGCTTTGAGCTGTCAGCACAGAGCTCGATGCGGGGGACTGAACTCAGTGACTGCAAGATTATGACCTGAGCCGAAGTCCAATGCTCAACCGACGGAGCCACCCAGCTGCCCCAAGAAAACCATTTGGATAGATGAATTAGTGGCATGTCATATTTGGCAGTGGTTCATATCAGCACCATAGCTAACGTCCTCAGTGTGAAAGAATTTCAATGGACTTTCCAGTTTAAGTGCGAAACTACTCAAGTGGAATAGAAGATTTAATGAAAAATGAAAATTATTTAATTAATGGTCTTCAGACAGGTACAGGATAGGAAAGTCTAACTGGAAGGGGAAAGTTATTTGGGAGAAAGCCAGGCACTTCTGTAGACACTGCCATGAACATCAGATCGGAGATTTATAAGGATAAATCCATCGTGAATGTCAAAGGCCTACTGTACCAGACCTTTTGAAAAAAAATTTTTAATGTTGATTTATTTTTGACAGAGAGAGTGTGTGACCTGGGGAAGAGCAGAGAGAGAGGGCGACACAGAATCCGAAGCAGGCTCCGGGCTCCGAGCTGTCAGCACAGGGCCTGACGCGGGGCTCCAGCTCACAAACATTGAGATCATGACCTGATCTGAAGTCTGACACTTAACTGACTGAACCACCCGGCCACCCCTGTACCAGACCTTTGGAACTGGTCTTCTCTCTGTCCCCTCTGACACTAATCTAGTTCAAGTTTTTGTGATTTCTCATCTGGACTATTACACTAATCTCTCATTTGGTCTCACTGACCACCCCTGCTCTGACCCAACTCCACACTAGTGACTGAATTACCTTCAGAACTGCAGACCTGACTTTGTTATTCTTCAAAGATCCTTCAGTGAGGTGACATCAGGTATAGGGTGAAATCTCAGGACCTTTCTGGGCATACAAGTTCCCCACAGCCTGGCCTCTCGTCTCTCTTCACTCCCTTTCCCCTAATCCTTGCCTCTATGCTCCAAAAATATCTATCGTGTTACAGTTGGTTCCCCAGATGTACTAGGCTACTTCATCCCTTGGGCGCCATTGCATACACCACCCTTTTCACCTGGAATCACTGGACAGCGGGCATCTTGAATGCAAGGACTGTGTGTTTTGCTTACTTCCTATTCTCAGAACTAGCACAACACAATATGTGTGGAAGAAATGCCCTGTATGTCTTCTCCCACCTCCTCTGTGTCACTACTATACCTAAAACATATCTAAGATGATGTTTTTTTTTCCATCATATAGCAATTTTTTATGTCCCTGTCTTCCCCCACTAGAGAGTAAAGGGATTGAAGTAACTGAAGACAATTTTCCATTCATCTCTGTGGAATAACTACTCAGCACAGAGCCAGACAGGGCCTGGCAGGGTTTTTTTTTTTTTTTTTTACATCAATTTCAGTATAGGACTTTTTATTCTATTTACTTATTTAGTCATTTACATAAATTCTTCGAGGTGGGATTCCCTCAGCCGAAAGGTATAAACATATTTTTGGCTCTTTATACATACTCCCAGATTGCTCTGGGAGCGTCATCAGTGAAGTGTTTCATCGCCTTAAGGAGGCCAGCAGTGCCATATGAATGCACTCAGTGTTAACCACAACTTCATTTATACCCATCAGATGGCTTTAATGTTTGTTATTTTAAAAAATAATCTAGTAGGATTATGAGCATGGCAAATGGTGTGGCAGATTGTTTTTTGAGGTATTTCTTCGGTTTTTCTGAGCTGTTTACTTCAAAAACAGAAAGGAGGAGTCTGGAAGTGGGCAAAGAAGGAGCCTCCGGGTCCGCTGGGATCGGCTCCGGGAATTTCAGTGCCCTTCGCTTCGGTGTTCCTGGCTTCCATTATATTGACTTATTTCGAGCGTTAAAAGTCCAGCCCCAGGCATGGGTAGAACGGGTCACCACTCCAGAATGAGCTGAACTTCCATTGTATATGAGATTCACCTAGAGAATAGGTCATTCTTTATTAGGATGAGCAATTGAGGCAAAACCTCTTTTTCGACTTTTCCAGAGCTCAGGAAGCAGCTCTCCAAAGTGTCCTCATGTTCATGGATGACTTCCGACTTTCAGACATTTTAGTTGGCTTAAGTGACGTTTACTTAGTAACATTGCAGTCCCCAGGGTCCATCTTCCTCGCCGTCCTCTTCTACTTCGTGAACCATTTGGGGTAGGGAATATACTCAGCGACTTAATCCCACACGCGCCCTGACAACGCACCTACTGAGTGACTGAGGTTTGCCTCTTTCTGAACAGAATCTGCACTGAAGCCCTCTTGCTGTTTACACATTTACGAGTCCTGGGATGGTAATAAAGTGAATCAGGGGCACCTGGGGGGCTCAGTCGCTTAGGCGGCTGACTCCTGGTTTCAGCTCAGGTCATGATCTCACCGTTCGGTTCGTGAGTTTGAGCCCCGCATGAGTCTCTGCTGACAGTGAGGAGCCTGCTTGGGATTCTCCCTCTCTCCTCTCTCTCTGCCTGTCTCTGGTTCAGTCACTCGCTCTCTCAAAATAAATAAAGTTTAAAAAATAATGACAAAAAATAAATAAAGTGCATTGGAGGTGGGTGGGAGTAAAGCGCACAGAGCAGGGGAAGGAGGCGCACATGGCAGCGACCGAAGTTGTGGTCATACTTTCTGTTTGGATAGCACATCCCATCTGGCTGGAGCTGAAAAGCAAAATCCTACATTTAATGAGCCAATAAAATGCCTGGAGCACCAGTGGGCTTGGGGAGGCTTGACTTTCCACTAAGCTAAAAGCCGATAATTGAGCCCGTGTGCCAGCTGGGACCTGGAGGTTTCTACTCAAAGAGCCGTGGCTTTCACATTTTTTTTTTCTTCTTCCCCTCTCATGTACAGCCAGCTCCTGATCAGGGCTCCGATTCTCCTGAGAGTTAACTGCTATCACCTCAATTATTTTGATTAACCCTTAACTCTGAGAGTCTCAGTTTACTGCCATGCCGCATTAACGGCGATACTCCCGTGTAAACGCCTGCGGGGGGACGTGATAAACCAGGTCCGATGCCAGAGGATGAGGTTGAGCCTTTTTAGTTTTTTAAGCTTGAAATAGAATTGTAACTGTTTCTGCTTCAGAAACACACATGGGAGAGGAAAAGGTTAGCAGGAAAGAGCATTTTATATAATTTTAACTAATCTTTCCCTCCAAGTGACAAGTTCAGCTAGAAGATTGCTTTTAGTGGGGATATTTTTAAAAGTTCTATGGTGTGTTTAAACAATTCTCATAATATAACTGACCCCTGATTCCCAAAGTATTCACTATGTACGCCCTGAGTTAGAGTTGATTCTGCCGGGAGTTTTACATGAATGCTTTCTTGAAATTTAGGAGCTAGTGGTGGAGAATTGTCTTGGGCATTTAAGGAACTGAAACATCAGCAAAACAAAACATTATTGTCTTAGTCCATTCAGGCGCTTCTAACAGAATGCCACAGACCGCGTGCCCATAAACAACAGAAGCTTATTTCAGAGACCTAGAAACTGGGAACACCAAGATCAAGGCACCAGCAAATTCAGGGTCTAATGATAGAGCCAGAGTCCTGGTTCATAGCGGACTGTCTTCTCAGTGCTTTCACATTTGGGGTCTCTTTTATAAGGGCACTAATCCCATTCATGAGGGCTGTACCCTCGTGGCTGAGTCCCTTCCCAAAGGCTCCATGTCCTAATACCATGATGTCAGGCTCTAGGGATTAATATCACGAATCTTGGGGATACACAAAACTTGTCTCCAGCAAGTATAATAGAGTAGGTCGACTACAATCGTGGACTTAGGAGGCTGACGTGGTGGCTTTTGAGCTTGATCCAGAACCTGGACCCATGGTGCGAGATACGATAAAAGAAAACAATTTTATGTTCAGAGTCCACTGAGGCTTTGGTAGGTTTTTTAAGGTGTACAGGAAGAAGTTCAAGGAAACATTCTCTAGTGATTTATCTGTCAAATTTAATTCGTGACTGCACACCCCAAATTGTATAGACAATAGGTAAATTTAAGTGAAGATGAGTCATCAAAATTTAGGCAAGTGTATTATATTATAAGCTACAAAAGCATGTCAATCTTTTGCCATTTCATTTGCAAAGATGTTTTATGCCACGTTTCTTCTTTCATTTAAAAATGTCTTTAGAGCATTTAATATAACTTTAATATAGTTATATAGGATAGAAGTGTTTGTTTAGCATATTTTAGTCAGGAAGTCATTCCCCTCTGGCCTACATTTGCAAACTGACCGTACCTACAATCTGGCCAACTGAGAAACCAACTTGAAGCTTCTTTGCTCCTCTTGCCCCTTGCACCCCATTTCTTCTGTATCAATCTCATTTCGTGTAAGAATTGGAATTGAGATTTCAGAAGAACTTAAGAAGAAATAAGAAACAATTGCAAATCAAGGAGGTAAATAATGAATACATCGTGAATGTTGCCTGGGAAGTCCTGCTCAGAATTTCTAACCAACCCGAGGTACGGGGGCTGCTGGGCTCCTGTGTGGGGTTCTTCACGTGTTCTTAATTATGTATTATCCTCATGCTTAAGGACTTTCCTCCATAAGTCACATTCTTTTATAAGGAGGTACACAAGCAAAAAACTTTTTTGTTTAGGGAAATGCAAATTTTGTTTGTATCCATTAAAACTTAAGTTGAGATCCATCACTACTGAATAAAACTGGAATCAGTAAGAGTTGATATCAGTAATATGGACATGTATTCTAAAATAATTTATTAAAGTAAGTTTCAGAAATTCACTTTAAAATTGAGAACAGATTTTCTTGGCTTTAAGGTTTGAAATCAAACCATATGCTTTAACCTTTCCACTTACCTCAGTCATCCTCAAATGTTCGTGCTCATGAGCCAGAAGCAGCTGAAGAGCTTGTTAAGACTCAGATTGGTAGATCCCACTCAGAGTTCCTGATTCAGGAAGGCTGGGTTTGGGCCAGAGAATTCGAATTTCTGAAGGTTCCCAGGTGGGATGGCAAAGCTCTAAAGACGTCCCGCCAGGATCCCATCCGCTGGGTATTCAATCAAATACCAGTCTGGGAACTGCTGGGAACAGTCTTTGCAGATGGGATCCAGGCTGCTAATCAACTGACTGTAAACTAGGAGATTAGCTTGGTTTATCTGGGTGGACCCCCGGTAATCACATGGGCCCTTAAAAGCGAAAGGGGGAGGTCAGAGAGAGTTCAAGCATGAGAAACATTCACTCTATCCTTGCTAGCTTTGAGGAAGAAGGAAGGGGGCTGCAAGCCAAGGATGTGGTTGGCTTCTGGAAACGGAGAACGGCCCCAAACACTTAAGGAAACAGACACCTCCGTCCTACGTGGAACTGAATTCTGGCAATGACCTGAATGATCTGGAAAGTGGATTCATTCCCAGAACTTCTAGAAAGAAGTGCAGTCCTGATGACACCTTGGTTTTGGCCTTATGAGACTAAACAGAGAACCAGCTGAGCCACGCTATGCCCCGACATTTGACCTGCAGAAACTGTGAGATAATAAATTTCTGTTATTTTGACCATTAAATTCGTGATAATGTATGTTACAGTGGCAATAGAAAATTAATACACATGGTAACACTGATGCTGCTGGTCCCAGAAACACAATTGGAAAATCACTGGCTTCTCTTTTATAAGTCTTATTACCAACTTACAGACTTCTAAAAAAGTTTAATCATTTCCTTTGTCCCCCCGCACCCTCCAAGAATGAATACTAATGGGAAAGTTGCAATTTTTGTTATTTAAAATGAAATAACATGTAAAAAGTTTAGAAGAGTGCTCAGCCCTTGCTGAGAGTTTAATAATGAGTAGCTATGATAATAGCTTCCATGAGTAGATAGCATTTCCTAAAATGCTCTTTGCCAGGCATTGTACTAATTATTTACTACGAATGTGCCTGATTTGTCCTCATATTAACTCTCTGACGTAGATGCTGTCATTGTTCTTATTTTATAGACATGCAAACTGAGGTTCAGAGGAAACGTGCCCAGAATCAGGCAGCCAGTAAACACTGGGGGTGACCTATAAATATAGGCAGTTGACTGTGGAGCCTAAATTCCTAATTGTTATTGGCTTCTTATGTTTTTTCACATCTGATTATGCTTTTATATCTTGTTTACCACTCGAGGTAAGCATTCCTACATAGCTTTACAAAGTAATAAAGCTTAGCTGTTTAATTTAATTATCAAACTTTGCTAACATAATAAAGCATATCATTCGTGGAGCCAGAATCTATTGACCAGCTACTACCTGGCAGGTTTTGTGCAAGGACTGACTTTACAGATTTGTGAGTGGTCCCTACCCCTGCTGAATTTATCAGACCAGCAATCATTAAAGGACTGAGAGAAATGCTGTAGAATATTCCTAGTAAAATCAGAAACAGTGCCCCAATGCTATCTATAATCACTATTACTTGGCATGATTCTTGTACTAGCAATGCAATTATATTGGCTAGATTTAGCAAATAAAAGTATAGGATAGCCAGTTAATTGTGAATTTCAGGAAAAGATAATATTTTAGTATTGACATTTATAAAATATTGGATGGGAAATAATTGAGAGTTATCTGCTGTTTAACTGAGCAAATAACTTTTATTCCTTTATTTTATCTGGCTGCCCTAACTGCAGTTATATAAGACTAAAGATGTAGGATGATTATTTGAAACTAATCAGTTGAAAAACTGTTAATATCGATAGAAGATAAGTTAAAGGACTGGCTGTAAAATGTATAAATGTCAACAGCTTTTGTATACACCAACTATAGTTGGAAAATGTAATGAATAATAGTCCTTTATTAACTTATTTGCTAACCTGTGATATAATTGACATATTACACTATATTAGTTTTATTTAGGTGTACAACAGAAGGATTGGGATGTATATGTATTGTGATATGATTACCATAATAAGTTAATTAACATCCATCTCCACACATAGTTACAATTATTTTCTTGTGATGAGAACATTTAAATTCTACTCTCTTAGCAACTTTTTTTAACTTTTAATTTTTTTAATGTTTTATTTTTAAGAGAGACAGATAGAGCATGAGCAGGGGAGGGGCAGAGAGAGAGAGAGGGAGACAGAGAATCTGAAGCAGGCTCCAGGTGCCATTCTGTCAGCACAGAGCCTGATGCAGGGCTCAAACTCACCAACTGGAGAGATCATGATCTGAGCCCAAGTTGGATGCTTAACCAACGAGCCACCCAGGCGCCCTGGCAACTTTCAAATATAAAAAACCATGTTGTTAACTATAGTTACATGCTACTTATCTTCTTAGTACCTTTTAATCTTATCAGTGTAAGTTTGTACCTTTTGACCACCTTCAACATTTCTTCCACTTCTCACCCCCCAACCTGGGCCTCTGGCAGCTACAAATCTTTTCTCTGTGTCTCCGAATTTGGTGGTTTTTAGATTCTACCTATAAGTGAAATCCTATGATATTTGTCTTTCTCTGTCTGACTACTTTTACTTAGTAAAAGTCCATCCATGTTGTTACAAATGGCAAGCTTTCCTTCTCTTCTATGGTTGAACAATGTTCCAATGTGTGTGTGTGTGTGTGTGTGTGTGTGTGTACTTTCTTTATTCATTTGTCCATTGATGGGCATTTTGGTTGTTTCTATGCCTTAGCTCTTGTGAATGATGTTGCAGTGAACATGGTGGTGCAAACCTCTCTTTGACATAGTGACTTCATTTCCTCCTGGGTAGAAGGTAGTTATATTAATTTTTTGAGGAAACTCCACACGTTTTCCATAGAGGCTGAGTGGATTTACATTCCCAGCAACACTGCACAAAGGTTCTACTGTCTCCACATCCTGGCCAACATTTGTTATTTCTTATCTTTTAAGAATAGCCATTCTATCAGGTGTGAGGTGATATCTCATTGTGGTTTTTGATTTGCATTTCCCTGATGATCAGTGATGGTGATATCTTTTCATGTAACCATCAGCCATTTGTATGCCTCATTTGAAGATATATATATATATATAGATCTGTATATGATTTGCAAATATTTTCTTCTATTTGGTAGATTTCCTTTTCAGTTTTGTTGATGGTTTCCTTTGCTGTGCAGAAGCTTTTTAGTTTGGGAGTGCCTGGTTGGCTCAGTCGGTTAAGCGTTCGACTTTGGCTTAGGTCATTATCTCATGGTCTGTGGGTTCGAGCTCTGTGTCAGGCTCTGTGCTGTCAGCTCAGAGCCTTGAGCCTGCTTCCGAGTCTGTGTCTCCCTCTCTCTGCTCCTCCCCCATTCATGCTTTGTCTCTCAAAAATAAATAAAAGTTAAACAAAAAATTTTAAAGAAGCCTTTTAGTTTGATGTAGTCTCTTGTTTCTTTTTGCTCTTGTTGCTTTTTGCCAAATTAAAAAAAATACATTTCCATGTCAGGGAGCTTACCACCTTTGTTTTCTTCTGGCAATTTTAGGTTTCAGATCTTCTGTTCAAGTCTTTAACTAATATTCAGTTGATTTGTGTGTGTGTGTGCGTGTGTGTGTGTGGTATAAGTTGCAGTCCATTTTCAGTCATTTGAATGTGGCTCTACAGTTTTCCCAACCTTATTTACTGAAGAAGCTAACCTTTCATCATTGTATATTCTTGGCTCCTTTGTTGTAAATTAATTGACCATTTACGTGTGGTTTTATTTCTGGGCTTTCAATTTTATTCCAGTGATCTATATGTCTGTTTTTATGTCCATACCATACTGTTTTGATTACTATAGCCTTGTCATATAGTTTGAAATCAGGAATTCTGATGCCTGAAGCTTTGTTCTTTCTCAGAGTTGCTTTGGTTATTTGAGGTCTTTTGTAGTTTTATACACATTTTAGGATTGTTTATACTTTGAAAAATACCAATGAAACTTTGGTAAAGATTGCATTGAATCTTATATTTCTTTGAGTAATACGGCCATTTTAATATTCTTCCGATCCATGAGCATTGAATAGCTCTACTTTTTTGTTTCTACTTTAATTCATTTCATCCACGTGTTATAGTTTTCAGAGTACAGGTCTTTCATCTCCTTGGTTAAATTTATTACCAGGTATTTTATTCTTTTTGATGTAATTCCAAATAGAATTGTTTTCTTTTTCCTTTTTTTTTATTTTTAAAAATGTTTTGTTTATTTTTGACAGCAAGAGAGATACAGAGCATGAGTGGCAGAGGGGCAGAGAGAGAGAGAGGGAGACACAGAATCTGAAGCAGGCTCTAGGCTCTGAGCTGTCAGCGCAGAGCCCAACGTGGGGCTTGAACTCACAGACTGTGAGTTTATGATCTGAGCTGAAATCTGACACTTAACTGCCTGAAGCCGCTCAGGAGCCCCAAATAGCATTGTTTTCTTAATTTCTCTTTCTGATAGTTTATTATTAGTGTATAGAAATACAACTTATTTTTCCATATTGATTTTTCTATCCTGCAACTTTCCTGAATTTCTTTATTAGTTCTAACAGACTTTTGGTGGCATCTTTAGGGTTTTCAACATACACTATTTTATTATTTCCTCTGTAATCAGTTTTATTTCTCCTTCCCAATTTGGATAAATTTTACCTAAATTTTTTTTTTAATTTTAGCCTAATTGCTCTGGCTAGGACTTCTATGTTGAAGAAAAGTAATGCATAGACATACTCCTCTTGTTCTGATCTTAGAAGAAAAGCTTTGATCATATACCATTAGAGTATGATGTTAGCTGTGGATTTGTCTTATATGGCCTTAGTTGTATTGGGGTATGTTCCTTCTATACTTGGTATGTTGAGAGTTTTTAATCACTGATGTTGATTTTGTCAAATGCATTTCTGCACCTGCTGAAATGATCATATAATTTCATCCTTCGTTTTATTTTTTAATCAAAGTATATTTAACATACAGTGTTATATGAGTTTAAGGTATGTAATGTAACGATTCAGTAATTCTGTATGTTACTCAGTGCTCATACAATGAGTGTACTCTTAATCCCTTTCATCTATTTCATCCATTCCCCCACCTACCTTACTTTTGGGAATCATCAGTTTTGTTCTCTGTATTTAAGCATCTGTTTTTCTGTCTCTTTTTTCTTTGTTTTCTTTCTTAAATTCAACATATAAGTGAAATCATATGCTATTTGCTCTTCTATTTCTGACTTATTTCACTTAGCATTATGCCCTCCAGGTTCATCTATGTTATTACAAATGGCAAGATCTCAATCATTTTTTTGGCCAAGATACTCCACTGTATATATTACCAAATCTTCTTTAACCATTCATCTATGAATGGACCCTGGGTTGCTTCCATATCTTGGCTATTGTAAGTAATGCTACAATAAACATAGAGGTACATTTCTTTTTTCAAATTAGTATGTTCATTTTCTTTGGATATATATCCAGTAGTGGAATTACTGGATGATATAGTATTTCTTTCTTAGTTTTTTAAGGAACCTCCATGCTGTCCTCCACAGTGGCTGCACCAATTTGCATTTCCACCAACAGTGCATGAATGTTTTTTTTTTTAACATCTTCACCAACACTTATTTCTTGTCATTTTGATTTTAGACATTCTGACAGATGTGAGATGATATTGTCATTTTGATTTACATTTTCTTGTTGATTAATGATGTTTAGAATCTTCTTCTGTGTCTATTTGCCATTGTATGTCTTCTTTGGAAAAATGTCTATTAAGGTCTTCTGCCCATTTTTAATTGGATTACTAGGGGTGTGTGTGTGTGTGTGTGTGTGTGTATTGACTAGTACAAGTTCTCTATATATTTTGGATATTAACCCCTTATCGATATATCATTTGCAAATATTTTTTATTCAGTGGGATTCTTTTTGGTTTTAGTGAAGGATTCCTTCACTATACAAAACTTTTCATTTTGATATAATCCCAATAGTTTAATTTTGCTTTTGTTTCCCCTACTTGAGGAGACATCTATAAAAATATCTCTGTAACCAATATCAAGTTACTGCCTATGTTTTCTTCTAGGAATTCTACTATTTCAGGTCTCACATTTATGTCTTTAATCCAAATTTAGTTTTTTTGGTGTGTGCTGTAAGAAGTGGTCCAATTTTATTCTTTTACATGTAGCTTTCCAGTTTCTCAGCACCATTTGTTGAAGAGACCATTTTTCATTTGTTAATACAATACATATTGTGCTACCCCTTGATGAATTTGCATCCCTGGAAGAAATCCCTTCGTGGTCATGCTCTATGATCTTTTCAATATATTGTTAAATTCAGCTTGCTAATATTTTGTTGAGGATTTTTGTTAATATTGTTCCAAGTATTTTGGCCTGCAGTCTTCTTTTCTTGTAGTGTCCTTGTCTGGTTTTGGAATCTGAATAATGCCTCATAAAATGAGTTTCTTTCTTTCTTTCTTTCTCTTTTTTTTTTTTTTTTAAAGATTTTGGGAACTGTTGGTGTTAATTCTTCATGTTTGGTAGAATTCACCTGTGAAGGCATCTGGCCCTGGACTTTTGTTTGTTGGGAGGTTTTTTAATTAGGGGTTCAATCTCTTTACTAGTAATTTGTTCAGATTTTCTGTGTCTTCATAATTCTGTTTTTGTAGGTATATGTTTCTAGAAATTTATCTACTTCTGGGCTGTCCAATTGTTGGAATAAAATTGTTTATAGTAGCCTCTTACAACGTCTGGCCGGTTAGCTCAGTTGGTTAGAGCGTGGTGCTAATATAGTAGCCTCTTACAATCCCTTGTTGTTGTGACATCAGCTGTAATCTCTTTCCTTTCTGAATATATGTATTTGAGTCCTCTCTTTTTTTCTTGGTGAGTCTAACTAAAGGTTTGTTCATTTTACTTAGCTTTTCAAAAATCAGCTCTTAGTTTAATCTTTTCTGCTGTCTTTTAAAATCTCTGCTTCATTTATTTCCCCTCTGTTATTTGATATTTCCTTTCTATTGACTTTGGACTTCATTTGTTAGTTTTTCTACCTATTTCTGGTGTAAAGTTAGATTGCTAATGTGAGACTTTCTTGTTTCTTAGTGTAGGTATTTGTTATTATGAACTTTCCTTTTAGAGCTGCTGAATCTCATAAATTTTGGTATGTTATAATTCCATTTTCAAGTATCTCAAGATATTTTTTTAAATTTCTGTTTTGGTTCTTTTGCTCCATTGATTGTTAAGCAGCATGCTTTGTATTATCCATTTATTTCTGAGAATTTTCCTTTTTTTTTCCTTGTAATTGATTTCTAGTTTCATACCATTATAATTAGAAAATATGGTTTATATGGTTTTAGTCTTCTTACTTATTGAGACTTGTTTTGAGCTGAAGATATGCTCTATCTTAGAGAATGTTACATGTGCACTTGAGAGGAATGTATATTTATCTGCTTTTGGATAGAATATTCTGGAAATGTCTGTTAAGTCTATCTGGTCTTATGTGGCATTTAAGTCCAATGTTTCCTTAATGATTTTCAGTCTGGATGATCTATCCATTGATGAAAGTGGTGTGTTGAAGTCCCCTATAATATAATGTGTCTTGGTGTGAGTTTCTCTAGGTTCAGCTTATTTGGAACTCTCTAGGATTCCCAGATCTGAGGTTTCTGCCTCCTACAGGTTAGGGAAGTTTTCTTCTATTTTTCCTTCAAATGAGTTTTCTACTCTGTATTCTTTTTCTGGGAGCTCTAAAAAAAAATCTTTATTTTTTTCCAATATTTTTCCTTTTTGCTTCTCTGATTGGATGAATTCCACTACCCTGTTTTTGAGTTCACCAGTTTTTTCTTCTGCTTCTAGTCTGTTACTGAACCTCTCAATTAAATTTTTCAGTTCAATTTTATATTCTTAGATCTGTGATTTTTCTTTAGTACTTTCTCATGTTTTCTCTTTTTTGAAATTCTCACTTTGTTCACACATTGTTCTCTTGACTTCATTGTGAATGTTGTTTGAACTCTTTTTTAAATAAATCATTTATCTCTATTTTATTAAGGTCTTTTTCTGTAGTTTTATCTTGCTCATTTATTTGGAACATATTCCTCTGTCTCTTCTTTTTCTTTGACTCTCTGTTGGTTTCTATGCGTTTCATAAAGCAATGACCTCTTCTAGCCTTGAAGAAGTTATTTGTGTAGAAGAGGAATTTTATTGATCAACCCAGCCCTAGCTCTTACTTGTCTCTCAAATATTTTGACTGTCCAAGCAGGCTTCTTTGTTTTTAGTGGCTCCCAGTGGCTGAGGGTGTGCCAAGACCTGTCAGGGTCCCAAGATGGAGATCTCAGTCAGTTCCTAGATTCATGCTGATTGGAAGCCAGATTCCCCTGTAGGACTTTCAGGGGAGAATGGCAGCATGAGTGTTTCTGTCTGTTCCTTCTGCACTGAGCCCTGGGGGATAGTCAGTTGAAAACTTGACTTTCTACACTTGAATTTCTACAGAAGCAGAAGTCAATGTGTGTGTATTGTGAAGAGGAGAGGATATGACACAGATGAAAACCCACAAGGCAAAAGATGTTTAGATTTGCTTTCAAAATAAAATTCACATTTAAATATGTATATACTAGTTTCTCTTAACCTATCAGACAAAATGCCAATATTCCTCAGGGGCAAAGAACTCTTCCATTTTTATACAAAAACATGGCCTATATTTGAAAAATGAATCTTTACCAAAAGTGACAGGAATACCCAATAAACCCACAAAAATTAGAAAGAAAACAAGGTTCTATTGATATAAAACTATTACCCATATAAGGTTTGAAGTAGAGAACACCCTACCTTGGCGAGGATAATGCAGGTTCTCATAACTTGTGGTAAAAATGTGTCAAGAGTGGGCAAGCGTCTGAGATTGTATATTACTGGCAAAACCAACAAGGTAGACTGTCGCATCTCACAAACAGAAGGCCACACTACTCCCACCAATGCCAATAGCCAAAATAGCAGCATCTTTGGTACCGATTTCCTAAACCTCAGTTCCCACCAGGGGACTTTTACCTGAAATTTATTGTAAGAAAATTGTTGGAAGGGTGCAAACATACATACACATATGTGTACATGTGTTTTCATTGCAGAGTTTTTTTTTTTTACAGCATTGACAAAAAGTTAGAAAAAACACAAATATGTGATTTTTTAAAATGATAGTGCATCCAAACAAGGGAATATTAGGAAACCATTAAAACGATCATATAAATCTATATTTATTGATATGAATTTAAATATCTTTAAAATTTTTAGGGGGCTGTTACAGACTGAATCGTGTCCTTCCAAAATTCATATGTTGAAGCCTTAATCCCCCAATGTGATGGTATTTGGAGATAGGGGCCTTTATGGGGACAATTAAAATTAAACAAGGTAACTAGGGTTGGTCCCTAATTTGGCAGGACTAGTGTTGTTTAGGAAGTGGAAAAGACATCAGAGCTGTTTGGGCATGCATGGAGGAAAACCATGTGAGGGCACAGTGAGGAGGCAGTCATCTACAATCCAGAAAGAGAGATCTCCCCAGAAGCCTGCCTTCCTCTCCCCTTGCTCTTGGATTTCTACTGGTCTCCATGCCTATGAGAAAATGAATTTCTGTTGTTTAAGCCACCCAGTTAGTGATATTTTGTTATAACAGCCTAAGCAGACAAATAAAGGAAGAAAATAGCTCACATGAATTGGAACTTATTTATATATAATTTTACAATTGTATCTTTGCATAAAGAGATGTTTAAAAGGATGTTGACTATTGATACCAACAATGGTTATCTCTGGTATCTGTGGGTTGACATTTAAACCTTCTTACTCATTTTCTTCTATATTGCTTAACTTTCTACAGTAAATGTGTTGTCTTTTATATTCCAGGGGAAAAAAAGTTTTAAAAGCTAATGTCTTCATAACAAGCCGGAATTTTTTTTAATGGAGTTACCTCCCAGCCACTTTTATGATTTTACCTGTTGTTCAAGTAATGATTTCACTGAGAGTCCAAGTGTATCCTGAGATGCAAAACCTTAGATGTTCTGATAAGTGGCTCCTAATAAAGACTGGTTAAAAGTATGAGACAGGGCTAATACTGCAGGGAATTATGTTAGATCTCCTTTTGAGTGTGAACTTGAACAGGTTGGAAACTGCCCAGTAATTAGATGGGTGAACATCTTTTGCTTCAATCTCTCTGCTCCTCAAAATAATGCTGACCCATGTAAGTGGTTCTTTTATGGTTTCTTCTTATTCACAGCTTTGGTTCAGATATTATTGGTATGATGAAAATTTACCCGTGAAAGGCAGAGATCCAGAGTTGATTTTTTAAAAAATTATAGTTAGTATTTTCGGGTACGTATAAAAGCAAATGCTGTCTCGCTTACCAAGGTAAGGCAGCTTCTTTTAAGTAAGTGTATAGAGGAGGCTTATTTTTGCAAGTTGTGTCATTAGGAATTCTGCCTTATTCCATGGAACTGTTTTCTTTGTAATTGGTGTTGGTCTAATTATAACATCATGCCTTTTGTATAAAATTTTGATATATTAGCTCCTTATAACTTATCACAATTTTTTTTAACTTATCACATTTTTAAATAGTGAAATGACCTAAGTTGGGCCTCATGATGAGAAAAAGTGAGAGAGGATGTGCCAAGCCACAGGCAGCACTGGGCTCATTTGAGTAGAAGTAGCTCACCAGCAAAGTGAGGAGTGTTGAAATGGGATCCTGGGTGGATCAGTCTGTGAAGGGTCTGACTTTGGCTCAGGTCATGATCTCAGGGTTCATGGGTTTGAGCCCCAGAACCTGCTTGGGATTTCTCTTTCCTCTATCTCTGCCCTTCCCCTACTCATGCTTTACTCTCAAAATACATAAACTTTTAAAGAAAAGGGAATGAACATAGGTGGGTACATTAGTAGGTGGGAAAAGAAGAGAGAAATGTAAAAGCAGGCTTCCTGAAACTAGCTAATGTTTCATATCATTTATTCAGACTGTCTGATTGTACCTCAAATTTCCTTTGATGTTTTTTTTATATGGGCAATCAGTAGAGGTTGGTAAATTTTTGAAACATCAGGCCATCTTTGTGGGATTCTCAAAGGTTGAGAAAATAAACTGAATGATGTTTTTAAAATGAAAAGAGGGGCACCTGGGTGGCTCAGTCGGCTAAGCCTCTGACTTCAGCTCAGGTCATGATCTCACGTTCGTGGGTCTGAGCCCCTGCATTGCCGACAGCTCAGAGCCTGGAGCCTGCTTCCGATTCTGTGTCTCCCTGTCTCTCTGTCCCTCCCCTGCTCATGCTCTGTCTCTCTCTGTCTCAAAAATAAATAAAACATTTAAAAATAAATAAATAAAAAGGAAAAGAAACGCTTCTCTTTCTCAGAAGATTTGTTGGGATCGTTAGAGTAGACTGAATAGCTCCAAATGGTAGAATTAAATGCAACTATGTTAACTGAAGAATCTTAGACACAGATGTATGATTTCTATGGTCCAGAAGCTACACAACACCAGACTGTTTGTGAGTGGTGATAGAGGATAGAATACTGCTGAGAGTGCCTGAGTGGCTCAGTCAGTTGAGCGTCTGACTTTGGTTCAGGCCATGATCTTATGGCTTGTGAGTTTGAGGCCAGCATCGGGCTCTGTGCTAATAGCTCAGAACCTGGAGCCTGCTTCAGATTCTGGGTCTCCCCTCTCTCTACTCCTCCCCCACTTGTGCTCTGTCTCTCTCTCTCAATTATAAATAAACATTAAAAAAAAAGAAATACTGCTGAAGGCTTTTTGGTTCCCATGTGCATTGAAAAGGGAAGCACCCATTATGCTAAGGATTGGCATCCTATAGTGTTGTATAGGATTTTCATTTTCAATCAGGATACAGTTTGACCTTGCAGGTGAATTGGCAAGCTGGGCCAGTTATCACCCTAAGGTTTAAAAGTTTACTGTTTATAAAACTAAACACCCACTTACCGTAGAGTAGAACATACACATTTAAGAATAGAAAACCAAGTAGAGCAAGGCTATGCAGAAACTAGAACTGGAAGTGCTTCCTCTGTCATTTAAGTGTGCATATTCTTTGAAGTCCTGCTTGTGAACAAGTCTTTGAAAACGTAAATGGTTTTATCAACACCTGGCCCAATACTATTTCCCTGGCCGAATTTTACATGATCATTCTTGTAGCCATGATCATATTATTGATGCATTACTTGTGTTTCATAGCTCAAATTTATTTTTTTTTGAAGTATAGTTGACATGCATATTATTTAAGTTTCAGGTGTACAACACAGTGGTTTGACACTTATTTACCTAATGAAATGTTCACCGCAAGAACTCTAGGTCCCAACTGTCAGCATACAAAGTTGTTACAATACTATTGACTATATCCCCTATGCTGTACTTTACATCTCCCTGACATTTATTTTACAACCAGAAGTTTGTGCCTCCTAATCTCCTTTATCTATTTCACACACCCACCTACTCTCCTACAATCAGTTTGATTTTTCTATTTTTATGTCTTTTTGTTTTGTTCATTTTTTTTAGATGCCAATATAAGTGAAATTATGTTGTTTTTATTTGTCTTGCTCTGATTCACTTCACTTAGTATAATATCCTCTAGGTCCATCCATGTTGTCATTAATGACAGATCTCTTTTTTTTTTTATGGCTAAGTAAATTTCCATTGTATATATAGCACATTTCTTTATCCATTTATCCTTTATATCTATTGATGGACACTTAATTGCTTCTATATTTTGGCTATAATAGATAGTCCTACAGTGAACATAGGAGTGCATATATCATTTCAAATTAGTGTTTTTGTTTCCTTTGGATAAATACCAAGAAGTGAAATTTCTGAATTCTGTGATATTTCTATTTTTAATTTTTTTGAAGAACATCTATACTATTTTCCAAAGTAACTACACCAATTTATATCTCCATCAACAGTGCCTGAGGGTTCCATCTTCTCCACCCTCGCCAACACTTGTTTCTTGTCTTTTTGATCCTAGGTATTCTGACTGTGAGGTTGTATCTCCTTGTGATATCTCAAAACATTTTTGTTTGTTTTTAAATTTATTTTTAAGAGACAGAGAGACAGCAAGCAGGGAAGGGTCAGAGAGAGAGGGAGATACAGAATCCAAAGACAGGCTCCAAGCTCTGAGCTAGCTGTCAGCACAGAGCTTGATGTGGGGCCTGAACCCACTAACATAAGATCATGACCTGAGCCGAAGCCAGATGCTTAACTGACTGAGCCACCCAGGTGCCCCGAGGCGCCCCTATCTCAAAACCTTTTTGTGAGGTTTTGATTTGCATTTCCCTGATGATGAGTGATGCTGAGTATCTTTTCATGTATCCATTATGACATCTGTGTATTTTCTTTTGAAAAATGTCTATTCAGGTCCTCTGCCCATTTTTGAAAACTGAATTGTTTGTAGAGTTTGTTTTTTTTGAGCTGTATAACTTCTTTATATATTTTGGATACTAACACCTGTTGGACATATCATTTGCAAATATCTTTTCCCATTTGGTCGGTTGCTTTTTTGTTTTGTTGATGGTTTTCTTCACTGTGCAAATAGTTTTTATATTTTTTAAGTTTATTTTTGAGAGAGAGAACATGCACACAAGTGGGAGTGGGGCAGAAAGAGAGAGAGAGAATCCCAGGCAGACTCCACACCTCCAGGGTGGAGCTCAATCCCACAAACCATGAAATGGAATGAAGAGTCAGATGCTTAACTGACTAAACCACCCAGGCGTCTCAGTGCAAAACCTTTTTAATTTGATGTAGTCCCAGTTGCTTGTTTCTGCTTTCATTTTCCTTGCCTGGGGAGAAAGATCCATAAAAATATTGTTAGGAATGATCTCCATAAGAGTACTGCCGATGTTTTCTTCTAGAAGTGTTATTAGTTTCAGGTCTTACATTTAGGTCTTAAATCTGTTTTGAATTTCTTTTTGTGTAAAATGTAAGAAAGTGGTCCATTTTCATTCTTTTGTGTGTAGTTGTCCAGTTTTCCCAACACTCTTTATTGAAGAGACTATCTTTTCCCCTCCTCTGTTGTAGATTAATTGACCATATAAACATAGGTTTGTTTCTCATTTTCTATTCTGTTATATTAATATATGTGTATGTTTTGTACCAGTGCATTACTGTTTGGATTACTACAAATAGGGTGGTTTGAAATCTGGGAGCAAGATACATTCAGCTTTTGTTCTTTCTCTATTGGCTACTCTAGGTCTTTTGTGGTTCTGTAAAAATTTTAGGATTATTTGTTCTAGTTCTATGAAAAATGCCATTGGTATTTTGATAGTGATTGCCTTGAATCTGTATATTGTTTTAATAGTCCCGTTTTAAACAATATAATTTCTTCCAATTCCTGAGCATGATACATGAAACAATGGATTATGAGTAACTTGTTCTCTGAGTGTTCTGTAAGGTGAGCAAACATTTCTAATGAATTTTAACTTGATAAAAGAGCAATGTCTTGCAATACAAGAAGTATGTGATGCTGACTGTCTCATGATCACAATTGAGCCAATGGTTCTTGAAATTTCCTTTGATATATGAATGCTTTGGATTATAAGCATATTACCAGAATGAATGTCCTCAATTTCTTTCATCAGTTTCTTACAGGTTTTAGGGTATAGCTCTTTTGCCTCCTTGGTTAATTTTTTTCTAGGTATTTTTTTGGATACAATTGTAAATGGGTCTGTTTTCTTAATCTCTCTTTCAGATAGTTTGTTATTAGTAAGTAGAAATGCAACTGATTTCTATATATCAATTTTGTATTCTTCAACTTCACTGAATTCATTTAAACATTTTAATAATTTTTTGGTGGAGTGTTTAGGGTTTTCTATATATAGTATCATGTCATCAGCAAATAGTGATAGTTTTACTTCTTTCTTACCAATTTGGATGCTTTTTATTTATTTTTCTTGTCTTATTGATGTGGCTAGGACTTCTAGTACTATGTTGAATGAAAGTGGCAAGAGTGACATCCTTGTTTTGCTCCAGATTTTAGAGGAAAAGCTAAAATCTTTTCACCATTGAATATGATGTTAACTATGGATTTATCATATATGACCTTTATTATATTGAGGTCTGTTTACTTTATAGTCACTTTCATTCACTCTGTACCTACTTTGCTGAAAGTTTTCACAATATAGATGTTGCATTTTGTCAAATATTTTTTTCTGCATCTATTGAGCTGATTATATGATTTTTTTACCCTTTATTTTGTTCATTTGGTATATCAAATTATTAGTAAATGTTGAACTATTTTTGCAATGCTGATTAAATACCACTTGATCATGTTGTATGGTCCTTTTAATGTGGTTTTGAATTTGATTTGTTAGTATTTTGTTGAGGGTTTTTGTATCTGTGTTCCTCGCAGATAATAGAATGTAATTTCATTTTTGTAGTGTCTTTGTCCGGCTTTGATTCAGAATAATGCTGGCTTTATAGAATGAATTTGGAGTCATTTCTTCCTCTTCAATGTTTTGAAATGGTTTGAAAAGGATAGATATTAATTACTTTTTAAATGTCTGGTAGAATTCAGTGAAGCCATCTGGTCCTAGACTTTTGTTTGTTGGGAGTATTTTTTATTATAGATTTGATTTCATGACCTATAAAGCAGTCTGTGCAGATTTTCTGTTTCTTTCCGGTTTAGTCTTGGAAGATTATATATTTCCAGGAAATTATCCATTTCTTCTATGTTATGCTATTTATTGGCATATAATTGATTATAGCAATCTCTTGTAACCCTTTGTATTTCTGTGGTGTCAGTTTTAGTTTGAGTTGTGACTTCTCTTTCATTTCTGATTTTATTTGTTTTCTTTCTCTTCTTGATGGGTCTACCTAAAGGTTGATCAATTTTGCTTTTTTTTTTTTTTATGAGAGAGAGAGAGAGAGAGAGAACAAGTGAGCAAGGGCAGAGAGAGAGAATGTAAAGTAGATCAGCCAAATCAATTTTGCTTTTTTTTTGAGGGGGGGGACACAAGTGAGCAAGGGGCAGAGAGAGTGAGTGAGTGAGTAAAATAGATCAGCTATATCTTCTAGTCTTGAAGGAGTGGCTTTATGTAGAAGGAGTGACCTTATGTAGAAGGAGTAGCCTTATGTTGAAAGGCCCAATCTCCCAGCTTTAGTCACCAGATCCAGTCATTCCACAGGTGTCCTCTGTGTGGGTTGTGTGAACTCTCTTGTTATGGCCAAACTATGACTGCTACAGGCATGCTGGTGGACAGGGCTAGCCCTGTGTGCCTGCTCTGGGGTGGGAGTGCTGCTTCCACCTGACACTTCTTGCTGGGTATGGTGTGATATGAGCTGCTTTGAAGGGGTGCCCCCTGGGCCAAGTGGGTTGGACAAGATGCGGCTTTTCGTAGCTCAAATTTTTGAGAGAGAATCTCATTCACTGCAATCAGCTTACATCTTGGTTTCCTTTTGAAAAATGTCCACTTTTGGCCAACTCAGCTATGGATAAAGACTAAGGAGTGACAAAAGTCCCTTTCTTCAGTGAGGGAATGTGATTTTCTGTCTTTAGAGAAAGCCCATATGCTTGGCCCTGTGATAGAAATTATTTTTTTCAAGGTTATAGTTTTGAAGAACAAATACTTCACAGTTCTCAGTTCATTAACAATTTTTCAGTGGTCATTTGGTCTGGGATCCAGATTTTCTTAGAGAACATTTAAGAAGTTTAGAATTAGGATGTAAGATCTCATAAGAGAAGGTAAGAAAAAGTTAAAGTAATGGGAAATGTGGCACTGTGTTTCCTTAACCTGTGAATGTCAATAATCACAATGGAGTGCAATTTTCTCTATTTATGATTCTTTCACATGATCTAAATTCAAAAACAAAAACAGGGTAGGTTCTTAAAGAAATATATATTTTATATGGTGCCACAACCAAAAATAAAAGTCAATTTGAGAGATTTAATAAAATTGTGTTGCAGTGAGGAAATGGGCAGAAGACATGAACAGACACTTCTCCAAAGAGGACATCCAGATGGCCTACAGGCACATGAAATGATGCTCAACATCACTCATCATCAGGGAAACACAAATCAAAACCAAACTGACATACCACCTCACACCAGTCAGAATGGCTAAACTGAACAAATCAAGAGACTATAGATGCCGGCGAGGGTGTGGAGAGATGGGCACCCTCCTACACTGTTGGTGGGAATGTAAACTGGTGCAGCCACTCTGGAAAACAGTGTGGAGGTTCCTCAAAAAACTATCCATAGAACTCCCTTATGACCCAGCAATAGCCCTGCTAGGGATTTACCCAAGAGATAGAGAAATGCTGATGCATAGGAGCACATGTACCCCAATGTTCATAGCAGCAATGTCAACAATAGCCAAAACATGGAACAAGCCTAAATGCCCATCACCTGATGAGTGGATCAAGAAGATGTGGTATATATACACAATGGAGTACTACATGGCAATGAG
>NC_043700.1:110714723-110818414 GCF_006229205.1 Suricata suricatta
TCTTGAATGTATCATAGATAAGCTGCTATATTACAATTGCCACTTCAGATAGCTGTGAAATTAGGTGATTAACTAGTTGGTACCTAACCTTCTAATTTCTGTATAAGTCTAATTACATGAAATAGAAGTGGGGGTTTTGATTTTTTACTTTGCTTTTCTGGTTGGAGTATCATTGTAACTACTGTATTGTAAATGATGGTATAATTGCATATGTTAAAAAAATAAATTGTATAAAAAATAAAAATAAATAAAAGGCTTTGGCATTAGAAAAAAATAAAAAATAAAATTTGGTTGTAGTGGGAAGATTAGGGATAAGAGTGGATTTTCTTCTTTTTCTTGTTTATAGACTTACATAAGTAGTAAAATCATAGAATTCCACCTGCTCTTTTATGAAGATCTGGACACCTAATGCAAGGCATCATTCATATCTTCTAGTAATGTGTGCAGGATTTGGTGGGTCACAATGGAGCATTGTATTGATTACAGTATGAAAAATCAATTCAAAAGTCTCACCTAGAACTTTAGCTCCAGGATGCATTTTGTACATGCAGTGGAAGAGGTTGGTTGTTCATCATTGTGGCTAAAACGGAATATCGTGGGGATGCCCAATTACAGTCCTGGCAAGAGGATCTTCAGGGAAGTAATTGTGGTTTCTTTTATTGCCTTCATGCAGCCTTTGAGTAAGGAGCCTCATGATTCTTTTCCAGTCTGGAGCAGCAAGAGAACTAATATGGCTCTCTGTAATTTTGACTTCCTCTTTCCACTAGATCAAATCAATACTCTCCAATCCTTTAATAAAATAAAATCATTTCCTACAGATGCTGAGCAGCTGTCCTTTCCCGAAGATGCTTTGAGAAAGAAAAGCAAGGGCTAAAAACCCTTCATTTCCTGTGTTGATAATAACCAGACTTGTTTATTGAAAACAAAACTTTCCCCTAGGGAAAAGGAGAGCAGGAAGGCATGGGTAAATGAGTGAGCCAGAGAGAATGGAGCAGTGTAAAAGAGGAGCTGTCAAACACTTCCTATGAAGTCTATATTCTTAATGTTATCTGCCTTCCTTGTGCATGCTATAATTGAAAATGGTTAATAAAGTTCTCTAGATCAAATAAGTTACTTAGGATATAGGCATTATGGTTGTTAGAATTGAAGCCATCTGCCAAAAAGAAAAACAATTATCAGAGCTCTTTGGGCAGTTTCTAATGTGTCTTACCTACCACATATTGAGTTATTTTGATAATTTTTTTTTTGGCTTCACCTGTAGAGACTCCATGAATAGAGAATGAAGTAAAAAGTACCATGGATATATGATAAAAGAAAACGATGTTATTCTATCAAGAAAAGATTTCTTTTTCTCTTATTTCCCCAATCTCCTTTCTTAGTCTGGAATGCTACGTGGCAAGAGAAGGACAATAGGCAATAAAGTCGAGGAGTTGGGCTTGGATGGGGATAGTAGGAGACTCAGAGTCCCAGATGGGCTGCTCAGAGGTTCAGTCTCCTGAAGTACAGCGGACTGGTAGATCTGTTACCTTAGGAATTTGATAGAATCTAATAGTGTCTATGACTGGAGTGTTATTACATTTTTCCAGTTGTAGCTAATTTTCTAGATTTTGAGTTTTTGTGATGAAAGAGCTATTTTCATTGCCTAAGTCCTAAATATTTTTATCCTATTCAGAAGAAATAGGTTAGGCTTTTAGTGAATCTGCCTGGGAATCATTCCTGTAAGGCAATCAACATGTCTTTTGCATTAAAATAAACGACTATCCAAACAGCTGATGAAAACAAGTCATATGCACAAGTAAGCTATGAGAAACTATTTGTTTCTGTTGTCAAAAGCAAACCTTTCTAGACTCATTTTTATTTTATCAAAATATAGCGTGCACACATACAGATAGACAGACAGACAAAACATTTAGGGGAAAGGCTGGCATCTCAAAAGTAGAAAAAAATTTAATCTACCTTATCTTAGCCGTGTTGAGTTTTGGTGGCGACTGATGGGTACAATCGTGTCAGCTTTGTTTCTTCAAGAACAAATTGTCAATCTAAACTATGGAAGAAAAAGTTGTCAGCTCTGTCTCTGGATGAGGAAAATTATTGGTTGCGTCTCTGGAAGGTGAAAGTTCTTGGGAGTAAAAGAAAATTGTCAGATGCATATTTTCAAGACAGAATTGTTGGCCATGTCAGCTAAATAACAGGTTACTATTATTTTACTGCTGAACTGTGAAGTTTACCATTTTTATCCTCTTTGACATTTGAATTGACAAAATGAACTCCACCCAAATTGTCATGTGCATTGGTACTTAGCAAGGACAGATGTGCCACATGTGCCTTTGTGTTATGGCTGGAAAGATAGATATATATGGGCAACCAACCAGATAGTAGAGGATAAAATGTTGCCTGTATAAATGAGGAAAGAGCCATTCTGGATTCCTTTAATGGGCACTTCAATTCAAAATGAAAGGCAGCTAGGTCAGTGGGGGGTGAGAATGGCACAGGGAGCAGGGCAGTCATTACGAGAGCACTATATTTAATAACATGGCTGGTGACAGGTTTGTAGTAAGTCAATAATTCTTTTCTGAATCGCAGTTGGTTCTGGGGGGGTGTGCGGGGGGGTGAAGAGAGGGAGGCAGAGATGAGGGGGTAGATGGAGAATGAGACTGACTGTATTTCTATACTGGGTCCCGTTCAACTGGCAAGAGGTGTTTCTGACAGAGGAAGGTAACCTTCAGAGTAAGGAGCAAACAGATGAGACTATCTGTGTACACCAATATAACAGAAGTTCTCAAATTCATATTTGAAAAACTAGCCTGAATGATACTGAAAAAATGAGGTAGATTAAACTTCATTACTGGAAAGATTATAATTCCCTTTTCACACAGAAATGCTAACACTGGGTGTATTTTATTTTTTGAGACCTAAGTGGTATACTTCAATTCTGATTTGGGATAAACCCAACCTGAGATAAGCCCCAGAAATTCGTTGTCTGTTTTATTTTTATTCTGTGGGTTTGTGACTGCGGCTATGGAAGGCAGGTCGAGTTTTGAGTCTACATTAAAGAAGTTGGAAATATTGAGTTTCAGGATTCCCAGTCTTTGTTCTTCAGCAAAACTTATTTGGTTGGTTATTTTTATTATCATATGCTCCAGCTCACAACTCTTTAATGGCTTCCCAGTGCCTACAAGATAAAGTAAATACGCCCCAGACTAGAATCAAAGACCTACAATATGGTTCCCACCCTGGTCTTTTCAATTCTGTTACAAGTCCTTCTATACATCATTCAGGGAAACTGCTCCAATCATTATGTATTTCCTGAGCCCTATCCTGTTGTTAATCTAACCCTAGCTTTGACGCTAATCCTGACCTTGACTCTTCCTATTGGAGTTCTTTGGGACTAAGAGCAAATATATCTTTATATCTTTAGTGATGTCTAATGTATCTAAAGAGTACTCTTACTTCTTTGTATTCTGGGAAGTTATTGTTACTCTATACTACTAATTTGGTACTGATGATATAATGTTGTTTGTTGTGTTTATGTATTTAAATAATATTTTTAAAAGCTAACTACATGTATTCTATCTGATGTTAGAGATAGGTACATGTCTTGTTTCCTGTTCTATCTCCTTGGCTGTTTTAGTTCAATGGAAGTATCAGAGAAATAAATAGGTGGTTATAACAGGATGTAGAAAGTATAACATGTGGGCAGTTCAGTGCACAATGAGAGCAGACAGGAAGAAGTCCCTTACCCAGACTTAAGATTCAGAAGGGGAAGTCTTCACTGTGGAAGTGACATTTAGGCTGTTACCTGAAGGTAGGGGAAGAGTCAGTGAGGCCCACAGGTGGGAGATCATAGCTCTTGCAAGGATACCATGGCAGTGTACTTTATTGAGCTAATAAATGAAGTTAGTGTTCTGTGTAACCTCTTCCTTTCTCATTTTCTGAGCAGATGGACCCTATGTAAGATGGTGACGATGAGCAATGAGGGAGATGCATATCCTGAAGGACATTGTGGGCTATCCCAAGGGGTTTGAACATTGTCTTATAAGGAGCTATTGAAGAGAAGGACATAAGAGGAGAGACTAGGTCAAATTTGCATTTCAGACACATCACTCTAGCTTTAGTGGAAAAAGACTGTAAGTTGGGTAACCAAGCAATATGGTGTGCCAGTTGTAGTGTCCTGGCCATTTTAGCACTTACATTAGATTTTTCATTAAAAAAAAAAACAAATTAGGAACTCTATTTTATACTTCTAGTTTCTGCCATGGGCTCTTATAGTATTTGAAATGTATGTCAGTGAATAGAATCCTCACCTTAACACGTGGATGAGTCTAAAAAGCATCTCTCTTTCAAGGACAGGATGCAAGACAGTCATGATAAAACAGCCAATGGCTAACTACATCTAAGTCCTTTAGGTCTTGAGTAGTGGTGGGAATGGCACATAAAACTGCTCTCCTGTTTCTGTACTTGTCAGATGTGCCAACCTGTGAGATGCAGGAAACTATAATGGGCAGCAGAGAATAAGGAACAGTAAAGGTTAAATGTACATGAAATAATGAGTCAAAAATGGATATTGGGTGGTTTTGTGGTAGAAAAACAGAGATGTCCCACTACAGTGGTTTTTGTCATTTATCATATGTTATGAATCTACAAACTATTTGCTTGGTTTTATTATTTGATGGCCCTTTATTTAGCAATAAAAGCTTTCAGCATCCATGACTCAGAAAAATCAAAAGCACATGTTCAGTGAAAAATTAGGTGCTGAGTTAGTGTTTCTTGAGAAAGTTGATGTTGATTGATCAACAAAATGGTTTAAACAATGGCCTCACTTACCAGATGAAAAACAGAAGATTGGAATCACTGAAAAGAAATCTATTTCTAAACTTAGCATTTATAAGAAAGCTATTCATGACTACAACAATTAAGTGTATACAGATGCTGAAAGTGTTTTCTTATCACTCTATGAACATGACTTTTCAGTAGATCAAATGCCTGCTCCATTCATGTTCAATTCCAAGTTTACAAGTACACCTATGAAATGTGTAGCTTCTGGTTCCATTAGCAGAAGAGAAATTCTCAATCAGTGATGCCAATTTTGTATCAATATTATCAGATGTTTCAATTAGAAAATCCCTTATTTCCAATAATGGTCCTTTCCCTAAAAAATGTAATTCATAGAATCAAACTAAACCTTTTGGAATCTTATTTCATTGTTGTGATTGTTCTTGCAAATTTAAAGAGAAGTTCAACTTTAAGCAAGAGATTACTAGCCTAAATGTCCATCACCTGGTGAATGGATCAAGAAGATGTGGTATATATACACAATGGAGTACTACATGGTAATGAGAGGGAATGACATATGGCCATTTGTAGCAAAGTGGATGGACCTCGAGGGTGTCATGCTAAGCGAAATAAGTCAGGCAGAGAAGGACAGCTATCATATGTTTGCACTCATAGGTCTAACAGGAGAGACCTAACAGAGGGCCATAGGGAGGGGAAGGGGGAAAGAGAGTTGGGGAGAGAGAGGGACACAAACCATGAGAGACTATTGAATACTGAAAACGAACGGAGGGCTGAAGGGGGAGGGGGAGGGGGGAAGGGGATGATGGTCATGGAGGGGGGGCGCTTGTGGCGAGAAGCACTGGGTGTTATATGGAGACCAATTTGACAATAAACTATTATTTAAAAAAAAAACAAATAGGAAAAGGCACCAAACAAAGTGATTTGTACATGATAGTATTTACATAGTCTCATCTGATTAAAAATATTACTTTTGAATATACATTTTATATTAAAAAAAGAAATTACTCTGTATTACCACAAACAAATTTTGGTGACACACAGACATAAGGTTATAAACATTTTTACAATAAATTAATAAACTTAAGAAGTTGAAATGAACTTGGGTTGGTTGTGGGACACACATTATAACACCAAAACCATTCTTGGGAGGTGACATGGGCCAGGCGTCAAATTTCCAGCATACTTTCCATTGTTTCACCAGCCTTCACTTACAAAAAAAGAAAAGAAAAAATCTTCTTAAAGAATTTCAAGAGAGTGACAGGAAGAACAGTAAACCCTTATTGTGGGACCTTCTGATCATGGGGCCCTCTGTAACTGACCCGGTTGCATGCTCATGAGGTTGGCCCTGCATGTAATCAACTTATCAGAAAGTGAAACCAGTTCTTGGGTTTATGGCCTTGTACACTCCAGGCCCTTAACTCCATACTACCTTTTTCAGAGAACTGGGACCATGAATCTCCATCACCTTGAAGGTGAGTGTCAACATCCCCAGGCCCATCTGGGGAAAAAGCAAGTTAAAGTGGGAGGAGGTTCCTTTACACTGAAAATGAATACTTCCTTGGTCAAGTCTGTCTAGTCCACTTATGGAGAGAACTCTTGGCAACATGAAAGGCTGGTGCAGAACACGCCCCCAGAGAATTGAACCTACACAGTGGAACAGATGTGTGTTCACACCCACATCTCTCATTTTCCCTTTTTTATTTTTCATGGTTCCCTAGTGGGGAAAGTAGAAACAAACCAGAAGCACATACACATACAAAATGTGAATGCATTTAGTCTAGACTAAGCTTTTTATTTAGTTCTGATTTTTTCTTTGGTTCTGTGGAATGCAGGGCCTGCCCCTGGGAAGGAATGTGATGGAGGCTTCATTTGGCTTTGGAAAAGAAACTTCTAAAATAAGAACCACTTTTACCATGTGTTGAACTTCACATCATCTTGTTTAATTCTGTTAACCCAATCTGCAAGTTAGCCATCATTATTCTTGTTTTTTGGACTGAAGACAGTAAAGCTCAGAAAAATTAAACAACATGTTCAAATTCAGACATGGCAGAATCAGAATTTGAATCTATGTCTGTCTGACTGAAAAGCTATGGTCTCTCTTTGAAAACTAGGTCCTCGTGTGGTAGACTGGCCTCTCGCCCGGGTCTCAAGAAGACTGTAAGTGATCTATTTTCCAGGGGATCTAATCAGTACCAAAAGAGGTGGTATCTCCAACTTTTCACCAGCCAAGTCAGACTTAGAAACATTTTCTAGCAGAAGAAGAAGTAGGGGATTTTGCTGAGAGAATAGCAAGTATGTGAGAGAAAGAGAGAGAGAGAAGGAGGGATTAGGAATAGCTCTTTTTCCCCATTAGTACATGTTTAACCTATGGCTTTCTGATGGGGTAAGCCTCCCTCATGAATCCTGGTAGCCATATTGGTATATAGAGTCCATGTAAATGAGATCAGAGAGAAAATTGGGGGAGGAATTTCCTTTATCCAGTTAATTTCCCTCTCTCTGGTTTTCAAATGTAGATGCTATACACTGGATGGTGAAGGCAAATTCTTTCATTACTGGGCTGTCTCTCTGAAACTCTGAGGGTAGATGGCACTCTGCCCCTTTTGAGTCTCCAGCCTTCTGAGAGTACTGGTGTCATCATAATATGTTTGAGAAGAGCATCAGCTTTGAGGAAACGTGCTTCTCCTGTCTGTGCCTCCCTCTTCAACCCCACCCTCAGCCCTTGCTCCACCCTCCGCGCTCTGACCCCAATTCCAGGACAGGTAGTGCTCTCTTGAGTCATTCTTTCTGTTTCCGGATGGCTCACATTGATGGTGACTCAGAAAAGCTCAACAGCCCTCTTTTCTCTGAAAGATCTCATGGTTAGATTCAGTCAGTGGCTTCTGGGTGTCTTTCTGTTCTTCCGTTGTCGTTCTGTGCAGCCTTCGGGGCTTTCCCTCTTCAAACATTCTGGTTATGAGTGGTTATAAGAGCAAGTGACTCACCACTATTTAATATATCAAGGGGTAGGCGAGGTACTGGGCCATCGGCTGCCAGTGTGTCCTCAGAACCAGCTAAATGCCCACCCACACCCCCACTGTTTTGCTTTCGTCATTTAGAGCTGGAAGTGCTGAATAGAGCAGGATCCCAGGTATTGTAATGTCACTGGGTAATATTTTCCACTAGTGCTTTTCAGACAGTCAGATGCATGACCCAGCTGGGGGACAGGGGAACCTGTAAGGTGTAGGTGATATGCATCATCATCCTAAGCTGTGTCATGGGATCTGAGGCCATTTTGTCCCTTTCACTCACCTTTTCCTATTGACCCAGACACATTTCCCCGGGGAACAAAGAAATGGTGGGCAGTGCACCTTAGCCAGCTCATTAATGGGGCCCGGACCCAATCCACAGGACTCCTCTGACAGTTCTAGATGAGGCTAATACATGTGTGGTCCCCTGGGAGCGTTATTGAAAATTGGACAGCTGGGCAAAAGGCTAACAACCTATTGGGCCTCTGATTGATCAGACCAAGATCTGTTGCCCAGATAAAACAGAATCTGCTTTACTTCCTGCCAGGCTCCAGATCCACTTAATAAGTAGCTCTATGACCTTGAGAAAATGACTTCAATTCTGTATCTCAGTGTTCTTAACTATAAAATGCAGATAATAACATTGCTTCCCTTAAATGGTGGTTTGTGAGGATTGAAAGTTAATCCATGTAAAGTACTGTACTTGGATCAAAGTTTGGCCCATAGTAAAATTCTCTGTGTGTTAGTGACTGTTATTATCCTTATTAAGCCTCTAATTTGGGAACTTCTAAAGTCACAAATATAGAAGTAATATCATAGCCTATCTGGGAGATGACAGCATAGTCTTTGGGAGGTTCTGTGCCTCAACCTAAAAGCACTATGGCTGTCAGAATCATCCTGATCTATAAGTATTTGATAATCCTTGGATAAGGTGCTCTTTTCCTGTGATTATGCTTAAAAGGAAGCCCAGAGGGACTAGAGCCAAGTCATATTTATCCTATTTCCAGCCCTTTCTGTGGTTCTTCCATAAAGGCTGGTGTTTTGTAGATGCTCTGTGGAATCGGCTTCAAGGGCCACAATCTCGAGCCTTTTCATGAAAAGGCTACTTTTGCTTGTCTGTGCAGAGCTGACTGCTCTCCGGCGGAGCGGAGGCTGATTTCAGGTACTGATAACTCCAGAATTCCTGTTTACTATGATGGAATGTCTCAAAGAACACAGACATTTTTAAACCTATGGTATTTCCGGGAGTGCCTGGGTGGCTCAGTCATTAAGCATCTGACTTGGGCTTAGGTCATGATCTCACGGTTTGTGAGCTCAAGCACCCCCCAGCCTTGGATGATCCCCTTCTCTCTCTCTGTCTCTCTCTTTCTCTCTCTCTGCTCCCCACCACCACCACCCCTCTTGGAATTCTCTCTCTCTGCCCCTTGCTCACTTGCACCCTCTCTCAAAAACAAACAAACAAACCTATGGTATTTCTAGTCTCTAGAACAGTACTTGGCTCGTAGTCAATGTTCAATAAATATTTGTTGCAGGGTATAACTAAATGAGAGGCATTGGAAGGGCTTTGGGAGTTGATGTGTTTAGAAGGGAGTGCACAGGGACTGACTTCACAATTTGCAGAGCTACTACATTTTAAACTTAGGCTTTATTATTTAATTCTTTTTTTATTGTTATAAAATACACAGAAAATGAAATTTACTGTTTTAACAATTTTTAGGTATATAGTCCAGTGGTGCTAAATATATTCATATCATTGTCCAGCCATCCTTACATTCCATCTCCAGAAATGTTCAACCTTACAAACTGAAATTCTGTTCCCATTGAACACTGGGTCCCCATTCCCAACCCCTCCCAATTCTGGCAACAATATTCGGTTTTCTGTTTCTATGAATCTGACTCCTCTGGCTACCTCAAATACCTGAATTCATCCAATGTTTGTCCTTTTGTGTCTACCTTATCTCACTTGGCACAATGTCCTTAAGGTTTATCCATGCTATTGCACATATCAGAATTTCATTTCGTTTTGTGGCTCAATATCATATCTTATAGATGCAACACTTTCTCTTTATCCATTAGTCACTTTGGGCTCCTGTAACAAATTACGACAGACTTAGGGGACTAAAACTGTAAATATTGTTCTCATACTTCTTGAATCTGGGGATTCTAAGATAAAGGTGCTGGCAGGTCCTGTATCTGGTGGGAGGTCCACTTCCTGGTGTGCAGATGGCTGTCTTCTCACTGGATCCCCACACAGTGGTGACTGGAGACTGGGAGCAAGCTCTGGTGTCTCTTCCTGCAAGGACACTAATCTCGTTCATAAGAACATCCTCCTCATGACCTAATTACTTCCCAGGGCTCTTGTCTCCCAATACTATCATTTTGGTGTTAGGAATTTTAACATACGAATTTAGTCAGGAGAGGGGACACAAATATTCAATACATAACACTAGACCTCTGTAATGGACATTGGGGCCCCTTCATTTGTTGTGAGTATGTTGTTAGGAACATGGTTGTACACATACCTGAGTCCCTGCTTTCAATTATTTTGGGTGTGTGCCCAGAAGTGGAACTACTAGATTTAATGGTACTTCTTTGTTTGATTTTTTTTTTTTTTGAGGAACCACTATACTGCTTTCCTTAGTGATTGCACCATTTTACATTCCCCCAGCAATGCTCAAGTGTTCTAGTTTCTTCATGTCCCCACCAACACTTGTGACTATTCTGAAGGTCGTGAACTGGTATGTGATTATGGTTTGATTTGCATTTCTGTAATGATTGGTGGTGTTGAGCATATTTTCATGTACTTGTTTTTAAATAAGTTTGGAAGTTTTAATCAAATGTTTTAAATACACATGTGTGTATTTTCTTTGGATAAATGTCTATTCAAGTCCTTTACCTATTTTTTAATTGGGTTATATGTCATTTTGTTGTAGAGTAAGATAGTTGTTTAAATTCTTTGTCTAGTAAATGGGATGTCTGTGCTTTTTAAGGAATGCTTCATGCCAATTTAGTGGCATCTTTAGAATGGGCTGTATTTTCCTGTTTGTTTGTCTACCTTGTGATTTTGTTGTTGTTGAAAATTGGGCATTTGGAAAAACAGCAATCTCTCCCAATCTCTGGCTCTGTGTTAGTGGAGTCATTCACTAATCAGCTGGGTGTGCTCTGGGCCTTGGGACCAGCCTGAGTTGAAAACTTAAGGTCTTTTGGCTCTTTTCTGAGCATGAGTTTTGTGTAGGCCTCTGTGTGGCTTTTTCAATTACCCCCCCCCCATTTTGAATGTTTTATTTTTCCAAAGTTTCCCACCCCCCACTTCTTAGATAATCTATTTTATGTTTCTACCAGTAATTTCTTGCCCCATGCCCAGATTGGTCTTATTCTTCAGGCATCCTTCCTGAGCTGCTCATACTCCCTTTCCCCACCTGAGCTCCAAATTAAGCAAAATGGAGACCAGATAGATGTTCATGAGACCCCAGACAGTTTAGAATGTTGCCCATAAAGTCTGATCTGACCCTCTGGTTCATGGGAGACAATTGGAAGCTAGCATGCTGACTTTTCCAGACCAAGACTGTGCCCCACAGGGGAGGTGGTGGGCAGCGGCAAGTAAAACACCACAAAATTCCTACCATTTTGAATGTGTTTTTTTTTCATGGTTAGATGTTCTCTTGGTTGCTGGTAGACTTCTAACTTTTTCCTAGTGCTCTTGTCATGTTATTTTAGTGTGTGTGTGTTTATGGTTTCAGGAGCTTAGAGACTTTTGGTCCACTATTGTTTCGGTATCCCTCCTCAATTTAGGTATTATAACTTCTTTTAGAGTATCTTTGGGGAAAAGTATTGATGGAAACTGGCATTTTTGAGCAACCTCCCCACTAAAGTTACTCTTAGGCATTATCCCAGATTTCTTGAGTTTGAAACCACAAATATAACTAGTAATTCCTATGAGAAGGTAAAGTAAAGAAGACTTGGAGAGGGGTGGCTGGGTGGCTTAGTCAGTTAAGCATCCGACTTTGGCTCAGGTCATGATCTCACATTCATGGGTTTGAGCCCTGCATTGGGTTCTGTGCTGACAGCTCAGAGCCTGGAGCCTGTTTCAGATTCTGTGTCTGTCTCTCTCTCTGCCCCTCCCCCATTCATGCTCTGTCTCAAAAAATAAATAAACCATTTTTTAAAAAAAGAAGAAGAGTCCCATTTGGCGTGGAAAGAAGCCTGCCTTTCTAACCTGTACTATGAGGACATGATGGAGGGCATTACTCACACCAGCATTGTGTGTTCTTTATGACATCTCAGGGGATACGTTTTTCTTTTTCCCAGTAGGTTGTAAAATACATAAATATTTCCTGAAAAGTAGGCAACACATTCATCATCCCCATTTGCCTCATGAAGAAACTAAATATTAATAGGAATTTTAGGCAGGCTTTTTCTTCCCACTCTACCATGCTGACCCCCCCACCCAACCTCCCTGAATATGGAAGATTCCTTTGTAGTTGAAAGCAGGACCTTTGTTTTGGTTACTGATGTATCCTATGCATCTAGAATGGTGCATGGCACTTAGTGGGTGTTCAATAAATATTTGTGGAATGGATGAGTGAATGAATGGGAAGAGCCAGTTTTCTATAGTATATGAGAGGAAAAATGAGGACTTTATCTTTTAAAACTTTGTTTAGTGAACTTTATAATGAAGTGTGGCATACATACAAAAAGGGGCACCTATGTTAAGCATATAGGCCAATAGGTTTTCACATGAGCACATCAGGGAACCAGCTCCCAAATACAGAAACAACATGCCCTCTGCTGCCAGTACCCACCACCAACTCCTATCTTTTCCCTGAAGGGTAAAAACGTCCTGATTTCCTAACCCCAGTGGGTTTGTTTTGCCTAATTTGATATTCCCCATAGATTAACTAATATTATATGTATTTTTCGGTTTGACTCTTTTTGTTCATCATTTTATGAGATTCATCTGTGATATTGAATGAAGTTGTAGTTGAACTATTTTATCTTTTGAAACTTTAGAAACGTTTTAGTTTGAAATTAGTCAATGGCAGGTGAAATCTCCGGTTTCTAGAATGATTATCTTCAATAACAACCAATCATGGTCATAGGGACAGACACCAGGCTGAGAACTGGAATTCATGAACAGTCTGACTTGATTAGCCCTCTTGGCAGGTTCTTGATGCATAGGTATCATTTCTTTCTTGATCAAGAAACTCAGATAGAGAAGTTAACTAGCTTCTCCGTACATAACAGGCTTGTAATTGATGAAGCCCTCCTCTGAACCCAGGTCCAGCAGCCAGCCATGCTCATGATTTTACCACCACTTTTATTTGCCTCCCCGTATAAAACTCCTTTAAGACATCATCTTGAATGAATACACATTCAGGTAAAACGAGGTGAAAGAGTGGGCTGCTTCTAATTTGGAGGTTGCTGTGCTTTAGTCATCTGCTATAGGACAGTTTCCCAGGCCTCTTTGCTGTTCTGCATGGTGTATATGTTGACCCTTAGATCCTTTGCGCTCTGGTCACCACAGCTAATCAAGAACCCAGAGCCCAGGAGAAGAAGAACAGAGCTGGCCTCCAGCCCATGCAGTACAGATTTGGGCCTCAGGATAAAGTCAGGAAGGACTATCTTCTAGTCATGTCTTGTTTCTTTGGGCCCCAATAGTCGTGGGTCACAGACCCATCTAAAGGTCAACTCCATGCCAGCTGTTCTCAATTTCCGTGTAGGAGGCGGTGTCCTTGGCTTGAATCAACCTCAGCTGAGAACTGGGTTTCTCTGTCAACTGAACTGTATCTGTGGAACTTTTCCCCAGAGGCAAATTCTCCCAGCCTAGGATTTACTGTGTTTACTTTCCAGCTGTTTTTAACACACCATTCAGAATGATGCAAGTTACTTCCTTGTTAGATCTTCCTTGGGCCAACATTGGACTCTCTCCATTTTTAGAGCCTTAAATACTCCAGGCTGACTTTGATTCTTGCTTCTGCATTTGTTTGTAGAAGCTATCTGCGTGCAAGGACAGAGACACCCACTTGGCATTAGCAAGGGCTGTGCTCCTACTGTGTTGTCTCACCACTGACCTGTCATTTTGTGAGGAGCACACCCCCTATCTGTCGATTCTCTTGTTACTTCTGAGTTTTAAAAAAGGATCTCTATTTGCTGATTTTACAGATTTAGCCAGCATTTCATTCTTGGCTTAGAGCTTTCACTTCCTCAGTTTGGGGAGAAAGTACACGCTCTCTGTCTCTTTGTCTCTTTCCTTAATTTTCATATTTCAAGCCTCCACCCTTTGAGGGGACCCCTCCTAGGGCCATCAGCTCCCTCTTTTCATTTAGCACTTTATCTCTCCACTGCTTATAAACATCTATACTCTCTGGGGTTCTGTGATTGTGGCCTTTGCTTATTTTCTCTGCTGATCTAACTCTTTGAAAGACAACATTCTCCAGGCTCGCCTTTTTCTGTTCTACTTCCTCTTGTCTCAGGGATTTAAAGGCATTAAGGACAAATTTCTACTCCTGCAGCCTCTCTGAATTGTGTGGAAGAGCCAACCGGACCTTCTGCTGGGCACCGTGCTGGACACATTCCCAGGCTTAGCCCATGGGATCCTCATGCCACCTTTGCAAGAGGGTTGTTACTATTCCCACTTAAGAGAAATAAGGAAATTGTGCCCCAGAGCCCAACGCTAAGAATTAAACTCAGCTCTATTTAAGTCAAAATTTTGTCTGCCTTATGCTAGTGCCTCCAAGTTCTTTTACTTTTTGTTATTCATAAGAGAATACTGTCCAGAGGAGAAGGGTGTCCATGTGAGATAGTCTGTGGAGGGAGCTTCCTGAAATAGAGGGCTCTTTGGGCAGTAGGTCTCTGTCTATTCAGCCAACCAAGCCCCTGTGACCTTTGAAGCCCAGCTCAGATCACACCTGTTGTGCAAGGCCTTCCCTGGGGACATCTCCCATGCGTCCTCTTGTTCCTTAGATAACTGTGAGGCCTGGCGGATCCGGTATTTGGCACCTACTCACCTAACACTTCTATTTCACTCTTCTCAATATGAGACATCCCTACTTCCCATCTCCATCAGGGTGGTGGGTCTTTTGTGTATTTCATTTCATCTTCCAGACTGTCCTGAACAGTTTACACCCTCGAAATACGGTTTGATGAACTGAGTGGACCACATCTCTGGATTATCTTGTTGATTCTGGCTCTTCTTTTGTAGTTCAGATTTTGTCAATTTTTTTCCCCTGAAGTCCAAGGTTCTGCTCTTCAGTTTCTCCCCTTCCTTGCTACTCACAAAAGCTTGTGTATGTCTCCCAGTCACTTGTGCCACCTTCCCAGACTGCTTCAGTCTCCAGTCATGCCTTAAACTTCCTATAGACTCCATATATTTTTTTAAAGTTTTTTTTATTATTATGTATTTTGAGAGAGAGACAGACAGAGACAGGCAGGGAGAAAAAGGGAGAGAGAATCCCAAGCAAGCCCCATACTAACAGCATAGAGCTGACATGGGGCTTGAACTCATGAGCCATGAGATCATCACCTGAGCCAAAACCAAGAGTCAGACCCTTAACACACTGAGACACCCAGGCACCCTGACTCCATATCTTCTAAAGCATTCATTTTGCCTTCATTGTGCCTGGAGCCTAGGTAGCCTTTTAATTTACTTTCATAATTTATTTCAGGGTACTATTCAGTATCATTTGAATTCCTTTTATTTCCCAGGCACTAGATCAGATGGGGGATGGGGAGGAGAAGCAGGGCCCAGAGAGATCCCAGTCTCTGCTTCTGAGGAGCTAAGCAAGACATTGTAGGCTGATGAGTGGTGTGAGTGGGGAGACAGGGTCCTGTGGGAGGGACCCCCCGGAATGGAGGAGTTGGGGAACATTCCCTTCCATAAAGAGCCTGAAATGGGATGGGAGGGTTCAGGTACAGAGGGGTGGCAAGAGATGTGGCCAGAATCCAGAGCAGGGGCCCATCATGAAGAACCCCACCCTAACTAGAATGTTGAACGAACTTTAGTCTGAGGGCATGAGAAGCCCCTGAAAGGACTCAGTCAGGGATGGGGTCTCTCTCCAAGCCTGTCATCCTGAATGCGCGCTGAAGTCTCTGAAGACAGACGCTTGTGTAGCTTTTCTGTAACTGGAGAGTGCTTAGCACATAACTGCTTAGCTGTTGATGGTGACAAGAGGCAGGGCCAGAGTTCTGGCTTTCTTCCCGCCAGTCCCACTGCCTGCCATGGAACTGAAGGAGGAGGGAGCAGGGTCAGGCCATACTGGAATGCTGACTCTATTCTGGGCATTTTGCTACACACTACTGTATGTCAATAATTTTAGTTAATCTTCACACCAACTTTTTGTGCAAATGTGTTATCCTCATTTATCAGATGTGTAAACAAAACTTAAAAAGATTGGAAGATTTGATCAATCACAATATCAAATAATAACTGCTAGAGAAACCACATTACTGCAATTAAAGTGGCCAACAAGCAACCAACGAACCCCATCACATTCTACAATTAATTCCCAGTTAAACCTCACTTCATGGGAGGCCTTCATTAAAAATGCACGTAATGAGGGGCGCGTGGCTAGCTCAGTCAGTTACATGTCTGACTTCGGCTCAGGTCATGATCTCACAGTTTGTGAGTTCGATCCCCATGTTGGGCTCTGTGCTGACAGCTCAGAGCTTGGAGCCTGCTTCAGATTCTGTGTCTACTTCCTTCTGCCCCTCCCTACTCACGCTTGTTCACTCTCTCTCAAAAATAAACATAAAAAAAATTTAAAAACACATAATGACATAATTACCCTCAAATGGGTATCTTTCTAAAGTTTACAGTGCTATTAGACTAAATAAAAATGAAACAGCAATCAGCCTTTGCAGAGCATACTATAATCCAGGTTCTACAATAACAAACCAGACTGCCTTGTGACTTTGTATTGTACGTAATGCTTCCTGGTTACAAAAAACAATAGCAGGTACTTCCTTGAGGTAAGAGGGAGAGCAATTTGCCTACTTGTGATTCACAAATTAGCTTTTTAGCATTTGGGATGTGAATGGCCAGAGATACGAAACTTTACATGAATGACCTACCAGCCTATCTGCTTAAGAAAAGTCTCCACTTTGGTTAGAAATGGGATTTGATTGTAATAAAATGGCATTTCTTTAATGCGGTAATGGAATTGATCAAGTCAGTGGGGTTTTACCTGCTGCTTTCTCCTGTTGTTAGCTACGGGACCTGCAGTGGTGGTTGGGTGGGAAAGTCTTGCAGAACATGGGGGGAGGCCTGAGCCATCCCTTACTGCTCTGGGACCTCATCCAGTGTGCCTGACTTCCCTAGGCCGCAGTTTCCTCACCCGTTTCTTTTTTTTTTATTTTAAATTTTTTAACATTTTATTTATTTTTGAGAGAGAGACAGAGTATGAGCAAGGGAGAGGCAGAGAGGGAAGGAGACACAGAATCTGAAGCAGGCTCCAGGCTCTGAGCTGTCAGCACAGAGCCCAATGGGGGGCTTGAACTCAAGAATGGGAGATCATGACATAAGCAGAGCCCGGTGCTTACCTGACTGACCCATCACATGCTCCCTCATCTGTTTCTCAAAGAAGCCTCTTGTCAACTCAAGTACAGAAAATTTCCCCTCACTCTCTCTCCTGTGTTACCAAATCTCTGCCTCTACTGACTCACTACCACTGTGTATAGAGATTCTCCATGGCATCCCACCTTAAGAAGCATTTCCTGGCTGCCTGGATGGCTCACCTGGTTATGTGCACCACTCCTGATTTTGGCTCAGGCCATGATTTTGGTTTGTGAGCTGGAGCCCCTCGTCATGCTCTGCGCCAGAAGCACAGGCAGGACGTGCTTGGGACTCTCCCTCACTTTGCCCCTCCCCATCTTCCTCTGTGTCTCAAAATAAGTACACTTCAAGAAAAGGATCCTTGCCTTCCCATTCCCTCAAGATATTACCTCATTTGTCTTTTCCTATCATAGCAAAACTCTGACAGAACCACCTATGCTCACCATCTGAAATTCTCTGCTTTCAGAACTCTCTCCAGTCAGGCTTTAACCTTGGCCATTCCAGCGGAACAACTCCTAGGAAGGTGATGGTTGACATTCATGTTTCTAAATCCAGCTGTCCACACTCAGGCCTCATTTGACACAGTTGATCATAGCCTTCATCACAAAGTCCTTTCTTCACTTGATTTCTGGAAAAACCTCTCCTCCCCACCCCCACTGCTGCCTACTTCACCCATTTCTCTTTCTTGGTCAGTCGTCTTTGCCATTTCTTTTTCACTTCTCAGTCTCTGAACACCTGAATGGCCCAGACCTCCAGCTCAGTCCCCGAGCACCTCTTCTCTTGTCTACACTCCTCCTTAGATAATTGTATCTAGTCTAATGGCATTAATACCATCTGACACTGATGATGCCCAGATTTGTATCTCTGGCAACATTTCTTCCCTGAACTCCCGATTTTGTTTCTGGCTGATGTGTCAGTACCTCCACGGATGTCTAACAGGCATCTCAAACTCAACATCTAGGACAATAAACCCTAGACTCTTTCCACCTTAGCCTCTAAACCTCTTCTTTCTACAGTCTTTTTTTCCCTTCATTTGAATTGCATTCTTTTCTTCTGAGTAAATGGCCCTTTTACTCTTCTACATCCTTGGCTCAGCCACTTATTTATATGTCTGCCACCCTGGCATCTTACTTGGCTTATTACAGTTGTCTCCTGTCTGGTCTCTTTATTTATGTCTATGTCTTATTTTCTTCTCTACCTTTAATAAGATAAAACTGACATGTAACCGTGTGTCAGTTTAAAGTGTACATTGTGTTGATTTGATACATTTATATATTGTAAAATGATGACCACCGTGACATTAGCTAATACCACCATCCTGTCCTACTCTTACCATTGTGTGTGTGTGTGTGTGTGTGTGTGTGTGTGGTAAAACACTTAAGATCTACTCTCTTAGCAACATTCAAGTATATGATACAGTGTTATTAGCTAAAATCACTAAGACTGTACATGAAACTTGTTAAACTTGTAACTGAAAGTTTGTATCCTTTGACCAGGATCTCCCCATTTCCACCATTCCCCAGCACCTGGGGACCGCTACTCACGACTTTCTTAGAATCCACATATAAGTGTTATCATACAGTGTCTTCCTCTGCCTGACTTACTTCATTTAGCATAATAATGCCCTCAAGGTTCATCTAAGTTACTAGAAATGGCAGGATTTCCTTTCTTCTTATGGCTGAATAATAGATACTACTGTGTATGTATGTGTGCGTGTGTGTGTGTGTGTGTGTGTGTATCAATCACTTCTTTATTAGTTTGTCTGTTGGTGGACACTTATTTCCATATCTTGGCTATTGGGAGTAATTTTGCAATGAACATAGGAATGCAGACATCTCTACGAGATCTTGAATTCAACTCCTTTGGATATAGTTCCAGAGGTGGAATTGCTAGATTGTATGGTAGATCTATTTTTAATTTTTTGAGGAATGTCTGTACTGTGTTCCACAGTGGTTGTATCAATTTGTATTCCACCAACAGTGCACTAGGGTTCCCATTTCACACCCCCCCCACATTTGTTATCTTTTTGGTGATAGCCATTCTCACAGGTATGAAGTGATAGCTCATTGAACCTTCTCATGTACCTATTGGCCATTTATATGTCTTCTTTGAAAAACTGTTTATTCAGTTCATCTGCCCTTTTAGAAATTAAGTTATGGGGTTCCTGGGTGACTCAGTTGGTTGGGTCTCCGACTTTAGCTCAGGTCCTGACCTCACATTAGTGGGTTTGAGCCCCGCTTCAGGCTCTGTGCTGACAGCTCAGAGCCTGGAGCCTACTTCTGATTCTGTGTCTCTCTCTCTGCCCCTCCCCCTCTCATGCTCTCTCTATCAAAAATAAATTTAAAAAAAATAAACAAAAAATAAAAATTAAGTTATTAGGTTTTGTTTTTGCTGCTGAATTGTATGTGTTAATCTTGAGTATTACCCCTTAACAGACATATGATTTCCAAGTCTTTTCTCCCATTCCATACTTTGCCTTTTCATTTTGTTGATGGTTTATTTTTCCATGCAGGAGATTTTTTGTTTGATGTCATTTACTAATTTACTTTTGCTTTTGTTTCCCATCTTATCTAGGAAATCACTGCTGAGACTAGTATTAGGAAACTTTCTATGTTTTCTTCTAGGAGTATTAGTTTCATGTTTTACATTTAAGTCTTTAACCTTCTTTTTAAAATATAATTTATTCTCAGCTTTGCTAAGATACAGTACATACAGTGTACTCTTGGCTTCAGGAGTAGATTCTGTGATTCATCACTTATATGCAACACCCAGTGCTCATCCCAACAAGTGCCCTTCTCAATGGCCACTAACCATTTTCCCTACTCTCCCCCACCAAGCCTCAGTTTGTTTTTTGTGTTTAGGAGTCTTTTATATTTTGCCTCCCTCTCTGTAACAATTTTTTTTCCTTCCCTTCCCCCATGGTCTTCTGTTACATTTCTCAAATTCCACATATGAATGAAAACATATGTTATCTTTCTCTGACTGACTCATTTCACATAGCATAATACCCTCCAGTTCCATCCATCTAGTTGCAAATGGCAAGATTTCATTATTTTTCCTCAACGAGTAGTATTCCATTGTATATATAAACCACATCTTCTGTTTTGAGTTAATTTTTTTCTGAATGGTTTATGATAGGGGTACGCTCTCATATTCTGTATGTGATTATCCAGTTTTTTCAACATCTTTTATTGAAGAGACTGTCTTTTCCCCAAGGAGTATTTTTGGTGCCTTTGTCAAATATTAGTTTGTCATACATACAAGGGCTTATTTCTGGCTCTTGATTCTGTTTCATTGGTCTTTGTGTCTATGTTTATGTAGTTTGTACTGTTTGGTTACTGTAGTTTTGCAGTACAGCTTGAAATCAGGTAGTGTGGTGTCTGGCTTTTTTCTCAGGATTGCTTTGGTTCTTCAGAATCTATTGTGGCTCTATAAAATTTTAGGATTGTTTTTCCTACTTCTGTGAAAAATGCCATTGGAATTTTGATAGAGTGCATTGATTCTATAAATGGCTTTGGTAACATGGGCATTTTAACCATATTCTTCTGATACATGAACATGAATATCATTTTTTTGTGTCTTCAGGTTTTATCATAGTTTTATAGTTTTCATTGTATAGACTTTTAACCTCCTTGGTTAAATTTATTTCTAAGTGTTTTATTGTTTCTGATGCTGTTGTGAATGAGATTGTTTTATTTTCCAGATACTTTATTGTTGGCATATAGAAATAAAACTATTTTCTGCATGTTGATTTTGTATCAAACTTGACTCAGTTCATTGATCAGTTCTGGCAGGTTTTTTTTTAGATGGAGTCATTAGGACTTTCTATATATCACCCACAAACAATCATAGTTTTACTACATTCTATTTGGCTGCCCTTTTCAAAAATTGAGATCTATATAATTGACATATAGCATTATATTAGCTTCAGATGTAAACATAATGATCTGATACTTGACTATGTCATAAAATGACCACCACAATGAGTCTAATTAACATCTATCACCACACATTGGTTATATATATTTTTATTCTTGTGATGAGAATTAAGATCCACTCTTTTAGCAACCTTCAAATATACAATACTGTGTTAACTATAGCCACCATGCTGTACATTGTATCTCCGGGACTTACTTATTTTATAACTAGAAGTTTGTACCTTTTCAGTACCTTTTATTCATCCCCTGTCCCAACCTCCCCACCTGCCTCTGGCAACCATCAATATGTTATCTGTAACTATGAGTTTAGGTCTTTTGGTTTTGATTTTGCTTTTATATTTCACATATAAATGAGATCATATGGTATTTATGTTCTCTGTCTGGCTTATTTCACTTAGCATAATAGCATAAAGGTTTATCCATGTTGTCATCAGAGGATTTTCTTTCTTTTTGGGGGGTGGGGCTGAAAAAATTCCATTGTGTATATATAAACACCACATTTTCTTTGTCCATTCATCCATTGATAAACAGGTTGCTTCTATGTCTTGGCTATTGTAAGTTATACTGCAGTGAACCTGGGCGTGCAGGTTATTTTTTTTAGTTAATAAGTACCCAGAAGTGGAATTTCTAGATCATTTGGTGGTTCTATTTTTAATTTTTTGAGGAATCTCCACACTGTTTTCCATAGTGGTTGCACCAATTTGCATTCCCTTAGCATATGGACATTTCTTTCGTCCACATCTTCACTGACTCTTAATTTCTTTTTGATGATAGCCATTCTAACTGGTGTGAAGTGGTATCTTATTGTGGCTTGATTTACATTTCCCTGATGATTAGTGATATCGAGCACTTTTTTTCATGTACCTGTTGTCCATCTGTATGTCCTCTTTGAAAAAAAGGTCTACTCAGATTCTCTGCCCATTTTGTAATCCTATTTGCTTTTTGTTATCGAGTTGAATATAAGTTCTGCATATATTTTGGATACTAAATGATTGGCAATTATTTTCTCTACTCCCATCGGTTGCCTTTCATTTTGTTAATGGGCTCCATTGCTGCACAGAAGCATTTTCATTGATGTGGGCCCACACTTGCTTATTTTTTATTTGGTTTCCTCTATTGTTGGTGTCAAACCCAAAAAAATTCATTGCCAAGATTGCTGTCAATGAGCCTACCTCTTGTATGTTTTCCTAGAATTTTTATGGTTTCAGGTCTTATGTCCAAGTTTTTAATCCATTTTGAGTTAATTTTTGTGTGTGGTAGAAGATAGTGGTAAAATTTCCTTATTTTACATTGTGGATATCCTATTTTCTTACCATTATTTGAAGAGACTGTCTTTCGAACCATGGACTGAAGGGGGAGGGGGAGGGGGAAGGGGGTGATGGTCTTGGTGGGGGGCACTTGTGGGGAGAAGCACTGGGTGTTATATGGAAACTAATTTGACAATAAACTATTATTGAAAAAAAAAAGAGACTGTCTTTTCCCCCATTGTATATTCTTGGCTTCTTTGTCATAAAAGAATTGACCATATATGCATGTGTTTATTTTTGTGCCCTCTATTCTGTCCTATTAATCTGTATGTCGTTTTATGTCAATACCATATTAGTTTGATTATTATAGCTTTGAAATATAGTGTGAAATTAGGAACTTTTTGCCTTCAGCTTTATTCTTCTTTCTCAAGACCTTGGCTATTTGGGGTCTTTTGTGGTTACATACAAATTTTAGAATCATCTTTTCTATTTTTGAGAAAAAACACCCTTGGGATTCTGATAAGGATTGCATTAAATATATAGATTGCTTTGGGTAGGATGGACATTTTAACAGTATTCTTTCAATCCATGAGCACAAAATATCCTTCCATTTATTTGTATGTTTTTTGATTTATTTCATCCTTATAGTCTTTCACTTCCTTGGTTAAACTTAAATATTATATTCTTTCTGATGCAATTGTAGATAAGATTAATTTCTTAATTTCTCTTTATGATAGTTTGTTGTTAAAGTATAGAAAACAACTGATTTTTCTGTATTGTTGTTTGTATCCTGCAACTTCACTGAATTTTTAAATTAGTTCTAACATTTATGGTGGGTGACATACAATATGTCATCTGCAGATAGTGACAGCTTTCCCTCTTCCTTTTTCACTTGGATGCCTTTCATTTTTTTTCTTGCCTAATTGCTCTGGTTAGGATTTTCAATACTATGTTGAATGAAATTGGCAAGAGTGAGCATCTTAATCTTCTTCCTGATCTTAGAGGAAAAGTTTTGAGCTTTTTGCCATTGAGTATGATGGTAGCTGTGGGCTTGTCATCTGTGGCCATTATTATGTTGAGGTGCATCCCCCCAACACTCACCTTAACCATAAATGGATCTTGAATTCTGTCATAAGGGTTTTCTTCATCTTCATCTATGATTTTTATCCTACATTTTGTTAAGTGGAATATCACATTATTGATTAGCAGATGTTAAAACATTCTTGTATCCCTAAAGAAATCCCACTTTGATCATGGGGACTGATTCTTTTAATAGATTTTTAAAATTTGGTTTAATTTTTTAATTTGGTTTGCTAATATTTTGTTAAGTGTTTTTGAATTTATGCTCAACAGGGATATTGGCCAGTAGTTTTTTTTTTCTTGTATTGTTCTTGTCTTATTTATTTTTGGGGTAATTCTGACCTTGTAAAAGTGAATTTGGAAGTGTTACATCCTAATATTTTGTAAGAGTTTGAGAGGGATTGTTGTTAATTCTTCTTTAAATGTTTGATCAAATTCATCAATGAGGTTCACTGGCCCTAAACTTTTCTTTGTTGGGAAGTTTGATTACTGATTCAATCCCATTACTTATTATTGGATTGCTCAGACTTTCCATTTTCTAATGAGTCAGTGTTGGATAGGTTATATGTTTCTAGGTATTTATCCATTCCTTCTAAGTTATCTAGTTTTTTGGTATAAAACATTTTAGTAGTCTTTCGTGATACTTTGTATTTCTGTATTATCAGTTGTAATCTTTTAAAAAGTTTTTAAATGTTTATTTATTTTTAAAAAAGAGAGACAGCATATGAGCAGGGGAGGGGTAGGGAGAGAAAGGGACACACAGACTCCAAAGCAGGCTCCAGGCTCTGAGGTGTCAGCACAGAGCCCAGCATGGGGCTCAAACTCATGAACTGTAGTATCATGACCTAAGTTAAACACAACCGACAGCCACCCAGGCACCCCTGTGACATTAGTTGTAATTTCTCCTCTTTCACTTCTGATTATATGAGTTCTCTGTCCTCTTTCTATTCTTTTGAGTCAGTCTAGCTAAAGGTTTGCCAATTTTATCTAAAAAGGCAGCTCTTTGTTTTATCAATTTTTTTTCCTGCTGTCTATTTCTTCTCTGATTTTTGTTATTGCCTTCCATCTGCTAACTTGGGCTTCATTGTTTTCTTCCTTTTCTCTTTTCTTGAGGTATAAAGTTAGGTTGTTTATTTGAGACCTTTCCATTTTCTCTGGATACATTCCTCCCTGTAAGCTTCCTTCTTATTTCTGCTCTTCCACCGTCTCACAGGGTTTGCTATGTTATTCCTCTACTTTCGTTTGTTTCAAGATAGTCATTGATTTTCCTCTTGATTTTTTTCATGGAATTTTGACTAATTTTTATTATTTTTACTCATGCATATATTTAACATTTTTAAAAATTTTTATTTATACCCAAGTTCATTAACTTAGTTAATGTAATAATGGTTTGAGGAATAGACCCTTTTAATTTTTTTAGTTTAATCTGTTGGATGTTCAGAAACATGTGTTGAGTATTTGTGAATTTTCCAGATTTCCTCTTGTTACTGATTTCTAGTTTTGTACAATTGTGACTGGAAAAGGTATTTGTTATGATTGGATTTCAAGCTTCTGAAATTTGTTAAAACTTCTATGATGTATCATGTGGTCACTGGTAAAGAAAGTTCTGTGTGCTCTTGAGAATAACGTGCATTCCACTAGTGTTGGATCAGTGTTCTGTATATGCCTATTAGGTTGGTTTGGTCTAAGGTTTAGTTCAAGTCTAACATTTCCTTGTTGATTTTCCAATTGGATGATATCTCCATTGTTAAAAATGGAGCATCTAAGTCCCCTACTGTTATTGTATTGTTGTATTATATCTCCCCTCAGATCTGTTTGTGTTTGCTTAATACTCTTAGGTACTTCAATGTTGGGTGCTTATATTTTTATCGTTGTTTTATCTTCTTGATGAGTCAACCTCCTTGTTATATGAATCTCCATCTTTTTCCCTTGCTACTGTTATTGGCTAAAGTATATTTTTTCTAATATCAGTGTAGCTTCCTATTCCTGCTCTTTTTTGGTTTCCACCTAAATGGATTATGGTTTTTCATCCCTTCATTTGGACCTATATGTGCCCTGAAAGCTTAAGCGAGACTCTTGTATGGAGCATAGAGTCTTGTGTGTGTGTGTGTGTGTGTGTGTGTGTGTGTGTGTGTGTGTGATGTGTGTATGTGTGTGTAACCCATTAAGTCACATTTTCCCTTTTCATCAGAGAAATCAATCCATTAATAGAGTTATTATTGGTGGGTGAGGGTTTACTAATGCCATATTATTAATTTTTTCTAAGTATTTTGAAGTCCCATTTTTCTTTTCTTTATATCTTATTGTCTTCTTTTGTAAGTTCATGATTTTCCAGAGTGGAATGCTTTGATTCCCTTCTTTTTATCTTTTTATATCTATTGTAAATTTTGGCTTTGTCGTTCCCATGTGCTTTATATAAAACATTTTACATATAAAATCTATTTTGTGCTAATAACTGTAACTTTGCTTACAAAGACACTATACTTGTATTCCCCCCTTGTATGTTTCTGATGCCCTCATTTACCATGTTTTAATCATGTATTCAACACATTGTTAAGGCTATAGCTATTTTTGTGCTTTTGTGCTTTAACCTTTATTCTAGAGTTAAGTAGTTAGCACATTGCCAGATGACAGTGTGAGGGTATTCTGAATCTGAGTGTATGCTCACCTTTACCAATCTGTTGCATATTTTCATGTTTTCATGCTACTAATTAGCGTCCTTTTGTTTCAGCTCAGAAGAACTCATTTTAGCATTTCTTGTAATGCTAATGCCGGTTTAGTGATGCTGAGTTGCCTCAGCTTTTGTTTATTGAAAGGTCTTTATTTACCTTCAATTCTGAAGGAAGACTTTGGTGACTATTCTCAGTAGGCAGCTTTTTTTTTCTTTTAGCCCTTTGAATATATAATCTCATTGTCTCCTGGTCTGTAAGGTCTCTGCTCAGAAATCCACTGACAGGCTTATGAAGGTTCCTTTGTATGAGAAATTTTTTCCCTCACCTCTTTTTTATTAAGTTTAAAAAAATTAAATAATTTATTTTGAGAGAGAAAGAGAGAGTGAAAGAGAGAGAGAGAAGGTCAGAGAGAGACAGAGACAAAGAGAGAGAATCCCAAGCAGGCTCTGCACCATCAATACAGAGTCTGACTTGGGGCTTGAACTCAGGAACCATGAGATGATGTGCTGAGCCCATATCAAGAGTTGGGCACTTAACTGACTGAGCCTCTCAGGTGCCCCTCTCTAGACTTTATAAATGTTCTCTTTATCTTTGGTTTTAGAGTTTGTTATTATATTTCTTGAAGAATGTTTTGGATTAAAATACTGAAATAATCAATTAACTTCATGAATTTGGATCTTGATCTTTTAAAATCTGTTCTTTGTGTGTATGTGGGGGGGGGAATACCTACAAGTGGAATTATTGGGTTATATAATATAACTATTTTTAATTTTTTGAGAAATCTCCATACTGTTTTCCCTAATGGCTATAGCAATTTACATTCCCACCAACACGCATGAGGGTTTCTTTTTCTCCACATCCTCTCCAACATTTGTTATGTTTTGTCCTTTTTAGACTAGCCATTCTGACTGATGTGAGGTAGTATGTTGTTGTGGTTTTAATTTGGATTTCCCTGATAATTTGTGCTGTTGAGCATCTTTTCATGTCTGTTGTCCATCTGTATGTCCTCTTTCAAAAAATGTCAATGTCCTCTGCCTATTTTTAATCAGATCATTTGTTTTTTTGGTGTTGAGTTATATGAGTTCTTTATATATTTTGGATATTAACCCTTTATCAGATGTATAATTTGCAACTATCTTCTCCCATTCAGTAAGTCGTGTTTTCATTTTGTTGATGGTTTTCTGTGTAAAAACTTTAATTTGACATAGTCCCAATTATTTATTTTTATTTTACTTGCCTGAGGAGACAGATCCAAAAAGATATTGCTAGGACTGATGTCCAAGAGATAGCTGCCTATGATTTCTTTTAGAAGTTTTATGGTTTCAGGTCTTGCATGTATGTCTTGAATCCATTTTGAGTTTCTTTTTGTGTATAGTGTACAAAAGTAGTCCAGTTTCTTTTTTTCTTTCTTTTTTTTTGTTTGTGTTTTTTTTTACATATATCGGTACAGTTTTTCAACCCCATGTATAGAAGAGGCTGTCTTCTCCTCACTGTCCATGCTTGTCTTCTGTATTATAGATTAATTGGCTACATAAATATGGGTTTATTTCTGGGCTTTCTGTTCTGTTAGTCTACATGTCTGTTTTGTATCCATGCCAGACTGCTTTGATTACTATAGTTTGGTAGCATAGTTTGAAATCTGGGAGCATGATTCCTTCAGCTTTTTTCTTTCCCAAGGCTATTGACTATCTGAGGTTTTGAGTAGTTCCATACAAATTTTAGGATTATTCATTCGAGTCTGATTGCTATTTTGATAGGGAATGAAATCTTGTCATTTACAACAACATGGATGGACCTCAAGGGTATTATCTAAGTGAAATAAGACAGAAAAATACAAATACTATATAATTCACTTACATGTGGAGTCTCAAAAACAAAACAAATGAACAAACAGAAGTGGACTGATAAATACAGAGAACAAACTGGTAGTTGCCAGAGGAGGGGAGGTGGGTGGAGGGATGGATAAAGTAGGTGAAGGAGATTCAGAAGTGCAAACTTCTAGTTACAAAATAAGTCATGGGAAAGTAGAGTACGGCATAGGGAATGCAGTCAGTGATATTATAAGAACTTTATATGGTGATAGATGGTGACTACACTTATGCTGAGCATTTCATAATGTATGTAACTGTCACATTGCTACGTTGTACCACTGAACTAACGTAGTGTACATTCACTACACCTCAACAAAAAATGCATCGTTGGCACAGTTCTCCTTGAAGACTCCAGCCAGCTCATGATGCTCCTCTGGCGGGAGCCCTGTAACGTCCGGTTCCGCAGCGTGCAGCCAAGGGACTTACAGCGCCCGCCCTGCGGAGGGCCCTCCACCACCTAAGCACGTTCCCACCATACTCTTCATACCTCGTTCTAGTCTAGTCGCAGGCTTTCCGTGCTCAGCGGCTCGCTTTCAGCCTTTCACCTGCTGTTCTCCACGCTTGACGTATTCTTTCTCAAATAGCTCCACGGCTTGCATTCACCTCGTCAGTCACCTCTCCCAATGGCCAGCACTCCCCTTCTCCATACCCTTTCCTTCTTTCCTTCATGACTTTTATCTCCACATTTACTTTATTCTGTGTCTTTCCCGAGCAGAACATAGGCCCTGAGAGGATAGGGACCTACTGGTTTGTTCATTGCTGGATGCCTAACTCCCAGAAGTATGCTTGACACCATTTTTCAGAGTAGAAGCTTGAAAATATTTGTGAATGAATTAATAAACGAATGATTACATAAAATCAGGATGTGGGAAACGTGATCTCTAAGGTCTATTCAAATCTGCTTCTGCCATGATTTTGTACAGTTAAGGAGTATTTCCTCATTCTTCACTAATGATTTGGAATACATAAAATCAAACTGCAATGGGAAAAATAATAGCTTCAGCTGAACTAATTAACATAATTATAATGGCTGCTTTTTAAACAATTCTTTTGATGTGCTTTAAAGAAACTCCTTTATTTCCCCCAATAGGCTTGTGAGATAGGTACCATTATTTTTGTTCTCTAGATACAGAAATTGAGGAAAAGAAAGCATCAGCCCCTAGCCCAAGTGTCAGTAAGGTGAGCACTAAGATGTGGTCAGTGGACCGAACCTCCTAGCAAGAAGCAAAGGGGGAAGAGGGAGATGAAAACTTTTGTAGAATAGCTGTTTATTCAAGTTTGTGCTTAAAGCTTTACAGTCTCATTAATGCTCACCACATTTCTGTGAGGGATGCACTATTTTATCATTTTTACAGATGAGGCTTGATGGCCAACACAGCTAGTCAAAACGCAAGGCTGACTTTCAAATCAGGTGCTTTCTGCTTTGCTGTTACTTGTGCTTTATTGTATTCCGTGGAGCTGAATCACTAGCCGCCCATGAGGGAAGGGTTAGGGCACCACAGGGGCCTCTCAAGTTTCAAGCAACAACACCCAGATTTCTTTTTATGTGAGGATTCTGTGTAAGCGCTCATTGAATATGGCCACAAAGTCCTAATTCAGTGATTTTAAATGATCTGAATCCATTCTTCTGGAAGTCAGGGAGAAGTCCAGTGTCTTCATGTAACAATTTTCCTCAACACCCAAGTAGAAATCTCATTTCAGTTTGAATTAAGAATTGATTAAGGAGTAAAATGTCAAATCGGGTAAAGAAATTCCTTTTGAAGTCATATAAAAGGAAGCCCGCCCCCCCCCAAGCACATTCAGCTAGTGTCTACGTTGGGGGGGAGGGGGGAGAATAGCTGCTTCTTTCCACAGTGAATGTTGGACCAGACAAGCACAGAAATTTGTGAGAAATTGCCTGGTAAGAAAGAGGGTAATGCAGGCAGGTGGCCTCCAATATATGAGAACAAAAGTATCTTTGTTCTTTGAAACTGAGGAGCACTGGTAACACTGGAACATCTCTAATCACAGTTAATTCTCTTCCAAGCATCTGCTGTGGTGAACTCTAGCAACCAGAGAGTGTGTTCTCAGGGGAGGGAGGGGGCCGGGGGAGAGCACCCCAAACCCTTAGCGGTGAGCCCAGTGACTGCTGGGGGAGAGAGAGCGTCTTCAGGCAGCACGCACTCTCCACTTGTGGAAAGAGAAGATGCTCCGGCCTTCCTTTCTTCCCGGACAGTCAGCTCCTGATGCCCTTTAAAATTCTCAGCAGCCTGAGGAGGTCCTTGATCAACAAGGCCTTTCCTCACCCAGTCTGGCTGCCACACAGCTGGTGTGGCGCAGAGTGGTCGAGTCAGGGCAGGGGTGGACACTGTGTGAGAATTGCCCGGAGGAGGGGGAGGGTGATGACAAAGGAGCTGGAGAGCCTCAGGAAGGACGCAGTGCCTGTGTGACAGGGCAGCTGTGTGCCTGCCTGCAAAGGTCGTTCTTGGCAGTGTTTCCAGAGCAGGCAAGGGGCATGTAGAACTTCGTGAGTGCCGGCTTGTTTGTAGTTTCCAGCTTTCTCTCCCATTCAAGCCCTCCTGCTGCCCTGCCCGCACCTTCATTCTCGGAGTCATCACTGGCCCAGCCCGCTGGGCTCAGGATGGGGCCCTAACAGAGAAGCTTCTGAGCTCACAGAATCGCAAATTCCCCTGGCCTTAGGCAGTGGCTAGCAAATTTGTGAAGTGGGAGGTTCCCAAGATGAAATGAGGGCTGACTGTATCCCCAGAGGGTTAAAATTTAAAAAGAAAAAAAAATCAAGTCATTGCATTAGTTTGTTTTGTTTTAACGGTGCTGCTGCTGCTTAATAGCCTGGCTCTGAGTAGAGTGCTGGAGGATCACCCAGTCAGCCAGCTCCAAGGTTTCCAATAGAGCAGTCATTTCCTGGGCTCGGGAACCACTATGTGAATCAAATTCAGGGAGGGGGTGGGGGGAGTGGGGGCAGCCGGCTGGCTTAGCCAGTGCAGCATGCTGACTCTTAATTGTGAGGTTGTGAGTTCCAGTCCCACAGGGGTGTAGAGATTACTTAAAAATAAAATCTTAAAAAAAAATTCACATTTGGCCCAGGCTGGACAGAGACAGAAATACGGAAAAGGGAATTCCCTCAAATGATTTCTCGCCTATCTGGGAAGGATCGGCCAGGAGTGGCAGGTTGGAAGACTCAGGTCATTGGAATTAGTCTCTGTGTTTAATACTGCATGTTTCTAACGTGAGTCAGCAGGAGGGCGCTGTGCTGTGAGGGCTGGTCACCATGGCAGACGGGGGGGGGGGGGGCGATGAGGACAGGCTAGCTTCTGGCTCCCTGCCGCCTCCCAGGCCACCTCCCCCAACTCCTCTTCCTAACACCGCTGCCTTCTGACAGGTGGGAAGATATACCTTCCCTGAGAACAGGGGATGTGAAGAGGAAACTGAGTCTGAGAACAGGGCTGGCCTTAGACCTAAGCCATGTGAGCTCAGCCCTGTGTACCTGCTTCGCCGATAAGCCCTCACAGGCCACATGCCACAAAGGATGTGAGTTTAAGGTCAGTGGAAGTGCTATTGCTCCAAACCTAATACTGGCTCTATATACAAAGTGAGCAGGCTGAAGTCAGCTGGAGAAAAGAAGCTGAATATCTAGGCTATTCCACTAGAGAAAATATTTGGCTCTAATGAGCTAGATATTATTTTAGGTACAGTTTATCAAATAACCATCTAAAAAGTATCTTTATTTTAAAATAATTTTTTTAACATTTGTTTATTTTGAGTGAGAGAGAGAGAGAGAGAGAGAGAGAGAGACAGAGACAGAGACAGAGACAGAGACAGAGTGTGAGCAGGGGTAAAACAGAGAGAGAGAGAGAGGAACAAAATCTGAAGCAGGCTCCAGGCTCTGAGCTGTCAGCACAGAGCCCGATGTGGGGCTTGAACCCACAGACTGCAGTATCAGAGGCCCAAATGACTGAGCCACCCAGGCGCACTAAAAAGTATCTTTAAAAAGCAATTTCTTTTCATTCCCTTTTGCCTCACTGAAGTAGCAGTAGTTTGGGTAGTAAACAGAAACTTCAACAAGACAGTAATTAGAGTGCATTAAATAAATATAAATTTTATTAAAAACACTCACATAGCGTTATCAGGAATGATATAATAATAAACGCTTTCAAATAACCTGCATTCATAACATTACAATACTTACAGTATTTATAACCATCCTCAGGTTTTATAGACAAACCAAACATGAAAATGAAATGAAACTAAGTTTTAAAAAAAGCATAGAAAAATGCACAGAGTTCATTATCTTAGTGTCAAACTGCAGAAGTTTCCTACACAAGTTAACCACTAGCTTTAGAAGTGAACTGTACACCACTGTGCGTCAATCAAGATGAAAAATTCATTCAAGTAAAGTTGACACCACTCAGAAGCATTTTCAAGTATGGCTATATAGTTAACCTGATATTCCTATAAGCAAATTGGAGATCTGCTTCCATTCATTCTAACTGAGGCAGGTTGGATATTTACAATTATAGATCTGTTATGTACAATACGCCACTCGAGTTCCTCTCCTCCTCCCCTCTCTCCAAACCCCAAGCTATACTTCTTGCTCTCTTGTTGGCCAGCAGTTTGACAAATGACAGTGGATGATACAGAAACCACATACCCGTATAGGGATGCTGACTCAAACCCAACAGATGTGCATGTAGGAACCAAATATTCGGGCTAGATGTTGGCATATGCAAACATTAAAATCATGTGGTTTGACATATGCAAAGCAAACATTTTTGAAATGTTTGTAAATTGGCCACAGTCAGAAATGAGAAATTTTTTTTAAAAGACAAAAGTCCTATTATAAAGACTTGACCGGTAAAACTCAAAGGCCTCTTCTGATTAAGAATTTATTTGAAATGTTATTAAGCACAAATGTACTAAGACAAAAATGTAATGTCCGATCAACTGCACACTGTCCCCTACGTGCTCTGTCTCTGTGGGGAAGTCCTCACGAGCCTGGGCTGTACAGACTCCAGGACTGAAACGTTCTATCTAGAGCGCAGACTAGCCAACAGCCACTTGCCAAACTCCTGCCTTACAAGTTTCCCTTTATCAGCTCAGTGCATTCTATTTTTGTGTAATTTTCTTTCCTGCTTGAGACAGTCAAAAGATTCCCCAAACTTTTAAAATGCATTTCTTTACAATAAAAAGAGCCAACAGATTTACAAAATTAGTTTTAGTTACATCAGGACATATACAAGTAAAATAGGAGGGATTCAAAATGAAAGGGTTAAATCCCTGAAAAAGAATATATTTATTAACCTACAACAATTTTACATAAACACAGGTGACATGTTGGCATAAGGAGAACATGAGCTGAAATATCCCTGAATTTTTAGAACAAAAAGGATGAAGTTCAAGTTATACTTGCTAAGAAATCAAGTACTGAAAAAAGATATGCTTTTTTTTTAATAATAATAATAATAATAATAAAAAGACTTGGAAAAAAATGATGGTACATGATGCTATAAGCTTTCACTCTCAGTTCAATATCCTATTGCCAAACTAGTGTTGAGGTATATGACAAGTAGGAACATCACCCAAATCTTTAATGAATTCTTAGCTCACATTATGATATATTTGTAGCAGGCTGAGTAGCACCATCATGATGTGAATTCTGCTTCAAATCCATATATATATATATATATATACACATATATATGTATATATTTAATTTTTTTACAGTACTAAAATACTAAAGCATTGCGTTAAAAAAGTTTTGTTTACAATTTAATTTACTTACTATACATCTCTTTCACTTCTTTATACAAATTAATGATTTATAACCACCACAGCAAACCAGCTGCCTGTTTTTTTTCTTTTTAATTAACAGATTCACATGGAACTAACCCTGTTTATTCATCTTATGCAGGCATTAGTCTGCTCGATCTTCCTGGAAAAGAGGACACTTAAGCTAAGAAATGACAACATCACAACGTATAATTGTCAACACAAAAGCAGACTGCCAGTGGGTTTGCTGAAGAGCACACAGATCCGTAAAATAGCATCAGCTTGAGTGAACTATCTTTATTAGGTCCTTAGCGTGTCACTAATTGTTACCTGCAGTTAATAGAAAATTCTTAAAACTACGTATTTGAGCAATGAACTTGTCATACAATTTTGTAGAAAACTGTTTTACAGTATAGCATGGGAGATGAGCACCAGAAAACGTGTTGTGGACTAAAGTTATTCCCTTGAATCCAGTAAGCCCCTTTGTGGATTTAACTGGCTATTGTAAAAATGGACACATTGCTCATCAGCAGATGCAGGGCTAAAAGCAAAAATATTTTAAAAGCTTTCCTTATTTCCTTAAAAAGATTCAACTTTGCATTCTAAAATGAAAGTAAACTTTTTTTTTTAAACGTCTCAGTACCTTAGCATTGTTCAAGTTGTCAAAGCTTAGGTAGACAAAGTGCTTCTAAAACACCATTTAAAATATTTATACATATACATGTGTGTGCACATATACATATGTGTGTATATATATGTACATATATACGTTTATTGTCCTACAAGGACTTCACTGGATGAGCAAAATCCAGAGGCCTTTAAATGTCCACATTAAAAAAAAAAAAAAAGCAACCTCCTGTAAGAATAGGTCATTATGATAAAAATTTGAATGAAAAGGTACCCCTGTTATTCAAGGGCATTGGAGTACACTGATAGAATCTTGATGATATAAAGGCATTAAATTTTCAAATGTTAAAGACACCATTTTCTTAGCACCATTTCTTAAAACAACCAAACAAATTCAGTGTTTTGCTGTCTATTCATTTATGCTTCCTGTAGCTATTCTGATAAATAAAAGTTAATATTAAGATTACAGTAAAAACTGCATGTTAAAAAGCCATAATTCCAGTATTTCAGTACATTGTATATTCAGCACCAGATGGTATTTTAAAATTCCTGCCACTGTAATACTACAGTACGTGTTTGATTTGTGTTCCATGACTATGCAAACTTGGTATTATTAAAAGTGGTCACAGATGTGTAGAGTTGTAAGGGGGAAAAATCACATTTACATATCATCTCGTCCAATAATAGAACCAGTGTTTAAAAATGTAAATTGTGGAACACTTTCCTCCCCACCTTCTTTTTGCATAGAATGCTTTGGTCTTTTGCTCAGATGCCATCTGTGACCACTTAGGAGTCGGGGGGGACATTAAGTGCTATGGTAAGATGACCTCTTGTTTTGCTGGTGAGCTGAGGTTCTTCCCACCACATTTGTCATGAATCCTGTGTCCTTTCCCCACTGCCCATGTCATGAGAACTATACTACGGACAGGTTGGGTGTGGTCTTTTCAAATGAGGTACCCACCACAAGGGGCGACATCATATGTATCTGTTGTAAGGCCCTGTGACCCGAGTGAAGGCATATGGAGATGTAGTTACTGTGGAGTCTGTGGTCACGGACATGGTCCTTTCAGCAAGGGATTTGATGAAGCGCAGGTAAGTGGGCTCGGAAGGTTCATGCGGCTCAGTGGGCTCCCGTTTCACTTTTTTGCCATGGGTTTTCTGAGGCACGTAGTCTGGGCCATACTTCTCACACTCTTCCTCTTTCTCTCGGGCTTTTTCAGCCATTTTGGCTTCCCAGAGTGCCAAGCCATGTTTTGGCTCATTCATGCTCTTATGCTGGTAAAAGACAAGGGAGATCCTGGTGGGATGATTCCTATTGGGATTCTTTAAAGGGGTTGTGGCGTGAAGCTCGCGCTTGGCACACTCGATGAGAATTGACCCATGAGTTGGAGCCACAGCCACGCCCCCAATGTCAGGATCTAGAAAGCTCTGCTCACTGTCCGACCAGACTTCATCATTGTCTTCGGCAGCAGAGGGCTGCTTCTCCTGACTGCAAGCATCATGTAATTTGGGTAAGCCTTCTTGGACAGAAGCAGTTCTATCATGGTTAAGACCTGGAAGCATCTTAGATAACCCATTAGCTGTGTGGGAAAGCATGTCATTCTCCTTGTTTTGGAGATGCAGGGCATGGAGAGAGCTGTTGAACATGCCCGGAGCTGCACCATAGTTAGGCATTATATGAGAAGACGGGTGATGTCCACCATTCTTATAGTCTATGTTTGGATTGCTCAAATTGGGTGGTAATCTAGAGGTGGCTCCCAGGAAGTGGCCATCCATCTCATGAGTGGAATAAGGAGGAAATGTCCCTACATGGTGTACATTTGTTTTAATAGTACAACTGTTGAAGGCATCTCCTTGCATATTTTGGTTCCCGTAGCCTAAATACTTAGAAGTAAAACTCTGGCTATTTCCAAACCTTGGCTGGTAGAGTGTATGGATGGGTGGTAGACTGAGCTTAGAGAGAGGGTCTTGGTTTGGATACCTATATAGATCCATGGGCTGAGACTGAGGAGAATAGGAACCCAGATATGGGGAGCAGTTGTCCACTGATACATTTCCATTACACTGATAGGATGGATATGGGTTATTCTGATTCAAAAGCCCAGGGTAGGGATTCACGGGATTAGAAGTATTCAAATATGAACCTGCAGCTTGGGATGAGGTGGAATAGAGGTTCATAGGGCTGGCGCCTCCATAGATCTCTGAAGTGTGTGAAGAGCTCGGATAGGCCTGGATAACTGGATTGGGCCGTCTCATGTACAGACTGGTAGATCCAGAGGAAGAGTAGGAGTTGACAGACTCTGACTGAGGGTTATTCGTCATGGGATGATGCTGAGGCTGCTGCTGCGGGGGCTGCTTCTGTGGCTGTGGAGGTTGCTTTGGCAGTTGAGGGGGTGGGGGCTGCTGGGACTGTTGCATGACTGGTCCTGAAAGTCGCAAAAGTTCTGTGGACAGGATATGAGAGAGCACACAAGCATTCCAATTATTATTTTACAGAAGCTAGTGACGATGCTTAGCGGTATGTGAGAACCACCATTAAGACTATGTAATACCCCTCAAATACGGACAAGAGCAAACTCAGGGTTCTGATCACTGTCTGGCATCATTTTTTGTCTAAAGCATTAGATCAAATAGCAGATCTCTGTAACAGTACAATTTAGTAAGTGAAGAAAGATGTAAAAATGGCTAAGAGCATCATGTTTTCTGGAGCTTCTGTGTATCTGACCATGCCACACCCTACTCCACTCATGTCCTCCTCCCTCTGCCCTATCTCTCTGCCCTTCCTTGGGACAGTCATCCCTTCCTCAAGGAAGCCTTCTCTGACCTCATCTTCTAGTGTATGTATAATACCCACCGAAAACTTAAGTGAGATAGAGCAACACTTCATAATATACTGTAATAGATCATTTTTAGTCCCCTCCCCCTCCTCCTAGCACAAAGCAGTTCCTTGAAGGAAGGGGCCATGTCTTATTTTACTTTATTCCTCCAATGCCTGGCATGCAGTAACAATTTGTTTAATAGTTGGAAGTAGCATAAAATTTGTTAGAGAGGATTCATTAATGCTACAAGAAAAAGAATGACATTCGTTTAAACACACAAAGCATATCTTCTATAATCGGCAAACCCTATTTACATGGTTGCCAAGAAAACTTTAAAGAAATTTTCAGCTTTGTAAATGAAAATTTTGAAAATCATATTTCTATTTTATGACTTAAAAATCTATATATGAGAAATGAACAAATAAATGGAGGTGTAAGGACAGTTCTGAGAATTGAAATGATTATTAAAGAAACCAGTTAGAAAAGACTGGAGGAAAAGTTCTATCCAATGACATGATGATACATTACAGCTAACTTACAGGAGAGATTAATGAGCAAATAGGATTTACTTCTCTTAGTATAAGTCAACCAACAAATATTTATTAAGCATCTTTAGCACATTATTCTAAATTACTTAGTTTCTGTAAGTTTTGAAATGAATTAGTAGGGAAATTTGACTTTGTGAAGCACACATGGTTGGCTCTAAGCAAACTAGTAGACTAAACTTAAAAGACAAACATTCTTCTTTTGTTAATGGCCATGTGAATACCATCTGTAAAATGTGGATGTGGACATTACATTATATAGTTTTTTATAACCATTAACTGAAGATAGAACCAAGGGGCTTTGAAAAGGAAATCTCAACTTAGTACTGAGACATAATGCTCTATTGCTACTGCTAGAGAAGTGATCTGTTTGGGTGGATAAGTGCTTTATAAGATAACTACGTGTGAATACCTCCCTTAAACTCACACTCAAAGTGGCTACCTTTCCCCGATAAATCCTATTTTAAAACTTATTTTGACGGATAGTATGGTCTTCATTATCTAGGCTTAAAATGTTGAAGTCAGTCTTAAATTTTTCTTCTTCATTACAATGTTTTGTCACCAATGTATTGATAATCATTTTGGAAGCATTCACTACCATCATTTTTGCTAAATCTTCATTGCTATCATCCAAACTCAAGCTTTTATTACTTTACTTTGGCTTCTTACATCTGTCTCCAAACTCATAGCTCCTCTGCCTCTAATTTGGCCTCCCTCCACTGCTAGACTAATGTGAATTTCACCATATCACCTACTTATCATATAAAAGTTTGCCATTTATTATAGAGTAAAATCCAGACTTCTCCATCAAGCTGGGGTTGAGGGTCCAATATCTCATTACCATGTCCAAGAGCAAAATCTGGCCCTTGGGACTTCAGAGAAGATTCTAGTACAAACTGAGACTATGATTGAATATAATCATCCAAAATCATTCACTTTTAACTTAAGTTTCATACAACACCTATCTACGATGCTTCACATTACATTTACCTGCCAACTGTTTGGCCTGGCTTGCGTTTTCGGTCTGTTTTGTACGAGATGAGGCTGACTTTTCCTTTTCATTCTTATTTGTGTTCTCCAGAGAGGAAAGCTTTTCGGCTGCAGCTTTCTTGGCTTCTAGTTTCCTCTGTCGGCATGTCTTGACTGGTTCTGCTAACATCCTGACTTTCCGCCGAAAAGAACTCAGTACCTGAATGGCACCGCTTTGCTTTTTCTCCTCCTGAGCTGTTACACTCCCAAACTCATCCACATCAGAGACTTTATAGAGAGGCAGAACGTGGAGCTGCTCATCCTCAGGCTGCCCTCCAATTTCTCGATTGTCTTCTCTAGTGAGAGTGCACACCTGGTAGGGAGATAACACAGTACTGCCTCAGTTTCAGTCCAAAAGAAACTGTGTGTATGTGTGTTTGTGCACGCGTGTGTGTTTCCTTCTCAGCATTTAGATTTGAGGCGGTCTACTGGACCAGATCAGTGACATGCATATTACCATAAAACCACATCTATCTGTTATTAATGGTGATTGTATCAAAATGGTACAAGTTCATGTTGATGTTTTTTTTCCTTTCCTTTGTGTGTGTGTGTTTGGTGGTGGTGGTGGTGGTGTGTGTGGGTCTATCATGAACCTGTGGTGACTTTGTTCTTCACATAAATTTCTTATTCTAAGGGAAGAAGCAACACTCTCACCAAAAAGAAGCAATCTCCCAGTATTCACACTTCAAAAAAAGATGTGAAGCCTCTTCAAAAAGAGGCTAAAAGTTCTACCAAATGAGTTCCTCTGTTTTTGCTAATATCACATTCACCTAATCTCATACTTTGTACACAATGAAATTTTGCATCTATCTATTGATTTCTAACTGTGTTTAAGACAGTGTCACAAAAGACCAAAGAGAAATCTAAATAATGTGAAATGGAAGATTTGGTTGCTATAGGTAATGTGTAACCTAACTTTGCTTTTACTTTCTTGTCTCCTTCTCTGTAGTTGTTAAACCTAACTTGCTGTTTCTTTCCTCTCATGCCTTTTGTAGGACAGCACGACATACAAGGGTCTATTCCAAGAAAGAGGGAAAAAAGCTACTTTTCTTGCTTTGATAATTTAATGGTACCTTTCCTCTTTTGTTGGCCACAGTCATATTGGTTTTGATGACAGATTATCTGTTGGTTTTAAAATGCTAGATTTTAGTATTTAGTATTTTTGACTAATACAGAAAACATGTGAGAATGATTATTAAAGCCTGAGGTAATATAAAATCACTAGAAGATACTCATGAAAGGAATGTGATCATAAGAGACTTACCTTGATAGAGAAGTTTAATATGAGGTGGTACTAAAATGAGTTTTCACTTCCTAGACATCAATGTCTTCCAAATTCACGGCTCTGATCACTTATTACCTTTTCCCACATGTTATTAGTTCTTCTTACCTAGTGCTGCTTTCCTTTGCACCTAATGGAAACTGTGACCTATCAGAGGCAAATTCCCCTTCAGGAAAAACCTTCTTCTCATCCCTGTCTACTCTCAATCCCCTTGCTAGACTGAAAACATGGTTATCTTTAGGACCTACTGTAACTCCCAGAATCTAGCCTAGCCTCCTAATAGTGAGCAAGTGCTCAATACATGATTAGCGAAGAATTTAGGTATTGTGGATAAGAAGCCTGGTGTTTGTTGTCCTTCATTGGGAGTCCAAAACTAGGATCTGTGGCCAATCTGCCTCACAACCAGTTTTTGCACAGCCAGTGAACTGAGAATGTGTTTTTGCATTTTTAATTAAAAAAAAAAACCAAAAAACAATTTGACAGAGACCCTATGTGGCCTACAAAGCCTAAAGTATTTACTATCTTTTCCTTAATAAAAAAAAAATTTGTTGACCTCTGTTCTAGACCATTAAACTGATACTTTCTCTCTCTGCTTCTCAACAGAAACTTCACACTAGGTTCTGTGAATTGCTTCTAGCATTGCTTACCACCTGAATTCTTCTCTACCGTAGACTATAACTTTGGTTTCTGTATTCTGTTTTCTTTAATGTTTGTTTATTTTTGAGTGAGAGGGGTGGGCAGGGGAAAGAATCCTAAGCAGGCTCTTCTATATTGCCATCACAGACCCTGACATGGGACTCCAACTCACGAGCCGGGAGATCATGACTGAACCAAAATCAGGAGTCAGATATTTGACCCAGTGAGCCACCACCCAGGCACCCATGTATTCTTTCATTTTAAGTCTCATTGGTCATCTTCCTCAACTACACATATATCCATGTTGTTGACTCACTAGATAGATTATAGTTTCTTTACTTGAACTTTTTCATTCTTTATTTCCACCATGTTATCCTCAACATGTAAGGTCACACTGTGGACTCTGTCAGTATAGAGTCCTGTTCCACCCTAAGACCATATCCATTTTCTCTACTTAGCACAACCTCCAGTTATATGGCTTGATCCATTTCACCCACTGTATTATGTAGTCATAATGGGCTCTTTTGTACTTTGAATCTTTCTATAGTGGTTGCTGTGCCATGGCTGATATATTTTTTATTTGTACTTCTTCCTGCAAGGTGGACTGGTGCCTTGGCTTGTATATGGCTTTTTTACTTTACTTACTGATTATAAGCCACCAGATGCCTGACACTGAATTTTGAAGGAACTTTTGGCAGCTATTGGTAGCTGGCAATGCAATCACTGATTTAGTTCTGTACCAAACATTTCCATGATTTTCATGTGCTTATCAACTGTTTTCCACTCATGTGACCCCCTGTTATGAGAGTACTAGATAAGCCAAACAAGGGCACCTTAGCAACAGCAATCCATTCATGAAAACACTTGTGTGACGACATCTGCAGAGAACATATTATTCTGACCACATGCTGCTAACTTCCAGCCTTCCACTCTTCAATAGGCTGTGCTGCTAACCTGCTCTGTGCCCCACTTACCAGTGTGCTGCCATTCTGCATGTTGTGTAAGTCTCTGTGGGCATGAGCACAGAAGTCCAAACATGCGGTGACCCCTGAGAATGGACGGCCTTCCTTCAGACCCAGTCGGCATTCTGGTGCTCTGTGTTCATATTCAATCTGCAAAACAGAAGCATGTGTGTGAATAGGGAAGCATTTGGAATTCTTAGGCATGCATTTGAGAAGAAAGTAGAAGATCTGTGTATGGAACAGAGCAGAAAGACTTTTTAGTATTTAGGTTATTCAGAATTTAAAAAAATGTTGCATACTTTATATCCAGAAATATAATGTAATGACACAACACAGACCAAACATTTTGACACGATATAGTTTTAGCTTTACAGTGTTGAGGTATAACTGACATACATTAAACAGTACACATTTAAAGTATATTATTTATTAGTTTTGACAGGAGTATATGTGAAACCACTGCCACAATCAAAATAATGTACATATCCATTACTCCCCAAAGTTTCTTCCTTCCCCTTGTAATTCATGCCTCTTCGTTTGTTCCCAGGAAACTACTGATCTTTCTGTCACTACAGATTAGTTTACATTTCTTAGAATTTTATATAAATGGATCTGTTTTGAGTTAATTTTAATATATGGCATAAGATTAAGAGTCAAGGTTATTTTTTTTTTTCCACATAGCTGTCCAACTGTTCAAACACTACTGGGGAAAAAAACTATCCTTTGCCACTAAATTGTCTTTTGTTGAAAATCAACTGACTGTACATGCTGGACCTATTTCTGGACTTTCTATTCTGATTGTTTGGTATATAATAGTGTGGTGGGTGTGTATGTGTATATATGCCAACATCACTGTCTTGATTATTAACAAATATAGATTTTTAGTGAATTTTGAAATCAGGGAGTATATATCTTCAAATTCTGATGTTTTTGAAAACGGTTTGACTATTCCAGGTCCTTTGCATTTGTCTATATATTTAGAAACATCTTGCCAATTCCTTCAAAACACTTGGTAACATTTTGATAGGTCATGTACTATTAGAATTGATACAATTATAAAATTATATACAATCGATTTATTTTTGCAACTTTGCTATACCATTTATTAGAAGTATTTTGGTCTTTGGAACTTTCTATGTAGACAAGTGTCTACACTGTAAGGACAATTTTATTTCTTTCTATTCAATCTGTATGCTTCCTGTTTTTTTCTTCTTGCCAATTGCCCTAATATTTCCAGTTAGATATTATAATAAAAGTGGTAAAAATGGATGTCCTTGTCCTGTTTCTAATCTTAGGGGTAAAACTTTCAGTCTTTCACTATTAAATATGAGGTTAGCTTTAGGTTTTTCAATTATGCACCTTATCAAGCTGAGAAGGTTTCCTTCTATGGATACTGAATATTGCTAGTGGCTTTTCCCTCTACCTATTGAGATAATTATATTTTCCCCCTGTTGTGTTGGCTAATATGGTGAATCACACTGATTAAATTTTTTTAATGTTTAATTTTGAGAGAGACAGAGACAGAGTGGGGGAGGGGCAGAGAGAATGGTAGACCCAGAATCTGAAGTGGGCTCCAGGCTCTGAGCTATCAGCACAGAGCCCAATGCAGGACTGGAACTCACGGACAGTGAAATCATGACCTGAGCCAAAGTCAGACACTTAAATAACTGAGTCACCTAGGCATTTCACACTGATTGATTTTTTAGTGTTAAAGCGTTACTGAAAAAACACTCCATTTGGTCATGATGTATCCTTTTTACACACTGTTGTCTAATTGGCTAAAATTTTGTGAAGAATTTTCATATCAATATTTATGAAGAATACTGGACTACAGTCTTTTTTTTTTTTAAAGCTTTTGTCAGTTCTAGTATCAGGATATTTCCAGCCTTGTAAAATGAGTTGGGAAGTTTACTCTTTTTCTGTTTTCTAGAAGAGTTTCCCCTGAATTGTTGCTATTTCTTCCTTAATTTCCTTTCAAATTTGACCCATTATTTATATGGGCCTGGAGTTTTTGGGAAAGCTTTTAACTAAAAATTCAATGTCTTTAATAAATATAGGATGACTAGTGGTATATATTGTTTTTTTTAGTCATCTTTGGAATCTAGTAATTTGTTTTTTTAAATACTTTGCCCATTTCATCCTAAGTCTTGAATTTATTGGCATAAAATTTAATAATATTATTCCTGTAATGTCTGTATGATCTGTAGTGATGTCTCATCTCTAATTCTTGATATTAGCAATTTGTCCCTTCTCTTTTTTTCTTGATTGAATTGATTCAAAGTACTAGCTTTTGGTTTTACTAATTTATTCTCTTGTTTTCTGTGTTACATTTCATTGATTTATGTTCTTTAGTTTTCCTTCCTTCTGCTTTTCAGGGATCACATTCTGTTCTTTTCCAAGTTTCTTAGAGCAGAAGCCTAGGTCATTAATTTGAAACTTTATATATATTTTCTGTAGTTTATTTTTTTAATATTTATTTTTGACAGAGACAGAATGTAAGTGGGAGGGACAGAGAGAGAGGAAGACTGATTCTGAAGCAGGCTCTAGGCTCTGCTGTCAGCACAGAGCCCAACAAAGGGATTGAATTCATGAACCATGAGATCATGACCTGAGCCAAAGTTGGATGCTTAATCAACTGAGGCACTCAGGTGTCCCAAGGTTTATTTATCTTTGAGAGAGAGCACCCATGAGCAGGACAGGGCCAAAAAGAGACAGGAAGAGAGAGAAATCCAAGCAGTCTCCACACTGACAGAGCAGAGCCTGATGTGGGGCTAGATCTCATAGACGATGACATATAACAGGAGTTGAAATCAAGGGTTGGATGTTTAACCGACTGAGCCACCCAGGTGCCCCTATATTTTTCTAATAAGTGTTCAATGCTATAAATGTCTCTTTAAGCAAAGTTTTATAGCTTCACCTCACAAATTTCAAAGTCGTGTCTGTATTTTCTTTTTGTCTTTAAATGTTTATTTTGAGAGAGAGAGTGCATTCATGCACATGCATGACTGAAGGAGAGGAATCTCAAGCAGGCTCATGGCTGTCAGTGCAGAGCCCAACGCACGGCTCAATTTCATGAACCATGAGATCATGACCTGAGCTGAAGTCAAAAGTCAGATGCTTAACTGACTGAGTCACCCAGGAACCCCCAAGTTTTCATTTGTATTCAGTTTAAAATACTTTCTAATTTCCCTATAAATTATTCTTTGCCTCATAGCTCATTTAGGAATATGTTACTTGGTTTTCAGATACTTAGAGGTTTTGTGGATCTACTAGTACAAAATTTTCATTTAATTTCATTGTGTCCTGATAACATATTTTGAGGCTTTATAATTTATTGATATTTGTTTTATGACTCAGTATATAATCTATCATGCTAAAACTTCATGTACTCTAGAAATAATGTTAATTCTGTTGTTGGCTGATGACTTCTATACATATCAGTAAGGTCAAGTTGGTTAAAAGTGCTGTTCAAGTTTTCTGTCTCCTTAGTGATTCTGTATTTGTTCTAACAGTTACTGAGAGAGATGTATTGAAATCTCTGACTGTAATTGTAGATTAATTTCTTTTTTAGTTCTATCAGTTTTGTCTAATAAAATCTGAAGCTCTACACATAGGATTATCATGTGTTCTTAATGAACTGCCTCTTTTATTGTTATTAAATGATCCTCTTTAGAGTTTATAATATTCTTTGCTATGACATCTATTTTATTATTAATATGTTCACTCATCTTCCCTTTGATATTAGCATATTTCTTGGTTCCTGTGTCTTTCAATATCACAATTATTCAATATCAGTGTAATTATTTAGTATAACAAACTCTGCCTTTTTAATTGGGAATGTTAAAAGCCATTCACATTTAATAGGATTTTTGATAGGGTTGGGATTAAATGTACCATTTTTCTATTTGCTTTATATTTGTCTTATCTTTAATTTGGTTCCATATTCCTTTTAAATACCTTTTTGGATTGATTCTATTTTTGTTTTTTCCTTTTATTAGCTGGTAGATTTTCTAGTGGTAGATTTTTTTTTACATGGCTGCTTCCCTTAAGGATTACAGTATGTTCTTTCATTTCTCACACTCTACATTCAAGAAACACTATACTACTCTGTATATAACATGAGAGCCTTACAACAGTGTACTTTCAATTCCCCTGCCTCTGTGCCACTTCTACATGTTATAAACTTTAAGGTACACTGCTAACATATTTTTTCAATAGCAAATTATCTTTAAACATTTTTTTTTAAATAAGGAAAAATTTTTTTATTTACATAGCTACTGTTTATGATGCTTTTCATTCCTTTTTGTCAATACAGATTTCCATTTGGTATTGTATTTTTCTACTGGCAGTCTTCCTTTAATAATTGTAATGTGTTAGTCTGCTGATGGTAAATTATTTCAGCTTTTCTATGTTTGAAAAAATTTTTTTGTTTTTCCTTTATTTTTTTTTTAATATTTATTTTTCAGAGAGAGAGAGAGAGAGAGAGAAGGAGACACAGAATCCAAAGCAGGCTCCAGGCTCTGAGCTGTCAGCGCAGAGCCCAAAGTGGGGCTTGAACTCACAAACCGTGAGATCATGACCTGAGCCAAAGTTGGATGCTTAACCAACTGAGCCACCCAGGTGCCTCTTTGCCTTTACTTTGAAGTTTTTCCTGAGTATAGATTTCTGGGTTGACAAGTTTTTTTTTTTTTCTTTCTGTACTTTAAAAATGCCTTTCCTCTTTTTCTTACATTTTTCTCTGATATATAGCTTAACATCAACAATAAGACTTTAACTAGAATATCAAGGAACAAAGCAAAAGAGCATTTAGATAAGAGAAATAAACACAATATATCTGGCTGGGGGAGGAGACAAAAATCAAATGGGAGACTTTGACAGCGTCCATAACCTCAACAGGTCTTCCCATGTACTGTGTGGAAAGATCACATGGCTGTTTTTTGATCTCTAAACAATATTAAGATATATAGATGAATATTACCTAACAGTACATACCCAATCATACATACATACCTTATCTGTCTTTAGCCATAATTGATTTAATTTATAAAGATATTACATCTATTTTCATGTATGAATGTATATGTGTATATCAATTTTATTTTGTGGTAAGAATATGTAATGTGAGATCTACCTTTTTAACAAAATTTCAAGTGTCGAATACGTTATTGTTGACAATAGGTACATGTTGCAAAGCAAAGATCTCTAGAGCTTATTCATATTTTCAATAGCAAATTATCTTTAAACATTTTTTTTAAAATAAGGAAAAATTTTTTTATTTACATAGCAACTGTTTATGATGCTTTTCATTCCTTTTTGTCAATACAGATTTCCATTTGGTATTGTATTTTTCTACTGGCAGTCTGCCAGTAGAAACTTTCTGCCCATTTATTAGTACATCTACACATGTATTCATATACATAAATACTGAAACATCTAAAAAATTATACGTAATCATCTTGTTATAACTAAAATTTGGGGTACTCCATATTTTGGATACTCCAGGTTCAGGAAATACCTGAAAGGCATAAAATACCTCAAATATAATGTAGTAGGATGGAATATAAATGCTTAGAAAATTGGGTGTGTATGAAACCATGTATAAGAATCAGAGGAGTAAGAAGAACGCCAATGCTTTGTTTTCTGTCCCCTTCCCCAGCTAAGCCATTTGATTAATAGCACCCATAAAAAATTTTATTCAACAGAAAATGGCCAAACTTGAAATCTAGCAACATAGACTCAAGTCATTTTCTTTTTATAGCTTGATTTACTGTGTTCCTCACTCAGAATTATTTAATAACAGTACCAAAACATTCCATATACTTTTCTGTGATACTTACCAAAGTAGATAAGGTTGTAAAATAACAGTATTACTCCTACTATTAACATCATTAAAAATAATTTTTATACACATCACATATATTTCTAAAAGCCTGAGTTGTGACATAAAACAACTTTATAAACAGATCATTATGAAGTTTGCTTCTTTTGTTCCCACTTAAAAAAAGAAAGAGCTGAGAGTTGGGGAAAGTATTAAAGTCCACAATGGAAACAAAAATAGCTAAATCGTTAAATGAGTATTGTTCTCCCCTGTCTCTGCTATATAATTAATACCATTAGTCTTTACTGTTATTGACAATGACAGTGTTTGCCAAATGTTGCACTCTTCATACTCCCCTATACCCTCTGCTGCTGTGTACTCTGCTCTGGCTACCTGCATCACCTTCAGCTTTCCTCCATCTGTCAGTCTTCCTCTTTCCCTTAAATCTTTAACCTCACTTACTCTGTTGTAAATACAGCATCCAGTTTATAACAGGTTTCCACTGAATGCTTCTGTTGTTGATGTTATAATGACAGGGAAGACTTTACAGTCTTTTTCCTCCTTCATAAGCATTTCTGAACAAATGACCTAGCCTCCCAAATAGGTATAGCCCACACTCATAAAATAGAAAAAAAATGTTTTAGCTTGGTTCATGGAGCCAAGGTCAAATAAAAAGAGGAGAATCTAGCAAAATCAGACATATTTGGACATATGTATCTTAATATGGGTAGACCTTCTGTGAAAACAATTAATAGGTGGTCAGAACCTGGAGTTTGGGCCACATAATTTTAATTAATCACCAAAGTCTGCTTATAAAAGATATGAGAACAAGATTAGTGGACAAAACAGCTTGTGAGACTCATTATCTTTGTAGGTTAAAAGACCAACAAAAAGCTCTTTTTGATGATATATTTTTGAAAGTAGGTAGGTCATCAATAATAAACTGCTCCAATCATTGTCCATAATTATTTATAAACTTACCTGATTATTATATGCATCAGGTGCAAGTTTCTTGTATGTTGGTGCCATGAGAGTGGACAGGTTTTGTAAATGAGACTCCAGTTTCTCTTCCTGTTTAAAATGAATATTCTACATATTAAATTCTATATCCTTTCTATACGTAAGAGGGGCTATCAGTAAAAAATTTCTCCCTATATCTTAGATCCAAATAACAACATACACGATCATTCTTACTAAAGTTTCTTAACATGACTATTTCTTTTTTTAAATATTTATTTAAATTCTAGTTAACTTACTGTGTAGTATTGTTTTCAGGAGTAAAACCCAGTGATTCATCAATTACATATAACATCCAATGCTCATCCCAACAAATGCCCTCCTTAATGCTCATCAGCCCATCCCCCACCCCTCACCCCTCAGCAATCCTCAGTTTGTTCTGTCTTTAAGTGTCTCTTATGGTTTGCCTCCCTCTCTGTTTTTATCTTATTTTTCCTTCCCTTCCCCTATGCTCATCTGTTTTATTTCTTAAATTCTACATATTAATGTGACTATTTCTAAGAAAAAAGTATAAGCCGTATATCATCTCTTTTTGTATGTGTTATTAGAATATCTAGCTCTTTGGTATTTTTACAATGCTAATCAATTTTGTACTTTGTATGTAAACACTCAGCATTTTATAAATATATGCCTATGCCAGTAGTAGGATAGGAGAATGAAGCCATAGGGTCATAAAGAGGTCACATTCTCTACTTCTCCAATAGCTGCCAAAGAAGATGAACTATTGAAAGGATTTGTTTGGTTCATCTATTTCCAATCTTTATAATTTTGAGTATTTATATAAAAATTTCAAAATTTGAAAAGATCTTTCCATTGAACTAAAAATTACTAGATGTTTCAAATATGGATAAAGCTCTCAGAAGTAGAATGAGGCATATATGAAGAACTTTGTAAAGTTTACTTGAAAGAAGAAATGTTCAGTTGCTCTTCCTCCCTACAAAGAACAGGTTTTCCATGTAATATGCTTATAAAATGGCAGGTGATAATACTCAGTTGTTCCATTCATCCTTAGAAGGTCTCATTTCACAGTGATATTTCTCTAAAAATGTTGAGAGATGTAACTACCTGGCAGAGATATACTTATTTGTATTTTACAAGGTGAGGAGATTTCTTAATTTTTTAAAAATGCTTTTTATTTATTTTTGAGAGACAGAAAGAGACAGTGTGAGCAGGGGAGAGTCAGAGAGAGAGGGAGATACAGAATCCAAAGCAGGCTCCAGGCTCTGAGCTAGCCAAAAGCACAGAGCCTGACGCAGGGCTCGAACCCACGAACTGTGAGATCATGACCTGAGCCGAAGTGGATGCTTAACCGACTAAGCCACCCAGGCGCCCCATAAGGTGAGGAGATTTCTTTTGTTGTTTGTTTGTTTTTCTAAATTTATTTATTTATTTTTGAGAGACAGAGAGACAGCTCGTGCAGGGGAGGGTCAGAGAGAGACGGAGGCGCAGAATCTGAAGACAGGCTCCAGCACACAGCCTGATGCGGAGCTCGAACCCATGAACCGTGAGATCATGACCTGAGCCGAAGTCAGATGCTTAACCGGCTGAGCCACCCAGGTGCCCAGGTGAGGAGATTTCTAAGCCAGGCTGTCCCACTGACTGAGGAAGGATGTTCCTATCCACCCCCAGGATTTGCTATATATTAAATTGCGTGAGAGTGATACATTTTTATAAACTATTCGTAAAAAAGCTCTTCAGTGTGGGAAATGAAAGTGGCTGATGACATGTAAAATGCTACTCTTCTTTAGGCTTATAAAATATTTGTGTTTTTTTCTTATGAAAAGAGGACATCTAGCTCATCTAATAAAATTTATTAAAAATATAATCCTGTGGGGGCACTTGGGTGGCTTAGTCAATTAAGCTTTTGACTTTAGCTCAGGTCACAATCTCACAGTGTGAATTTGAGCCCCACATCTAGCTCCTTGCTGACAGTGCAGAGCTTGCTTGGAATTCTCTCTCCCTTTTCCACTTGTGCTCTAGCTCTCTCTCTCTCTAAATAAACTTTATATCTACATACATATGTATATATAAGCTTTATATATGTATTATATATGATATATATAACATCCTGTGAAGAAAATTATATCATGATTTCAAAAGTTTGTGCCATTCATTAAATTTCCACTATTATAGTCACAAATAAAGCTAATACATATTTCATTCAGAGGGACAAATCAATACTATAGTATCCATAATGTAAATGTATATTTCAATTGCATTTAAGGTAATTATAAAATTCACAAAGCCACTGAAAATTTGGTCATATCTAAATGTAAACATATTGAGGTTTACAAATTATTCAATTAGCATACTCTAGAAGCTACCGAAAAGTTGTTATATTTGAGATCCATCTGATCCATTTTGAGGAATACATAATTTCAATTATACTTTTAAAGTCTAAATATGTTTTAGTTTCCTGAATGGATTCATTATGATAACTTTAAACTATCAAATCTCAGGGTATGAAAATGTGACAAGAAATGGTCTTTACTGATCGTGGCAGTGATGCGCATGAGTTCTATAAGTCAGGTTTGAAAGATGAAGTTGTAACAATGAAATGTTAGCATTTAGTTTTAATACCAAAGTGACAGCTATTTAAAACTCTAAAATTAATGTAAAAGAGAAGTATAAAAAGCCACAGTTATTAAGAGTTTATTTTGCTCAAATTTTACTACTTTGGTATCACATGGTTATATATGATGCTAACTTTATCAAATATTATGTGTATCTACAGTTTAGCTAAAATTTTGATTTACCTCTGAGGTGGAATTCCCTATGTTAATGAGAGATTAACAGAGTATGTCCTAGTGTTCACTTCATCTGTACTCATCAATTCTCCACGAAAAACACAGATTATAAATCAAGAAGTAAACAAACCTCTTTTGGGTCATCCCCGAGCAGCTTAAATTTTCTTGGGATCTTGCTTCTGGCAAACTTACATCCATTGTAGTACATGCTCCATGAGCACCCAAAAGAAAATGAGGCACCACAGGTTTCAGGGTCCAGCCCTTGACAGGCACAGGTTCTCCTGAGGGATCAAAGGAGTTCATAGCTATCAATACCATTCATCTAGGCTACCAATCTTGTATTCTGGTGTCTGCATGCAAAAATGAGGGCAAATTAATTTTAAAAGAAGCTTAACTATTAATTAACCGTGCCATAACCATATCAGAAAAGAACTAATCAATTTTGAAACACAATTTAAATAACTCTTTTTTGTAACATATAACACAGAAAATTACACATCATTTTACAGCTTATGAGCTTCCAAATGCTCACAAACAAAATATACTCAAGTAAGTAGCACCAAAACTAAGAAACAAATATACACTGGCACTCCACAATCTCCTCTATACTTCCAGCAAGCTGTAACGTTAACTTCCATCAGAAGAGATCAGTTGTGCCAATTTTATTCTCTATATAATATACTGTATATACATGTCAATGTAAATATGTACAGTTTTACATATTTTATACTGTATGTAGTATGTATACATGTGTAGTATATATGTGTGTATATATATATATACATACACACAATTTTGCTTACTCATATATATATATATATATATATATATATACTATATATGTGTTTATTCATTGAGTGCAATTGTCCATTATATAAATATTTCACAAATTAACCTTTCTACCATTGATGGGCATTTGAGTATTTTCCAGTTTTTGGCTTAAATATAGTACTGTGACTTTACAGCCTAAGCCAGATATATCCTAAGAGCAATAAGCAAACAGACAAATTTAGCAAAGAAACGAAAGACAAAAACACCAAAGAAACAAAAAATGATGAAACAGCCTACTAGGAAAACTATCATTCTATTATTATTATTTATCATTCAATTGTTATTTTTCCAGCTTTATTGAGGTATAATTGACAGTTAAGATATTGAAAGTGTACAAAGTGATTTGATGTATGTGTATGTTATGAAAGGATTTGCCCACTGAGTAGGTTATATGTCTATTACCTCACATATTTAATGCCCCCTTTTGGGTAAAAAGCATTTAAGTTATATTCTTTTAGCAAATCCCAATTATACAATACAGTGGTATCAACTATAGTCCACATGCTACACATTAGACCCTTAGACCTTATTCATTTTATAACTGAAAGACTGTACCCTTTTATCAACCTTTCCCTATTTCCCCTGTCCTCATAACCACTTTTCTATTCTGTTTCAATGTTCTACTTCATTGTTTTTATCTCTTTTTGATTCTACATAGAAGTAACATCATGTAGTATTTGTCTTTTTTTGCTGGGTTTATTTCACTTAGCATAATGTCTTCTAGATTCATCCATTTTGTTACAAATAACAGGATTCCCTCCTTTTTTAAGGCTGAATACTATCTTCCTCCCTCCCTCTCTGCCTCTCTCCTTCCGTTCCTTTCTTTCCCCTCTCTCTTTTTCTCCATACCACATCACCTTTATCCATTCACCCATTGGTGGACACTTAGGTTATCTCCACACATTATTTGTTACAGATAATGCTGCAATGAACACTGAAGTGCATACTCTCTTTAAAATAATGATTTAATTTCCCCTGGACATATACTCAGAAGGGGTCATAATAGAACTGGTAGTTCTATTATTAATATTTTGAAGAATCTCCATATTATTTTCCATAGTGGCTGTATAAGTTTATGCTCTAACAGTAAACAAGAATTTCCTTTTCTCCACATTCTTGCTAGCATTCTTATCTTTTTGGTAATAAACATTCTAACAGGTGTCAGGTGATATGGTTTTGATTTGTATTTCCCCAATGATTAGTGATATTGAGCACATTTTCATGTGCCTCTTTCTCATTTGTCTGCATTCTCTATAAAAATGTCTATTCAGGTCCTTTGCCCAGTTTAATTGGTTTGCTTTTTTGCTATTGAGTTGTATAGGTTCTTTGTATATTCTGCATATTAACCTCTTTCTGGATATGTGGTTTGCAAATATTTTCTCCCATTCTATAGACTGCTTCTTCCTTTTGTTGATGGTTTCCTCTACTGTTCAGCTTTTTGGTTTGATGTAGTCATACTTACTTTGCTTTTGCTGCCTTTGCTGCTGTTGTTAAACACAAAAAAACCCATTGTCAAGATCAGTTCCATAAAGTTTACCCCTATGTTTTCTTTTCCTAGGAGTTTTACAGTTTCAGGTCTTATGTTCAAAACTTTAATCCATTTTGAGCTGATTTTTGTGTATAGTATAGGAGAGACTCAGTTTCATTCTTCTGGGTGTGATATCCATTTTTCCCAATATCACTTATGAAGAATGATCCTTCTCCCACTGTATTGTCTTGGATTTATTAAAAAATTTAATTTGCCATATTTTAATAAATGTATTTGTTGGTTTTGAATTTTGTTCCATTGATTAAAGTTTTGTTTTGATGCCAGTACCATACTGCTTAATTAATGTAGCTCTGTAATACAGTTTGAAATCAGAAAGTATAATGACTCTAGCTTTGTTTTTCATTCTTTTTAAAATTTATTTATTTTTAAAGTTTTTTAAATGTTTTTTTATTTTATTTATTTTTGAGAGAGAGAGAGAGAGAGAGAGAGAGAGAGACAGAATGAGTAGGGGAGGGTCAGAGAGAGAGAGGGAGACACAGAATCCGAAGACAGGCTCCAGACTCATGAGCTGTCAGCACAGAGCCCGATGTGGGGCTTGAACCCACGGACTGTGAGATCATGACCTGAGCTGAAGTTGAACGCTCAACCGACTGAGCCACCCAGGTGCCCCTATTTTTCATTCTCAAGACTGCTTTAACTGTTTGGGGTCATTTGTGATTCCATATAAATTTAGGATTATTTTTGCTATTACCATGAAAAATGCCATTGGAATTTTGATAGAGATTGCACTGAATCCATGGATTGCTTTAGATACTATGGGCATTTTAACAATATTGATTCTTCCAATCCATAAACATAAGCTATCTTGCCAATTATTTGTCTTTGGTTTCTTTCATCAATCTTTTGTGGTTTCCAGTATACAGATTTTCCATCTCCTTGCTTAAATTTATTCTCTAGGTGTTTTATTCTTATTCTTTTTGATGTTTCTGTAAACGTGATTGATTCCTTAATTTCTTTCTGTTTGTTTACTGTTAGTGTATAGAAACAAACTGATTTTTGTATATTGATGTATGCTACAACTTTACTGAATTTGTTTATTAGTTCTAACAGTTTTTTTTGGTGAGGTCTTTAGTATTTTGTATATGCAAGACCATGTCGTCTGCAAATAGTGATACTTTTACTCCATCCTTTCTTATTTGGATGTCATTTATTTTATTTTCTTGCCTGACTGTTCTAGCTGGTATTTCAAATAATATATTGAATGAAAGTGGTGAGAGTTGGCATTTTTTGTCTTATTCCTGATCTTAAGCCAAAAGGCTTTACTCTATGATGTTAGTATGTGGTTTTCTTATATGTGGCCTTTATTATGTTAAGCTACTTTCCTTCTATACTCAGTTTTTATTATGAAAGGATAATGAACTTTGTTAAATGCATTTTCAGTGCTTTTTGAGATGATTATACAATTTTTAACCTTAATTTTGTTAATGTGGAATTGATTGATTGGGAATGTTGAACCATTCTTGCATTCGTGGAGTGAATCTCTCTTGATTATATTCTATGATCCTTTTCATATACTATTGGACTTGCTTTGTGAATATTCTGTTGAGAGTCTTTGCGTTTAATTTTTCATCAGGGATACTGGCAGATAATTTTCTGCTTTTTAATGTCCTTGGCTGGTTTTGGTGTCAGTGTAATGCTAGTCATGTAAAATGAGTTTGGAAATAATTCCTTTCCTTCAATTTTTTGAAAGAGTTTGAGAAGGACTGTGCATTCATCTTCAAATGTTTGGTAGAATTCACCATTGAGGCCATCTGATCCTGGACTTTCCTTTGTTGTGAGGTTTTTGATGACTGATTCACTATCTTTACTAGTAATTGGTCTGTTCAGATTTTCTTTTCCTTAGTAAGTTGTATGTGTATAGGAAGTTAGCCATTTCCAATAGATTGTCCAACTTGTGGGTGTACAATTGTTCATAATGTTCACTTGTAATCTTTTGTATTTGTGTGGTATCACTTGAAATGCCTTCTCTTTCATTTATGATTATATTTTTTGAGTCCTCCTTTTTCTTGGTAAGTGTAGTTAAAGGTTTACTACTTTGTTTATATTTTCAAAAAAGTAGATCTTAGCTTCATTCATCTTTTCCATTGTCTTTTTCTCTATTTCATTTATTTTCACTCTGACCCTTGTTATTTCCTTCTACTAACTTTGGGCTTAGTTTTTATTAGTTTCCTTGAGATGTAAAGTTATGTCATTTGAGAAAAAAAATTTGTTTTAATGTTTATTTGAGAGAGAGAGGAGAGAGATCATGAGTGGGGGAGGGGCAGAGGGACAGAGACACAAAATCTAAAGCAGGCTCCAGGTTCTGAGCTGTCAGAACAGAGCCTGAGGCAGAGCTGAAACCCATGAACCATGAGATCCTGACCTGAGCTGAAGTTGGACACTCAAACAACTGAGCCACCCAGGAGCCTCTGAGATCTTTCTTTTTTAATAGTTTATATTTATTACTATGAAGTTTCCTCTACGTCTGCTTTTGCTGCAGTCCTAAATTTTAGTATATTTGTTTCAAGATATTTTTTAGCTGTTATTTCTTTAATCAGCTTTCTTCCTCTCTCTCTTTTGTCTCCTTCTAGGACCCTTCTAATGTGTATATTGCTCCTCTTATGGTATCTCATAAAGTCCTTCAGCTATCTTCAGTCTTTTGCATTCTTTTTGCCTGGTGTAGTCTACTCTTGAACTCCTCTAGTGACTCTTTCAGTTACATATTCTTCAGCTCTGTAACTTATGTTTGGTACTTTAAAATATTTTCTCTTTGTTAAAATTCTTGTTTATCCAATTCTGCACTGACTTCAGCAAACATTACAGTCTTAGTAGTATTTTGAAATTACTTAGGTATATTGTGACATGAGGAAGTCAGCATTAATGTCAAAAAAAAAAGAATTTCAGTGTAAGAGAAGTGTAAAAAATAAGAAGGTATCCTATAATCTTAAGTACAGATAGGAAATAACAATATAAACTCATGACTTGAGTTTAAAAGCTCAAAATCTCTCTTTCAAAAAAATAATTACTATGTCTGCCCACTGAAAATGCCTAAAATTAGTATCTCAGTGACAATGAACATATCTGGGCAAAAATTATGACTTCTAAATATCACTTTTCATCAAAATGAAATAGGTTAAAACCACAAGTTAATAATGATACTAAAAGAAAATAACTAATTGATCATTTTGGATGATTACTAAGACACCAAATCCCCATTCTCAAATTTCACAACTAAAGATACATACCATGCATCTATCTGTTATTTGTTCATAAAGCTCTTTAAATAATTCTAGCTAATATATGCTGAAGAAATGTTATAATTAGAAATTATAATTTTAGAGATGTCAGCAAAAATGGCAGAATAAGGATCTCTGAAATTTCCCTCCTCCATAAGAGCATTGAAAATACTAATAAATACTGTCAGAATTAGTTTTTCAGAAATTTGTAAATTAACTAAGACATGCGGCATTCCAAGGAGTTGATTGAAGAAAAGCAGTGAAATCTCGGTAAGAAGAAGCTTTGTGGTTTTTTACTTTGCCCTATTCTCCTTGTTCCCAGAACTCTATGACAACCTTCAAAACCAGCAACTCATATTTACAGTAAAAATCAGTAGCCTGGCAACCACTGGAAGGGGCAGAACTAAGTTAGCTATCCTCTGGTGCCCCATCTCAGAAAAGTGTCATTATTTTACCTATTTGGTAGTTCTCTGGAAGACACTGATAGAAGGCTGTCTTCATTTTGCCTTAGAGGTTGTATAGCCTTTTCCCTAGGAGGTGTTTGCAACTGTTAACCAATGTAGCTGCCTAAGGTGGTGGGTAACAGTTGGCATTAAAAAAAAAAAAGGGCTAATTCAAGAGCCTAAAGTTAAAATATGGGAAATAAGATGTCCATTGGAGGCTTTAAAAAGCCAACATGTTCCTGGTAAGCCAGGAAGCCATATACATATTGTATGTTCATTCACAAAAGACATAAACTCTAAACTGGCTAATCTTGAAGTTCTGCACAAGTGAGTTGTAAACTGCCTGGCTGACTGTTGAAGGCATGCTCTGACATACATACAGAGCTCCTATGGTAAAGACTGGAAGACTTACTGGTTTTAGGTAACTAAAGATCTCCACCTAATCATTAGGTGGCCACTAAGCTAACCAAGCAGATTCCCACAGCTGCTCATGAGAAAATAATATAGATTTTACTGAAATAGTTCAGAAAAGTCGCCACACTAACAAATAACATTAGTAACAATAACGAATCCTGGGTAGAAAAGAGAATCTAATTTCCCAAGTTTCTACATTATATTACTTAAAATGTCCAGGTTCTAAAAATTATAAAACATACAAAGAAACAAAATACGGTCAATACAGAGAAAGAAAGCAGTTAATAGAAATTGTCAACGAGGAAGTCTAGATGTAAGACTACTAAACAAAGACTCTGTGTTATTATTTCAAGTATGTTAAAAAAAGTGAAGGAAATCATGCATAAAGAATCAGAAGTAGGGGTGCCTGGATGGCTCAGTTGGTTAAGTGTCTGACTCTTGATTTAGGCTTGGGTCATGATCTCATGGTTTGTGGGTTGGAGCCCTGAATTCTCCCCTCTCTCTCACCCTTCTGCACTCTTTTTCTCCCCCCTACACATTCTTTCAAAATAAATAAACTTAAAAAAAAAAACCAAAAACAAAAACTAAGAGTAGGAAAACAATGTTTTACAAGTAGATGTGATTAAAAAAATAGAAACTATAATAATAAAATGGCAATTCTGGAATTAAAAAGTAAAATAACTGAAATTAGAAAGTCCATTAGAATGGTTCAACAGTAGATTCGAGTAGGAGAGAGAAAGTGGTCGGGAGAGAAGCTGAGGACATGTCAGTGAAAATTATCCAGTCCGAGAAACAGAAAGAAAAAGAATGAAGAAAAAATAGCAGAGACTCAGAGACCTGTGGGAATACTATCAAGCATACCAACATATTCATAATGAGGATCCCCAAAGTAGATGAGGGAAAGAGAGTATGAAGTAGGAAAACTATCAGAAGAAATAATAGCCCCAAACTCCCCAAATTTGATGAACATTAACCTACACATTCAAGAAGTCCAGCTAATTCCAAGTAACATAAAAAAGTGTTCCACACCTAAAATAATAATAAAATTGTTAAAAGCCAAAGATAATCTTGAAAGCAGCAAGAAATCTCATCATATACAAGAGGTTTTTAGTAAGATTAACAGCTGATGATGAATAAGATATATGGAAGCCAGAGGTGCTGGATGACATATTTAAATGTTGCAAGAAAAACACCATCAACTAAGAAATTCCATATATATCAAAACTGTGCTTTAAAGGTGAGTAATAAATTAAGGTATTCCCTGACAATTAAAATTAGAGTGTTTATTGCTATTAGCCCTGCTCTACAAGAAATTCTAAGTGGGGTCCTTTAGTCTGAGAGGAAAAAACTCTAGACAGTAATTTGAATCCACATGAAAATAAAGAACACCAGTAAAAGTAAGTACATAGAAAAATAGAAACAACCTTATATATGTATTGTTTTTAAACTTCTTCTATCTGATGTAAAGGCAACTGTATAAAGCAGTAATTATATATCTGCGTTAATGTACATACAGTGCATAAAATCATATGACAATAAAAGCACAAAGGAAAAGGGGTGATTGGAGCTATATAGGAACAAAGTTTCTGTATGAGATGTTAACTGAAATCACCAAGGCAACCACTAACTATATAACTCCAATAAAAGTGACAAGGGAGTTAAAATGGTGCACTAGAAATATCCGTAAACACAAAACAAGGCAGTAATGGAAGAAGAATTAAACAAAAGACATATAGAAACCGATAATGAATTAGCAAACAATAAATCCTACTTCAACAGTCATTATATTTACTGTATATGGTTTAAATAATATAATTAAAAGGCAAAGACTGGAAAAATGGATTAAGAATTTCAACTATATGCCATTTATAAGAGACTTGATTTAAAGGTACAAATAAGCTGAAAATAAATGCAAAGAGAAAATGTGTCATGTAAACAGTGATTAAAAGAGAAATGGAGTAGCTGTACTAATAACACACAAAGGAAGATTTCAGACAATATTATTACCAGAAACAAGTACATCTTATAATAATAATAGGGTCAGTTCATAAAGATGTAACAATTATAAACACACATGAACCTAAAAAATAGAGCACCAAAAATACTTAAGATAAAAAATGACAGAATTAGAGGGAAATATATTATTCAATACTCCATTTTCAACAGTGGATATAATAACTAGACAAAATTGAAGAACAAAAACACTAAGCTAACTGATATCTAGAGAACACTTCACCAAACAAGATGGCATTAAATACATACCTGCCAACAATTACTTGAAATGTAAATGAACTAAATGCTTCAATCAAAAGACATAGGATGACTGAATGGCTGAAAAACCAGACCATCTATATACTGCTCATAAGAAACGAACTTATACCTAAACACTCACCTAGACTGAAAGTGAAGGGATGGAAAAAGATATTCCATGCAAACAGAAAACAACGACGACAAACAAACTAGAGTAGTAATCTTTATGTCAGATGAAGTAGATTTTAAGACAAAGACAGTAGCAAGAGACCAGGGCACTACATAATATTAAAGGGACCAATCCAGTAAGAGGACATAACAATTATAAATATCTATGCCTCCAACATAAGAGCACCAAAATACAAAAAGCAAATATTAAACAGATATAAAGGGAGAAACTGACAGTAATACAGTAATAGTAACATCCATTTTCATAAATAGATAGGTCAGCCAGACAAAAATCAGCAAGAAACAGAGGTTTTGAGTGACACATTAGGCCAGATGAACCTAACAGATATATACATAACATTCCATCTAAAAACAGAATAAGCAGAATATTTTTTTTCAACTGCATATGAAACATTTTCCAGGATAAATCACATGTTAGGTCAGAAAACAAATCTAAATAAATTTAACATGATTAAAATCATATCAAGCATCCTTTGACAACAATGGTATGAAATAGGAAATCAAATGCAAGAAAAATACTGGAAAAAAACAACAAATCTCACAAACATGTGGAAGCTAAACTACATGGTACTATGGGTTAACAAGAAACTCAAAGAGGAAATAAAAAAATACATAGAGACAAATGAAAATTAAAACACAACAGTCCTACATCTTTGGGACACAAAGCAGTTCATAGAGGGAAGTTTATAATATTAAAAGGCTACTTCAAGATGTAAAAATCTCAAACAATCTAAACTTACATCTAAAGGAATTAGAAAAAGAAAAAAATCCCAAATCTAAGAGAAGGAAGAAATAGTGAAGATTAGAGCTTAAATGAATAAAAGAGATTAAAAAATAACAGTAAGATCAATGAAGCAAAGAACTGATTCTTTGAAAAGATGATAAACAAAATTGATAAATCATTAGCTGGACTCATCAACAAAAGGAGAGAGGACTCAAAAACAGAAATGAAGGAAAAGAAATAACTGACCTCATAGAAATACAAAAAATTATGAGATTATTATAAAAAGCCCAATGAATTGAACAACCTAGAAGAAATGGATAAATTCCTAGAAACATATACTCTTCCACAATCAAATCAGGAAGAAATGGAAAATATGAACAAACCAATTACCAGTGACAAAACTGAATCAGTAATAAAACTCCCAACAAAAATCTAGGGCCAGGTGGCTTCATCAGTGAATTCCAGCAAACATTTAAAGAAGAGTTAATACTTATTCTTCTCAAACTATTCCAAAAAACAACAGAGGAAGGAAAGCTTCCAAATTCATTCTATGAGGCGTGCATTATTCCAATACTAAAAACAAAGACCTTATAAAAAAAAAAAACCCTAATGAACACAGATGCAACAATCCTCAACAAAATATTAGCAAACTGAATTCAACAATACATTAAAAGGTTTATGCAGCATGATTAAGGGGGATTTATTCCAGGGATATAGGGTGGTTTGATATTCACAAATCAATGTGATACATCACATTAACGAGAGGAAGGATAAAAGCTACATGATCTCTCAATATATGCTGAAAAAGAATTTGACAAATACAACATCTGTTCAGGATAAAAACTCAGTGAGACTAATGTGCATATACCTCAACATAATAAAGACCATATAAAACAAATCCACAACTAACATTACACTCAATGGGGAAAATAGAGTTCTTCCTCTCAGATTAAGAACAAGACAAGGAAGTCCACTCTCACCTCTTTTATTCAACATAGTACTGGAAATCCTAGCTGCAGCAATCAGGCAAGGAAAAAAAGAAAAACATCAAAATTGTAAGAAAAAAGTGAAATGGTCACTTTTTGCAGGTAACATGATACCATACATAGAAAATCCAAAAGAATCTACCAAAAAACCCCAAAACTATTAGAACAGATAGACAAATTCAGTAAGGTTACAGGATATAGAATTAATATATAGAAATGTGTTGTTTCTAAAGCAGAAAGAAAAATTAAGAAAAACGGTCCCATTTACAATTGTACCAAAAAGAATGAAACACCTAGGAATATATTTAACCAAAGAGGTGAAAGACTTTTCACCCAAAAATCATAAGATATTAATGATAAAAACTGACAATAATACAAAGAAATGGAAAGATACACCATGCTCGTTAACTGGAAGCATTAATATTGTTAAAATGCCCAAAACAATGTATCAATTCAATGCAATCCCTATTAAAAAAGATAAAGAATTTTTCACAGAAGTAGAACATATAATCCCAAAATTTTTATAGAACCAGAAAAGACCTCAAATAGCCAGAGCAATCTTGAGAAGAAAGCTGGAAGTATTACAATCCCAGATTTCAAGATACACTACAGAGCTACAGTAATCAAAAAGTATGGTCCTGGCACAAAAATAAGCACAGAGATCAATGGAACAGCATAGAGAACCCAGAAATAAACCCGACCATACAAAGTCAATTATCTATGAAAAGGAGGCAAGAATATACAGTGGGAAAAAGACAGACTTTTAAATAAATGGTATAGGAAAAATTGGACATCCATAGGCAAAAGAATGAAATGGATGACTTTCCTACATTATACACAAAAATAAACTAAAAATGGATTGAGGACCTAAATGGGAAACCTGAAAATTCCTAGAAGAAAAAATAAGCAATAATCTTTTGGACACCAGCCATAGCAACATTTTTCTAGATATGTTTCCTCAGGCAAAGGAAATAAAAGCAAAAATAAACTATTGGGAATATAGCAAAGTAAAAAGGTTTTGCACAGCAAAGGACACCATCAATAAAACAAACATGTTAACCTACTGAATGGGAGAAGGTATTTGCAAATGACATCTCCAATAAGGGGTTAATATCTAAAATATATAAATAACTTCTATAGCTCAACACACACAAAAAAATTAAAAATTGGGTAAAGGACCTAAATAGATATTTTTCCGAAGAAGACATACAGATGGCCAACAGACACCTGAAGAGATGCACAGTATCACCAGGCATCAGGGAAATGCAAATCAGAACCACAATGAGATATCACCTCATACCAGTCAGAATGGTTAGAATCAACAAGCCAAACAAATGTTGGTAAGGGTGTGGAGAAAAGAAAATGCTCTTACACTGTTGGTGAGAATGTAAGCTGGCGCTACCCTTATGGAAGACAATTTGAAGGTTTGTCAAAAAATAAAACTAGGGGCACCTGGGTGGCTCAGTTGGTTAAATGTCTGACTTTGACTCAGGTCATAATCTTGTGGTTTATGAGTTCTAGTCCAGTACTGGGCTCTGTGCTGACAGCTCAGAACCTGGAGTCTACTTCAGATTCTGTGCCTCCCTCTTCCTCTAGCCCTCTCCTAATCACAATCTCTTTCTCTCTCTCTCAAAAAATGAATAAAATATTTAATGCCATATGAATAACAACCCACTAATAAAATAACTCCATTTAGAATACCATCAAAGAGAATACTTAGAAATTTAATAAAAGTCTATAGGACTTATATACTGAAAACTTATTATAAAACATCATTGAAAGAAATTAAATACCCTAGTAAATGTAAAGGCATCCCTTTGTTAACCAATTGGAAGACTTGATACTGTTAAGCTGTCATTACTCCTCACAGTGGTCTACTTATTCAACCGAGCCCCTGTCAAATCCCAGATGGGAAAAAATTGACAAATAGCTCCTAAAATTATGGAGGACAGAAAAGAATCCAGAGTAGCACCTGCCCCCAATCTTGAAAAATAGTTGGGAGGACTTACATAAATACGGAGAAGGTGGTTGCCAGAGGGGAGGTGGCAGGGGGAATGGGTAAAACGGGAGAATTCCAATTTCAAAACTTACTACAAACTACAATAATCAACACTATATAGTATTGCCATAAGGACGGAAATGTAGGTAGAATGTAGACTAGAAGAGTCCCAACATAACCCATACATTTTTGTCAATTACTTTTCAACAAGAGTGACAAGACCATTTAATGGAGAAAACAGTCTCCTCAACAAATGGTGCTGATCCATATGCAAAAGAATGTTATTGGGCTCTTACATCCTAAAATTAACTTAGTAGTTAGTGATCAAAGAGCTAAACTATAAGAGCCAAAACTATAATACTCTGTAAAGAAAACAGAGGTTAAATCCTCAAGACCTTAGATTAGGCAACGGTTTCTTAGATATGACACTAAAAGCACAGGCAATTAAAAAATATATAAATTTGGGGGCACCTGGTTGGCTCAGTTGGTTAAAAGTCCGACGTCAGCTCAGGTCATGATCTCACGGTTTGTGAGTTCGAGCCCCACATCAGGCTCTCAGATGTTAGCACAGAGACTGGAGCCTGTTTCAGGTTCTGTGTCTCCCCTTTTCTCTGCCCTCCCCTGCTCATGCTCTGTCTCTCAATAATAATTAATGTAATAAAATTAAAAATATATATATATTTGATTTAATCAAATCTGAAAATTCCTGTGCTTCAAGGATATTATCAAGAAAGTGATGAGGCACCCTACAGAATAAGAGAAAATATCTCAAAGCCATATATTTGATAAAGTTCTAGTATCTGAAATATATAAAGAACTCTTGCAACTCAAAAAATAATGAACTAAACTTAAAAATGAGTGAAGAATCAAGTAGGCATGTTCCAAAGAAGACATATGAATAGCCTATAGTATATAAAATAATACCTAACACTATTAGTCATTAGGGAAAAGCATATCAAAATGACAAGATAGAAATCACACCCACTGGGAAGGCTATAATAAAAAAAGACGTACAATAACAAGTCTTGATGAAGATGTGGAGAAAGTGGAACCTCAATATACTGCTGGTAAGAATGAAAAGTGGTACAGCTGATTTGGAAAACAGTTTGGCAGTTCCTCAAAAAGTTAAACAGAGTAACCATATGACTAACAATGTCACTCCAAGAGAACTGAAAACATATGTCCATACAAAAACTTGTACACAGATGTTCAATGAAGCATTATTCATAATAGCCCCAAAGTGGAAACAATACAAATGTCCATTAAGTGATGAATGGATAAGAAAAATGTGATGTATATACACACACACACAAAACCCCTCTACAAAAAGGAATAAAATACTGATTAATGTTATGACATGGATGAAACTTTAAAACATTATGCTAAGTGAAAGGCAGAAAGGCCAAATATTCTATAATTCCATTAATACAAAATGCCCAGCACAGACAAATCTATGGAGAAAGTAAGTTGATGAGTGGTTGTCATTTTAGGGGAGAGGAGAGTGGGAACTGACTGCCTAATAGATATGGGGTTTTCTTTTGGGAGTGAAGAAAATATTGCACAACTTTGTGTATCACTACACAAATTAGTATACTACTAATATTAGTGTGTTACTAATATTACACAATATTAGTATATTACTAAACCACTGAGTTGTAAACTTTAAAATGGTGAATTTTAGGGGCACCAGCTAAGCGTCTGACTTCAGCTCAGGTCATGATCTCATTGCTCATGAGTTCAATCCCCGCATTGAGCTCTCTGCTGTCAGGTTTCGCCTCGGTTCCTGTCTCTCTCTCTCTGCCACTCCCCAGCCCGTACTCTCTGTCTCAAAAATAAATAAAAATATAAAATAAAATAAAATGGTGAATTTTATGGTATGTGAATTATATCTCAAAAAAATCCCTGCATAACAAGCTGGAGTGACTTCAAGATGATTTCCCACATGAAATGGTTACTAAAAGGCATTTTTATTTCTATATTATTAGAATATTATTAGAATATTATTAGAATTAGTGTTTGGCAGTTTCATTTTAACATGACTCAGAATTTGGCTCATGGTTAAACAACACATCAGTAACGCAACTGTAATAAAAATATTCATCTATGTAACAGATTTTTAAAAACATTCTCAACCTCTGAGTTATCATCTAGACTTCTACTGTAAAGAAAATATAAAACCACAACTAAAAATTAGATCAGGTGTTCAACCTTATGCAAGCTTAGAAACACTAGCAAAAGAAATGAATTCAAATGTAAAAAACAAATACACTTTGAAAACTAAAAAACTTATGAATTTGCAAACTCAAACAAAAATAATGGAAACAGCCAATGATCCTCAACGAATCCATTGCATCATTAGGTGAAACTTCAGGATGGACGAATCAAGCTGACAACTTCTGAACTCACTGAACACTCTTAATGTCACTAAGAACGGACCAAACCAGACATTGTAACCTTCCTGATGGATATGAAGAACTAAGATTATTTCATCACCACTTATGAAGCATTTTTGTCAATATATATGTGCATGTAACATATATAACTTTTTAAAATCTCTTATATCAGTGTACAAAAGACAGTTGGTATAGAGGACTAAGAATGTGGGAAACTTTACAGAGCAAATTATACAGTCTCTCTAACAAAAGAAATCATTAAAGGGGGGGAACTATTATAAATAAAAAAGGCTTATGAAACATATAATTCATCTCCCAAACTGGGATACTTTTGAGACCGATGATAGGAAGTTTTATTCATAAGTATGTCAGACATTAGGTATGAACTGGGACCACTCAAAAGTCTCAATCAAATACAAGATATGGGCTTTCTTGTCAATATCATTTTGCTTTTGGTTATTATTATTGAAACAGGATTCAATGAGGGAATCTAAACATGGTCTGAACATGAAATGATATTAAAGAATCATTGTCAATTTGGAGATGAATAATTATACCCTAATTATGTTGTATAAAAAAGTCCATGTGTGTTAGAGATATTCACTGAAGTGTAGACAGGTGAGATGGTATCTGTTTTGCTTTAAAATACTGTCAGGGATGGTGGTGGGGGTAGGAAGTGTTGGGGAAATATGTGAAACAGTATTGATAAAATATTGACAGATGCTGAAGCTATGTAATGGGTCCATAGGGATTCATTACACTGCATTCCTCCACTTACACACGTTTGAAAATTTTTATAATATAAAGTTAACTTAAAAAAAACCCACAACATTAAACATCACCCAGCATGGCAAAACACATTTCTGACTTTGACTTTCTTATAATGAAACTCCCACAACTCTTACTTGCCAAAAACATATTGGTTAGGCTTAGTCATAAAATGTAAATCTCAAAGGGAAATCTTTAAAGAAGAAACAGCTGGTTAGTCTCAAAGGAAATGTAAAAATCCATTTTTGACTTTCCCACTGAAAGACAGTCTGAGAGTTCTTTTCTGGACTCACAGTGGGTGGTTACAGTGCATGTAGGCCTGGGATTTGTAAGAACTCGGCAACAAGATTCATATGGCTTTGGACATTAAACTGAGTCAGCAGCCCCAGTTTGAGATTATACTGTTTTTGGCAAAGTCATCATTTTAACTTCTGCCAGATATAAAATTTATGTTATAGGGTATTAGAAACTTCAAAAGTTATATCTGAATGAAGTCTCTATTGCCATTGGTGTCTATTTTAATTGTGTATGTTAAATATATTGTTTTATTTTGTTTTTTGAGAATTGTTCTAAAGACTCTTAGCCCCAAGCTAAAATTTCTTCTAAATAATTACTCACCCTTACAATGGAATTCCAGACAAAGAGAAGCAAAAGTAGACAGACTGGCCTTTAAAATGTTTCAATAATTGAAACACATCTTTTAATAGCTTTGTACTCTCCTCCTATTTAGACCACTTAAACTATAATTTTTCTAGAATCTTGGCCCAATCTTTTACTGTTCATGGATTTTAAATGCAAAAAAAAAAAAAAAGAATTTAGGAAAGTTCTTGACAGAATTTCTTTCTATAGGACAGATTCCATGGCAGGCAACAGCATTTATAGAAATTATAAAAAGCCTTCAGGGGAAATATACCAGATATATAATAACTGAAAATTAAACCAATTACAAAAAAAAAATAAGAAATAGAGTTTGTACAACACTTCAAGAAACTTAAAACTGTCATTTTCCTAAGAAGTTCCTCAGTAGGTTAGAAATCAAGCCATCAAGTCTAAGAGGAAGTCTGCTTTAAAAAAAAACAAGGAAGATACTTAGTTCCTGAGAAAAGTGCTATCACTGACATTATCTCAATGTGCCTTACCTTCAATTTCTCTGATTAAAGGCATCTAAATACAACTTTTAAACAAGGAACAAGAGAAATTAGGATAAACTGTAAAGTATTCTATACCTGAAGCTGTCCATCATAAGTTTAAAATCATGTGTTATAAAGCAGCATTCTATCTTCCAAAACATCATTTATAAAAGTGGATTTATGGCAGTGAGGGACACACACATACATGACATTTGGGATCATAACTCCTATGGGAAGCCAAGTCCCCACCTTTGATATGTGAACAGTAACTTTCCTAGACATATTATTTAGAACTGATTTGTATCCCCCCTATGACCCAGAGGGAGAACCCATGTTAGCATTTACTAACCATGTTAAGTAAAGCTGTCTCAGAGTAATAGTCAGCAAAGGAACAAACAAGGTTACAATGGGCTGTTGCAATGAGTGACACAGTATTTCTATAAATTCAGTAAACTATATTGCTGTTTGGTGAATTCAGAGGAAAGCAGACTAAAGGAAACAATGTGACATTATAATAATTTTAGAACCAGGGCGGTTGGGTGGTCCAGTTGGTTAAGCATCAGACTCTTGATTTCAGCTCAGGTTATTACCCCAGGGTTAGTCAGAAGATAGCCCTGCATAGGGCTCTGTGAGTGTGGATTGTGCTTGGGCTTCTCTCTTTCTCTCTTTCTCTCTCTCTCTCTGCCCCTCCTCTGCTAGTGCTTTTTCTCTCTCCCAAAATAAACAAATAAACATTAAAAAAAAGTGATTTTAGAGCCAGTTGTCAGTAAAATTACACAGTAGGATTTCAATGTAGTTCTGTGAATTCTTCCATACTCTTTAAAAAAAAAATGTTATATAGGAATAGCATAGCAGAGGGACAATAAAAATGAAGCTTTCTCCAAGTGACAATTTAAACTTCCTAAACAGGATAAGGTTGACCAACAAAAACATATTAGTCCTTGGATGCACTAAATATATTTAACTGCATACCCCTGCTCTACTCCAAATGTCTATATTCCTGGAAAATAATGTGTAAATAGCCACTAATTTCTTGATTATTTAGTAGTGGTAAAAATGAAAGCAATTTTTTTTTAACATTTATTTATTTTTGAGAGAGCGTGAGTGGTGGACAGTCAGAGAGAGAGGGAGACAGAATCAGAAGCAGGCTCCAGGCTCTGAGCTGTCAGCACAGAGCTTGATGGGGCTTGAACCCACAAACTGTGAGATCATGACCTGAGCTGAAGTCACTGCTTAACCGAGTCCCTCAGGTGTCCCAAATGAAAGCAATTTTTATTAATATTGTGAAAATAATAAACTAGATTGAACTGAAGTCTGAATCAGTCTGTTTCTACAGAAATTCTATAAGCCTTATACTTTTACGTTTGCTACATTAAGGGCCTGGACCTGGGAATCCTAACATTTCTCACCAAATTTACTTCGTTTCAGATCCTGTAACAGAAATGGGGTCAATACTTACGAATGTGGTGGCCAGGCACACAAAGAGCTGTCACACACACCAAGTGGACACATAGATATTTTCAAATTTATGGCACGATTGAGTTCACGTGGGTATGGACATTCAGACTTTCAGCAAGCTGCTCCTAACTAAATGTCTACACTGTCTGAAGGTACAAAATAATTCATGGAATCGCCTCAGATTACCCATTTTAGCAAATACAACTTCCTACTGCAGGCATTTTGATCCCCCTTTTTGTAAATGTAAACATGCAGGTTCAACTCTCTTCCTACAAGCCAACGATTAGGTTTTGCTCTTAGTGGAAAGTGAGGGAGGCATCACTTACTCTTCATTCAGGGCACACCGACGGTTGGTGAGCGTGCCATACTTCCTCAGCGTTTCCGTGAGTTCTGAGTAGAGTTTGTCAGCCAGAGACAGCGGGATTCCTTCCCACACCAGGATGAGAATCACAATCACGGCTGCCTCACAGGTGTGGCCAGCTCGCTCCCGCACCAAACACAGTAGCTTCTCCTCGCTGCAGCTTCTGCGAACCACCTGTGCGGGTCACCATTCCACCCCAACACCCCCACCCCAACCAAAACAAAACAAGGGTCACTTGTGGCAGATGAGAACACTGACTTATGCATGCATATTTCTTCATGTCTGGGTCACAATTAGGGCAATGTTTGCCAGCTCCTGCAACTTGCCTGTTGCAAGCCATCTATATGGTGGGGTCAGAATTGGGAGGGATGCAAAACTGTTCAATGTTTAGCAGACTGTGCCCAGTACAGTGGGGGGGGGGGCAATGCCCCCTACATTAAAGCTAGAGCTACATGGAAGACATGCATGTCTTTTTTCCACAGAGTTCAAGGCTTTCAAAAATGACAATATAAAGATTAATGGAAGGTATTTAAAGGATTAAGGATGACTTCTTCCCATTCCAGGCAGAATTATACTTTTTAGCAAACTGAATGGACCTCATCTTCCCTGTTACAGCCTATCAATTAAATACAGTTTGTACCTGACTTAAAAACCATCTGCCTTTTCTTTAAGAGATGACACAAAATAAATGTAAGCAATGTCAATTTTAACTGGCATTAATGACTCTTTGATCTGGGTAACCCAATTCTGGGGGTTAGATTAATGAATCAAAATGCCCACGATTGAAGATCAAAGGCCTCGTCAGGTCACACTTACCCATTTAGCAATAGGACATCCCTGAGAACTTTTGCCTTCTTTACCAGTATAGATGACTCTTTCAATCCTAATAGCTTTACCCTTCTGTCCAAACCTTAAAAGAAATCCACAGAAACACACACACATATAAAATTAGCAAATGAAGCTGAGGCAACCAAAATACTGAACATTTGAGCATAATTTTATTCTATGACCACATCCTGAGAAATGAATGGTTTATTTTTAAAAAATAGGTCTAAGCCAAGCAAACTGGATAACAGACTTTAAGCTTTATACTTCTTCAATATCAAAATATGTTGATAATTGTAATGAACTATTTTGAAATTATATGTTGGGTTAAAATAATGGGAAAGCTTATTTTTAGACATAATTTTACAAAGCACAAAACTTTTTTAAGTTTGTTAAATTCAGACTAAGACATATTACTATTTGATTTTTGGCCTTTACTAAATTTAACTCTTTTAAAACTTGGGAAATCACAATAGATTTTAGTTAGAACTGTCCCTCAAAGAATTTCTAACACTTAAAAAAAGATGGCTCACAAATCACTAGCATCCAGCTATTTGAAAATACAGGATAGTTCTAGAAATAGATATTTTTCCTTATGACCAAGGCACTACTTACTGCTTGCTAATAACAAAAGGCACTTAGGGAAATCCACTGTACCTGCCAGGCTACTAGATGATTATTTAGTGAATTTCTACATACTAATTTAGAAATGAATACCTTGTAAATTGGGCAAGAATGATACAAAATATGTCCATGCTGCCCAGAATGTCTCCTAATATGTTTTAATGACAACACTGCCTACCTCTTATAGAAAGGCACCCTAGCACAGTAACGGCTCACTGCTGGGGGTACCAATATGAGTCTCTCTTTGCATTGATTATCTCACTCATTAGAGTCTTCTACATGCAGGACTAACTGCGTAGATTCAGGTTAATACTTGCATACCTGTGATTAACAGTAAAAACAAAAATGCAGCTATAAATGGAATCCTCTCTATTTTCCACTCAGCCTCTCACACTTACCCTCTGCTCATGCTAAGGGATAACCTCCCTAGAGGGAAATACTCATTTACAGCCCTCGGTGAATTTAACTCAATGGTTTGTTTTTTATGCCACATTTCCTTGCTATTTCTTCTGTGACCCTTTATCATCAAGTGGGAAAGCCAGAGTGGGGCCTGTCTTTGCAGACTGCGCCAGCACCCTTGTGCCTGGCAGGCTGGCTGGCTGGTTCTTGTGCGTGCCTGGGTTTTCTGGCATCCATCTCCAAGTGGGCAGCCTGTGCCAGCTCGCAGACTATTAGTCCTGTCAAATATTGTGACTCTCTGGTGAATAGCACAGTGTGTAGTGCTGGCAACCCTGGAATAGCTAAGCCTACTAATAATTACTCAATTTACAATTGTTTACTGCTTTGTATGTGAAAGCTGAAAAAATTCTGACATATACAAAAGGATAAACGTTAATCTGCCCTGTGCCTTTGCGTTAATTACCTTTCTTCCATGATTTCTCTAATAGCTGCCACATTAGGACCTGCTCCTAGATGGGTATAAAAAGGACCTTCATCTTTTTCAATAATTTGCTCTGTTGAGATAATAGAAGATTATTATTTTAGACCTCAATTATACTAAATATAAAGGCTACATCCACAAAGCTTATCCCCCAACTGCACATTAAGGGCCCTAAATGTGACTTTAAACATTTTTTTTCTTTAAAATGAATAAACTGATGGACTAATCTATTAGAAAATGTGCCAAATAATGAAGTATATGTACATGCTGGCTGTTGGATAAAAATATATTAAATTACATTTCAGATACGGAATAAGAAATTATTTATTTTAAACAAAATAGGTGGAACTAAACAAAACAGTGAGGGAATTAGATTATATGTAATACCAACTACAATCCAGTTTTTTAAATTAAAATAAAATTTTATAGCTAACTAGGAGCCTGTCTGGTACTTGGATGTTAAAAGATTAAAAATAAAATTTCCTGTGTTCTCTCACCCCAGGATATTGCTCAGTTTTTATTGTCAGGGTACCTTTTTCTCCTCTTGTTTCCCCTCAACACTTAATTGCTGCATTTTGAAAATAAGAATATTGAATCCAGACCCATATTTGTATGTACTTGAGAACAATTTATGATGAGAGAAAATACTGGAGAGAGGGTCAGGTAAAAGGAAGAGGCTATTGTATACTATCAAAGATGCAATGGGGGAGGAGAGGTTAGGGTGATAGGAGAAGAAACTGCAGATGACTAGAATTTACCTAATGGTATCTAGGACTGCACCCCTGAGGCAACCTAATATTAACAACACAAAGGGGCGATATGGATCCTCCCTCCATTCTTCTATAAAATGTGGGATGTCCCGTTGTAAGAGGAATAAGAAAAGGTGGGTGGACCACTGGCCACATTAGTTTAACATTTGTTTTTTCAAATGTCTTCTGTATTCAAGCTGCAGAACTATAATAAAGTCTTCATACACACACACATATATATGTATATGCATCTATTGGCAAAATGGTTTCTCTATTCCAACAGACCTATTATGTATCCTGAATTTTACCAAAAGGTGTTTGCTTAAAAAAAGAAATGAAAAAACATATTTTTTACCAAAAGATAAAACTTTAAAGAGAAGATAGAATCAAAATGAACATAAATCATACAATAGTTCAAGGGTATTAAGGCAGAAAGGACAACTTCATGAGTATTCAGAACATCAGCATTACAATCGCCCCAACTCACCAAGACTGAAGATAATAACTTCCCACTTACGTAGAAATTAATGTTAAACCACTAATACATTCAACCTTGAATTAATATATATTAAAATGCTCTTACATGAGTTTACATATTAGCAGTTATTTTCTTATTTTGATAGATATTTTTACTGTCTAGGTGTCTCTCCAGGAAATGAAATACAAAGAATTAAACAGATCAATTAATCTAAACCTGAGACCTTTATATTTTAAAGGGTTTGATTAGAGAAAAAATAAGCATGCACATTGTTTTAATATTTTGGAAGAACAATGTAAGTGAAGTTCTCTCTTGCACAGCAGAAGCATCTGTAATTTAAAGACAAGAAATGTAAGCTTCAGATTTTTTATGAGTCTTTACAAATTGCTGCCAGACTCAAAGATTTTTTTTAAAAAAGAAAGAAAATCCCATATCTGAAGATGAATTTGCTAATTCTGGATAAACACCATGTGTCTCAGTACATTTCTAGCACTTACCTACACATCTGCATGATGGAAAATCATATTGAGTCTTGACAGGTGTATCCAATAAATTTTTTATAGGAGTATCTAGTAATTTGGAAGGTGACTCTAAAAAATTATTGAGAACAGAACCAGCTGTTCTTTTGGTTGGTGTCTTTTCTGCAGAAGGAGTTGCTTGTTGCTCTAAAGCTTGGGTGTGGCTATCAAGTTCTGCAGCAGTGGTTTGTCTAGTTAAAACTGTGACAGGCCCTGACATTTCAACTTTTACTTGCTTCTGTGATTTGAGAGTTAGAGCCTTATGGTCAAATAATGATTTGACCTGAAACTTCTTCAGATGCTGCTCCATGGTCTCAAGGATGCTCCTTTGCTGCACATCATCACAACTCGGGGGTGGAATCTCTTGCTTAGTTACCTTTTTCCACATTTTGTTTTCTGGTTGTGCTGACATGGGGCGCATACAGGTATGGGGCTTGGATCCAGGTTCAACCTTAATTGGCCTGTGCAGCTGATTATGGCAAGACTCAGTTTGGGGTTGTTGCGTTTGCTGCTGTTCTTGCTTTTGCAAGAGGTGCCACCTTAGAGCAGCATGCTTTTGAATGTCCTTCTGGGGAGGGGTCTGAATGTGACTTCCTCCCTGTTCAGATACCGGGAAAGCATTTGCTTGGTTTTGCATCGGGTACCTTTGCTGAGGGGGTTGTGCCGCTTGATGACCAGTCATGTCTTGGTTTCTACTTCTATATCCCTGTAGAACTGAAGCTTGCTGAGGCTTCTGCTCTTGTTCTTGAAAGCACCTGTGAAGAACATCTTGCTTTGGAGTCACATTATTTGGAAAATATTGCATGTGATGCAAATTTTGAGTCTTGTTTCCTGCAAAGAGTTCAGAATTTGTAGTCTGTTCCTTATTTTCCGGAGCTAAATATGTGTTGTTCGGACAAGAAATCTGCAGTTTGCTTGCATTTGATTTCATGGTCTGACCATAGGGGGAATTTCTACTATTCATATTCTGTACTTGCTCCAATCCCATTTGAGTGTTATGAGTCTGGAACTCACTCGATTTCAAATACTGATTTTCACCACGGAAACATTCTTCCATTTTAATCTGGCTAAAGAATGATCCTTCTCTTTGCTGATCATTGTTGCCTTGGGGGTGAGAAAAAGTCTGGGGCATTTGTTCTTTATTCTTCATTTGTAATTTTTGCTGCTGCTGCTGCTGGTTTTGAGAGATAAGTGAATTCTGGGATGGTTGTGGTTGTGCTGCCTGCTTATGAGGCTTATGTTGTAAAAGGTGTGAGTTTGAGAATGGCTCAGTCTCTGAAGCCTGCTGATTCAAGTGCTGTTTTAATGTTGGGGGCATGAGCTTCTCAGTTTGGGAATCTGGTCTTTGCTGAAAATAAAACCGAGGGGTGCAAAGTGACTGCACATGAGCTTCGGTTGAAGGGTCTGTCTTAGGGAAGTGCACCTGGAGTGAGGGTTTTTGGAACTGGAGCTGCTGGTCCACAGTACCTTGAAACTGCCCCTGATTCATCTCACCTTGGTACCTTTGTGGCCTCTGCTCTGGCTGCATTATTTTCTGGATGTATGCCTGCTCTGGGAGCCCCCCAGGCAGGCTGGAATTTCCAGTGTATTGCTTGGAGGTCATTTGAGTGGAGGGGTTGGACTGATACTGAAGAACTGACCGCAATGATGCCTCATGACATTTTGGATGGGATTCTGCTTGATGAAAGTGAGGGGGCTTCAATTCAATCCACCCTGGTTTCAGATAGGGCTGTGCTGGGGGCCCAAGACCTCGTGTTTGTTCCTTGTCTCGGCCCTTCAGAATATCTTGCTCTTTGTGTCCCATCAACTGCTGGCAGTGGTCCTGTGGATCCCCACTGCTACCAAGAATTGGTGGGTTATGCTTGAGGTGTTCTGATATTTGTCTCGCTTTCTCAGAACATGGCAGAACAGTCATCGTCCCTGGAGTCCGCATGTCATTCTTGTTGACACAATTATTCTGAGGCCTTTCTGAAAGCATCAGAGAGTGGTTGGCTACATGTCTAGATGGATCAGGACTTGGAGATGACTGTGCCTCAGGCTGACCCTCTGTTTTCACTTCCCTTAAAACAGTTGTGTTACTTTGGTTGGGATAGTGATGGTGTTCTTCAAAAACTCCATCATTCAGAGTGCTTTTTCCATCTGAAGGAAGCTGAGAAATCTGTGAAAGAGGAGGAGGGGGAGAAAGAAGCGATTGCGATGGTGGTGGTGTGGTAGGGGCAGAAAAGGAATCCTTAGTGAACACTGAGCTCTGCTTGAAGTAAGCACCATTCGTTTCATTTTGTTTTAAATACCGTTCAGAGCTGCCACCTGGAGCCTGTAAATTGCTGCTGGAACCTGAACAGAATTCTTCACCAGACACTAGCTTTGCGGTTCCTTGGATATTGCTGTTTTCCGCACGAGACGAGCATATCTCAAAAACTGATTTTTGTGTTTCTGGTTTCTGAAAGGGACAGGTCCCGACCACCGCAGCTGTCTTACTGGCTCTGTCCGCATCACAGGCCTCAGTCACCACTGCAACTGGCTCTGGAGGCAGCTCCGAGTTCGAGGTCTGTGGGAGATTGATCTGCCCTGAGGTATGCGATGGGTGAGTGCTCTCACAGGACAACTCATTAGTAGCCTGACTGTTAATGGCATGTATGTGAGATGTGGTTTTCTGCACCGCAACGGAAACACAATCTGGATAATATTGAGACAGTGTTTTTTCCAGGAGTTCACCATGTGTGTTTTCCATGGAAGAGGCAGAAACTGTAGCACCATTAGGCATTAGCACTGCCTTGTTTGTAAGAAGTAATACAATGTTCTTGTCATGGTAGTTAGCATTTTTCTCCTCCTGTTCATTCAGAATCTGAAGCTCTGGTTTTTCAGACCTACTGCAGTTATGTGTTGAAACACTGATGAGATCTTTAACTGCATTTTCTTGGGCTACAGAGCTCGCAGATTCTCTCTTATCACTCAGGTCGGAGACATTCAGTTGACTGCTGCCTTTGCCTAGCTTTCTTTCTTGGCTTTCCCCGAAGTTCTTTCTTTCTCCATTAGCCTTTTGGTCTTGTCTCAATTTCTTGTTCTGATGAAGCCCAGAGAGAGAAGGTTCACTAACTGTGCGTTTTATTCCTCCATTTTGCAAGCACCTGGAATACCCTCTACCTTCTTGTATAAAGTCTGGACTCACACGGCTATTCTGGCTTCTCTTCATATGGGGTATTCCATCATAACTTTTGAAAGACTGCCACTTGGTGTCTCCATTTACTTCTGGATAAGGTCTCTCTGTTAATGGGCTTCCATTCTGGAGCTTTAGAGCCAGAGGTTCTGTCTGGCTGAGGGGAGAAGGAGATGGTGTCAGGAATGGACTTAGTCTGTTGCCCTCAACATGGTTGGTTCTATCCTGTTCCATCAGGCTTGCTTCGGGGCCATCCACAAGGCTGCCCTTTGAATGAATTCTAAAGAACATGGGAAACAGAAATTGAAATGCATTAATACACATCTGACACTAATAATAAATCTTACAGAATGATCATGGCATTAATAGTACTGAAGTTCCTAGACCTAGCAAACTAGGATACTCCTTTTCATGTTTCAGAGCGACAACCAATAGCTACTCAGGATCTGATTATTCTTGTCTTCCCAGCAACTCTCAAATATTTATGGTCACAGAGAATAAAGAATTAAAATCACCAGCTAATGTGGTAAGTTCATATTGCATTAGTAAATAGTATCAACTTCCTTCCCAAATCATTCTTTTTGTAAAAATGCTAGAACAAGAAAGACTACCTCTATTCTTTCTTCTCTAGTACTTTACATATCCAATCAATTCCATTTCCTATATATTCCTTGAATTATCTTCACTGCTACTTGGCAGCCAGACCTACATTATCTTGCTTTATTATCTGTTGCAGTGGCTTTTTACAGGGTTTCTTTCCTAGCCAGGCTGGTCTTTTCCCCAGTCCTTCAAGATTCCTTCAAAATGTTACCAAGGGGAATATTCTCAATGTGAATCTGAGGTCATATCCTCCTTTAACACACTTTATGGCTCCATATTGCCTGCATCAGTAGTTCTAAAACTCTTTCACCCACACACCTGAAAGACAAGGCCTGCTCCCTTTGGTGTTAACCTCCCAGGAAATGAAATGGTGTAAAAAGTATAGTTTATGAAATGTCATTTCTAGGTGATTCTCTGTCTTCCTCCATAGGGCGTGGCTGCCCACTTCTATTGAGAATTCCTGCCTGGTATAAATGGTTTTTCATTGGCAGATTTCTATTTTTCTCTCCTACTTTCTCTCACATCTTATACTCCAACTATAACAATAGTTTATAAATACCCAAACATGGTAGCTATTTCAGACCTTCATGGTGTTGTTGTTTGTTGGCCTAGAATGCTTTCTTAGTCCCCTGATTTGCCCATTAAATCTATGCATCCCTCTAAAATGTTCTCAGAATCACTTCCCCTAGGATTCCTTCTTTGATTTTCCAAGAGAATGAAACACTCCCATATCTATGTTGTTTCTATATCTTGTAGATGGTCTACTGCTGAACATACCATACTCAATTTTATTTTGTTTGCACACTGGACTGCATACTTAAGATACTTTGTTCAATTTTGGGGCACCTGAGGGGCTAAGTCAGTTGCGCATCCAACTTTGGCTGAGTTCATGATCTCATGGTTCATAAGTTCAAGCTCCACATTGGGCTCTGTGCTGTTGGCCTGTCAGTGCTGGGCCTGCTCTAGATCCTTTGGCCCCCCTCTCTGCTCCTCCCCCTTTGTGCTCTCCCCAAAATAAATAAATCTTAAAAAGAAAAAGAATATTCATTTTTGTGCTTAGTATAGAGTGAACATTCAATCAGTTTCACTAAATTGATATAGATTTGCTCATTTCTTCTTTCATTCATTAATTCAAATATTTCCAAGGTAATTACTCATGGAGATTCCAAAGTCCAAATGATTGGAGTGCAGGAAGAAATGAGCACTAAAAAACATAAATAATCCATCCTACAAAGTGAATTCTACCCATTCATAATATAGTCATGCTTTATTTTCCCATAGTTTTTCTCATCATATTTATTTTAAGGATGTAAGTAGGAAAAAAAAATCAAGGCTATTTTCCTTTTGGGCTATAAAAAAGCTTGTTAAAATAGCCAGTGCTTACTAACCAAGACAAATGAAACAGAGGGAGAAATAAGATATAAACATCGGAAAGTACCACTAACGTTGTCATTTACACATAATAAGATTGTATACTGGTCAACCAAGAGAACCAACTGAAAAACTGTTGCAGTTTATGAGAATTCAGTAAAGTAGTTGAATACAAAAATCAATAGCCTTGTTATATAAAAGCAACAACCAGTCAGAAGCATTTGTGGAATAATATACTGTTAACAGGAAAAAAATATTCTTAAAAACTAGGAACAAATTTAAAAAGAAATGTGGAAGACTTATTTAAATAAAACTTTAAGACAATATTGACAAATACAGAAAGCAAAATAAGTAGAAAGGTATAAGATGTTCTTGGATTATTGTCAAATGCAGGCATTAATTTAATGCCTTCTCAATACAAATACTAGCTAATGTTGTGAGGAATTAAAGAACTGGACTCTAAAGTTCATGTGGAAAAATAAAAAAAATTGGGTAGCCAGGAATAACCTGAAAAAGAATTATAATGGGACCCGGGCAGGACAGTAACAAAATTAAAATATGTTAGAAAACAACAAAGGCTACTATAGTTAAAACAGCTTGCACTTGAAAAATCAGTAAATGAAGAATGTTAATATGACCAATGGAATAGAATACAATGTCTGGAAATAGATCCTAACACACACAGACATGTGGCATCAGGTAGTTATGGCATTTCAAATAAATATGATATTGGAACAACTGGATAGTCTTCTGAAAAAAATGATAATGTTGGATCTACTCCTTACATCTTATAACAAAATTAATTTTAGATGGGTTTAATATTTGAACATGTAAAATTAAATCCTAAAACATTTAAAACAGGCTGAGAAAATATAAAAAATTATCTAATGACTTGCATATAAGTTCTTTATGACACAAAATCTAGAAGTCTTTAAAAATGAGGAAGTTTTCTGAATTTATGCATGCAAAAATAAATACATAAGCAAAGTTAAAAATCACATAAAACTTTTCTTAATATACAGATTTTGACAAATTGACGAGGATAAGACCAATCATTGAATATAAAAATAAGCAAAGGACATGGACAGTTCATAGAAAATGAGATGCAGATAGCTCTTAAATGTTAAAAGAGTTGTGTAGGAAGATCCACAAATAGAAATGTAAATTAAAACTTCAACAAGATATGATTTTTTTCTCAAATCCGCAAAGGTCAAACAGTTTGATAATATACAATCTTGTAAGCATGTGAGGAAATAGGCATTCCCTTGCACGGTTCCTGGGAATGAAAACTAGCATAAACACAATTACTAGCAATTTTGCAATAATCTACAGAGTTTCATAAAAACTTCAGTTTTAAGAAGTTATCTAGCAAATATGCTCATATTTATGTTAAATGATGTATGTACAATCTTTTCGAATAGCAAATGATTGGCAACAACCTCTATTTTCAAGTGCAAGTATTTCTAAGTAATTAAATGAAGCATAGCAAGTTGTAGAACAGTGTTATAAGAATGCCCAACCTGTACATTTACAAAAATAAATATAAAACCAGTTCTGGGAGAATATACAACAAACTTGTGATAATATTTTGCATCTGGGAAACAGAACAGATAGTCTAGAGAATAGCACTGGGAAGGAAACTGCTTTTTATTACTGTTTTTGTAACTTTTAGGCATGTATAGTAGTTATAAATAAAATTTAAATTAAAAAGTCATAATTCCTATTGGACAAAGAAAACAACAGGGCAAAGTGAGTATTTCTGCTAGACCCACTTCCTACGAAATGTTGAGAAGGGTTAGATGTGCACAGCCAGTAGTTACTTATGGCTAATAAGGCCTTGAAATATGGTGAGTACAAAATTAAGATGTGCCATAAGTATAACCACACACTGGACAAGAAAAGAACATAAGACACCTCTCTTTAAAAATATTTATTACACATTGAAATAATAAGATTGTGGCTATTTTAAATAAGATATATCATTAAAATAATTTCACTTGTTTCTAAATTTTTACTTTATAAAAAACTTTTTAAGTTTATTCATTTTTGAGAGACAGAGCATGAATGCAGGAGGAGTAGAGAGGGAAGAAGACACAGAATTCAAAGTATGCTTCAGGCTCTGAACTGTCAGCACAGAGCCTGATGTGGGGCTCAAACTCATGGACCGCAAGCAAGTTCATGACCTGAGCTAAAGTCGGACACTTAACCGACTGAGTCATGAAGGTTCCCCTATTTGTTTTAATGTGAGTACTGGAAAATTTTAAATTCATATATGGCTTATGTTATACTTCTATTAGATAGCGCTGACCTAAACTAATACTCTTTTTTTCTTTGTAGTGTTTGATATAAGGAATTTCTGGAAAATCAGGGCCACTACCACTTTTCAGAAATTAAGGAACAAAGAAATAAGCCTAGAAAAATCTTTTAGAGGTTTGATCAATTAGCTTTCCAAATTAACAAAAATGCTTTCTTTTGGCAACTGTAAAATCAATTTATACTCATACCAATCAAAATGTATTTACATACACACACAATTATGTTATATATTACATAAAACTTGCAGGCTCCATATATAATATATATTGTTCTTCTTAATTTTCTAGATATAAAATACTATAAACATTTAACATATTATTCTTTATTATGATCTATTCCACATAATTTGGATATTCTTTGCAGTGTCAAAGGCAGAATTATAATAGATGGAGTTTGCAAAACTTTTATGAGGATAATAGCTCTTAAGAAGAAATGAAGGTGACTTCAAATGAAATTTATTTCAATATGGAGCTTTAAACACAATAGCCATCTTTAAATACCAATTTAAACTATTAGCAGAACTATTCTGTCTGTGACAGCAATTTCTTTACTGAGTACAGCCACTGGATGTGGAAAGTTAAATAGTTAGCTTTTATAAGGAGAGGAGGGAAATTATATAATAACTTTTCATTTTAGTAGGAAGATAATTTTTTGAGGACTATTTGCAACTGGCTTATCAGTCTAATTTTGAAAATTTATATCAATAAAGTCTCACTATAGAGGAGGAAAAATATTTTATTCCAATTTGATATGGCCAAAATCACATTTTGTGTGTATATATCCTATAATATTACATAATGCAGTAATCCACTCACATAGCACACTTTTTATACTGGCACTGGTGATTTATACCAACACTGGCAAGCTTTATTTATTTAGATATTATTTTTAAAGAAAGAAGAAATGAAGCCTGTTCGTTTTGCTTGTTGTAGAAATATTTAAAAGGCTTTGATGCTATCATCTTTACAATGTCACTTACATAAAGTTTTCCTAAGCTTACTAAGTCAATAATCTATATATAAAAGAAGTAGATCTTATAGATGATTTTTTGTAGATATCTACATGTTAATCATTGAAAAGATTGGGAAAAAAGAAAAACTTTTTCTGAAGTTAAATTGTTTTTGGAATGAATATAAATTTTCACCATAGAGATTTTTTTGTGACATTCCTTTTGTTTCTCAGAACCCAGAAATATAGTTTTTATTCATTCATATATGCTCTTTTTAGTAGTATCTGAAATATTTTAAATTCTCATAGCTGAGTTTTTTGGGATTGAGAAAAAATATCTTTTATTTTGTCTTACTTTAAGAACATGTAATTACTATAATATACAGCACCAAACAGGACACTATTCCCTTGTGCAAATAGATATTCAAATGGTTTATTTAAAGTAACACTAGCTCTCGGAGGTTTGGTATAGGATAACTTATACAAAATAATATTGTATCTATAAAAATCAGGAGGGGGAATTTTTATTTTAGGAGTCACAATTTTACAAATGGTCAGTGACTCACCTAAGAAAACACTGTCCAACCAACATTAAGGCATTTTTTTTCTGTAAAAGTGTTATGAAGTTTATGTGCAAGCGTATTGGCAGAGGAGCTTCTGGAAAATCTGGCATGGATGACAGTTAAGCTTACCCAAGAATGTTTTTCATGTTGTCAGTACTTCATGTTATAATAATTAGTTACAATTTTTAAATGAACAGTGAGTTTTTATCATATTCTTTAAGAGATACTCTTATGGGTCATGGCTGATATCAAGCTATCAACCTTCAGCTCACAAAATTCTTGAAAATTTTACAATCTGCTCTCACAAACTGTTATGAGCTGGTTCTAACAGATGACTGCTAGAGCAACCAAAATTATTAACAAATATTATTACTCTCATTTCTTTTTTTTAAATTTTTTAAATGTTTTTTAATTTATTTTTGAGAGACAGAGAGAGACAGCGCGAGAAGGGGAGGGTTAGAGAGAGAGGGAGACACAGAATCTGAAGCAGACTCCAGGCTCTGAGCAGGCTGTCAGCACAGAGCCCGATGCGGGGCTGGAACCCATGAACTGTGAGATCATGACCTGAGCCGAAGCTGGATGCTCAACCAACTGAGTCACCCAGGTGCCCCTCTTTTTTTTTTTTTTTAAATGAAATGAAAGTTTCCTGAGATCACATATGTGTCATATTATTTTGATAATCTTATATCCAAAATAGTACTGGACAACACAAACTCTTACTCATAGAATTACTGAATTACATTTTAAACTTTTGGAAGGCTAAGAAATTTTATAATGACATATCTAAACTTAGTAATATGTGATGATGATGGTTCTAACAATGTATAAAACATTCCAGAGTATAAGAAAGGATCTAGTTCCATTTTCTCATTTTACAGATATTTACTGAGCAATTTGCTCAAGGTTAGGCATCAATATAATCCCTCCCACAGAGGCTAGACTGGTAGCTCCATAATGTCAAGAAAAATGCACAATTCAGGGAGTAGGTTTTTTTTGTTAATAAATTCACTTTGCCAACATTTCAGTCTTTTTAGGATTAAAATGAAAAAATAAAGGATTCTGTTTACATGTCTGTAGGCCTATAATTATTGGCACAATTAAGGGAATTCTGCATGTATTTCAAAGCATCACTTTTTTTTTAATAGGAAAAGGATAAAAAAGAATATGTAAACACTTAGTACACAGGATTTGATATTGCTACAATTATTCTGATCCCTTCTTTGCCACCTTTCTGGATTACATCTGCAATTAATGCTGGGTTGCTAATAATTTTTCCCTTAAAATATTTGAGGACAATTTATAACTCTCCCTGGTAATGTCACTGGGACAATTATAGCTCAATAGTCATTAGTTCATTTGTAGACACAGTCAAGCACTAGTTGAATCCCCCATTCAGTGCCAGTGCTAGGGAGTAGAGCTAACACAAAGATGTGCAGGCCCTGTACGGCCCTGGATCAAGAGCCACAGACTATAGGAGAAGGGAAATGCACTAGCTGTCAGGGTCTGCATACCATCAACCCAAATCTCTCTCATGAAATTTAACTTCATTCTTTCTCGCCTTAGTAAGAGAGAAATACACATTCCACTAGGTCAAAGTTAGCTTTAAAAGGATAACATGAACACTCATCAACATGTCTACCAATATTACTGAGGCAGAAGAACTAGTGTCTTAAGTAGAATGTATCAGTAGTCATCAAGTACAGAGGGGACTATGCAAAAAAACTTGGTGGAGTACATTGTTTTAAACATCGGGTAATATTCAACAAATGGCTTATGGAGACTGAACCCTTAACCTAGAAAAACACATGACATGCTTATCTTAATAGTTATCTTTGCTAATCAAAATACAATAAATAGCTCATTATTTAAATTGTACACACACACGCGCGCGAGGCCTCTTTGATTATGTGGGACAGCATGAGGTTTATTCATAGGTCTACCAAAAAAGGCAGTGTGACTTAAACACTAAAAATGGACAAAATAAGGGGCTGCTGGGTGGCTTAATCAGTTAAGCATCCAACTTCAGCTAGGGTCATGATCTCATGATTTGTGGGTTCAAGCCCCACATGGGGCTCTGTGCTGATGGCTCAGAGCCTGGAGCCTGCTTCAGATTCTGTGTCTCCCTCTCTGCCCCTCCCCCCACTCACATTTTGTCTCTCTCCAAAAAATAAATAAACATTAAAAAAATGGACAAAACATAAGACTCAAATACTAAAATTAGCTTTGACATTTTTGAAAGCCTAAAGAGGCAAATTTAGATATTATTTACCTAAATGACAGAGGAAAAATCACAACTTAAAAATCATAATTTAGATCCTATTATATTATTTGTTTATCCCTTCATCTAATAGTTTGATATTTCCCATAAAATATAACTTTCTATGAAATGTAAAAGAATAATATCACCAATTTTGTTGGAAATTCTAAATATCAAATTATAACCAGGTAATATACTATATATAGGAACATGCAAAAATATGTTATGGTCACCCTAGGATTTCAGCTAATGTTTAAGAATAATTTGTCAAAAGCTATGAGAGAGAGAGAGAGAGAGAGAGAGAGAGAGAGAGAGAGAGAGAGAGAAAGAAAGAATGAATGAATGAACATTAAGTAAAAATGCCAAGTATGTCAACCTTCAACTTCTATGTCAGAGGTACAAATTTATAAAGTATATTAAACTCTGCTGAAAATACTGGTCTTTTGATTAGCAGCTAACATTTTATTTTCCCAAAACCAAACAGGTTTAGCTACAGCAGTTTTCCTTTGGTATTTGATTTTATTCCTTCTTTCACCTCTCTGACAATAATTTATTATGAATTCAAGTCACATTGGCAGCATCTGTGAAACAATTACTGCATCTAGGACTGACTCTGCAGTCTAATCCATCATAATTATGACAGGCCTCTTTGAAGATGCTATGATGCATGACTTAAAAATAGCACATTAGTGTGCAAATGGATCAGCATTTCATTTCACCAATATGCATTTAGGGTTGTAATTTAGCTCAACACCATTTGACTCTTTTTGAATCACTCAAGAATGGTAGCTGTATCTCTCACCACATAAAGCTGTAGATGATGCTCAAAATTTGTGAAGACGGCTTTTTGTTTTTGCTTTTATTTTTGGTTTATTGATTTTGTTGGTGGTGTGTCTTATACTGTTCTAAGAGAAAAAAAATACATCATTTAAATCTCATGTCAGCTTTTTTCAAGGAGACAAAAGAATCAATTTATAGATTTGCATACTTGCCATACTATAAGGCAGTAAAGTTTTTTCTATAAAACCTTTGACTTTATATACTAATATTAAAAATTTTTGTTTTTTATTTATTTTTGAGAGACACAGAGAGACAGCACAAGCAGAGAGAAAGACACGGAATCTGAAGCAGGCTCCAGGCTCTGAGCTAGCTGTCATCACAGAGCCTGACACGGGGCTCAAACCCACGAACTGTGAGATTATGACCTGAGCAGAAGCCGGATGTTTAACTGACTAAGCCACCCAGGTGCCCCTATAAACTAATATTAAAAGTATATAAAATACTCTGACATCATCAGATGAGTCCTGTCTATTAATATAAGCAAATTATTGGAGAAAAATTTTTAAGAGGGGTTACTTGTAGAGACTGTATCTATTAAAGTCCATGTGTTTCAGCATCAACCTTAAGAGATGACTCTATATGTTTCCAATACGTCCACTGACAGGCTTCGTCCTTATAGGTAATTTGGGCATTAAGAAATTAATTAATTCTTGACATAGAAAATGCTGAATAATGATGATATACTTGACTCCATTTGCATAGAAGGTACTAATCTCCAGATCCATTTTAGAGTCCTCCTACCAAAATGGGACATAATTTGTGTCAATTATATATTGAAGATATGAACAGGACAATGGACCTATTAAAACATCTCATGGATAGGGCTCTAAAATCCACTTCAAAATGTTGGTTTCAATCCCCATTTCCTTCATTTATCAAATTCCATTTAGTTTGACTTTCTTTCTTTCTTTTTTTTTTTAATGTTTTATTTATTTTTGATACAGAGAGAGACAGAGCATGAGAGGGGAAGGGGCAGAGAGAGAAGGAGACACAGAACTGGAAGTAGGCTCCAGGCACTGAGCTAACTGTCAGCACAGAGCCTGATGTGGGGCTCGAACCCAAGAATGTGAGATCTGACCTGAGCTGAAGTCGGAGGCTTAAGCGACTGAACCACCAAGCACCCCGACTTTCTTTCTTGATTAATAAATAATATTGGTATGGTTGTTAAGTATCACTCTGGTAGTAAGCAAAATTTTTTAATAGGGCATTACTCATGAAATTAAAAACTATTCCTTATTAGCTAATTTAATATTAAATTAATTTAATAGTAAAACAAAAAAATAAAGGTAAACAATCAGTCCAAAATATGTACTTCAACAGCAAAATTAATGTATCCAAACTACATGTTAAGCCTGGAATATAATGCTTTATATATGTACTAAATATGGAAAATTTGAGGCGAATCAGTATTTTCATGGCAAAACTGGCTTTTATATTTCTCATATTTTCAATCTTAAGGAATCTGTGAAGATACACTTCACATCTCTTGAAAATCTCAGAGAAAGTTCCTGCATTTCTGCGAGCACATTAACAAGCAGCTGCATCCCCAGGACAAGCATGCGCACGGCTCCTGCAGTGTGCTGCATGCTCACAGGAGAGACCTTTCCATAGTTCTCAGTAAAGACCATTTAATTCCAATGTTTGAAGTTCTAAAACTTGTTCCTTATCCTAAAATAACAGTAAAGACAAAATTTAATAGCATATAGATTATTTGAGGGAGGAGACTAAGGAGGAATGTTACTGAAGATTGGAGAAGGGAGGGGCTTATGACAGAAGTCTGCATTTAAGATATGGAGACAACCGACAATCTAGAAATATATGTTTAAAAAGATCACACTCAGTTTACTCATTGGTAAAATTTGTCAGATCTCAATTATCCACATATCTGTTAATTCTGGGGGTGTTTCTCAAATTTGGGATTCCTCTTGGTCTCTCTCTCTCACCAAACTAATATGTGCTTAGGGAAAAGATCATCAAACATAATTTGAAATGTCCTTTATCACAAGCATTATTTGTTCCTCATAAATTACACAGTGTTGATCAGATTTTTCAGTTTCATTCCACTCCTACCATTGGAATTGCTAATTGTGAGCTGGTCGTTCTTACAAAGATACTCTCTATGGTACACTTAGTAAGCTACACACTATCCAACGCTTGATATTTTTAGTTAAAGATATATATACTACAGAAACTGGAGTTGTTCGGGCTTGATTTTGCTGATACCCTATGTAGAATCTGGCCAGTGGGCAAGGAGACCCCACAGAAAGAGGTTGTAGAGTAGATTCTTTAGACAAAGCAGAAATAGGTGAGGTGACTGAAAAGAGAAAAAGGAGGGAGCAGTGCAGTAAGGACACCTGAAGGCCCTTCTGAAGAACCCATGCACAAGAGAGAAGCAGTCTGTGAATGCCTGCCGCACATAGGGCTTCCAATGTCCATTCAACATCAGCTACCAAAAGAGCAATATGCAAAGTTCTGTAGGCTCATTCGGGTGAATAAGGAGCCCTGAAACCCTAAGCTTTGTTTCCCACCCTTCCTAGCACTGCTCACCTTCTAGTGGCTGGTACTTAAAATAGATGGCAGGCAGAGATACTCCGAGTTATATTCTCCTACTCTCAACTGCAAGTGTTGGAGCCACATGTCACACATGCTGGGGAAGAAGAGAACTGAATTAGGCTGGACTTGGAAGTTTTACAATGAATAGGACTCAATTTCAATGACTGAAATAAAATTGTTCTAATAACCAAAAGACGCTATAAAAATCATGGAGTCTAGTTAAGAAGATAACATAGGGAGAGTAGGGTCGGGGGAGACTATCATAGTATATTTATTGGCTGGGCAATTATAGGGAAAAATGCTTCCATTTTTGTATCTTTGAGGTATGGTTTTTCTAGTAAAATGGTTACATAAATCCAATAAAATGGTTTCCAGTAGCACAGAAGAACTTTATGTAAATTCTGACAGGGTTCATAATCACTCAATATTTTTACATAATGACAGTGGTAGAGTCATAAAAATAACCTGTCAATGTATTCATTCTTTTACTCAACAAATACTTGTTGAATACATCCTATGTGCTAAGGCACTATTGTAGCCAATAGCAGTACACCACTGAATGAAAGAGACAAACACCCTTGCTTTATTGGACCTGATATTCTAGTGGGGAGAGAAATAACAAACATAATAAGGAATAAGTTATATGGTATAGTAAGATATTGAGTACTAAGGGGAAAATGAATAAATAATAGGGCAGGGAATGAGGGATCAAGGACATCAGGGAGGGGTTTGTAGGCTCAGAATCGACTGTCATAGAGTAAGTCTCATTGACATAGTGAGATGTGAACAAAGTTTTGGAGCCAAATTATATAATAGACATCCAATTCACTGAAATGATCTTAAGTATGTTAATTCTATATTATTGGATGTTATTCTATGTTTTAAGCCCTAAAATCAAGAATGAAAAAAAGCAAAACCATCAAGATGTAAAAGATAATTATATTAGAGCCAACTAATCTGTGACATTGCCAGGGAGCTCTAAAAATATCAACATGAAAGTAACATACCTAATATTTCATTGAAAAACTCTATACTAGGGATTCCTGCACATAGGCATTTTGGCAATTATGCACTGTATTGCATTCATGAAATCTACTCCTCAAAGCTGTTTTATTCCCTACCATTGCTTCAAAGGACATGTCACCTGTGTTTCTAAGAAGTCTTGTACAACCTTGAACTACTCCAACTTTATACCAATCTAGTCCTAATCTGATACAGTTACCATGAAAAGCTAATCATTTTCTTTTTCCTATTTTGGAACAATTAGTGATTGTTGTGTTTCAGTTAACTTGTAGGGTTTTATAAAGTTATACTTAAGGGCAAAATGAATATTCCACTTAAGTAATAATAATGGAGATGTTAATAAACCCATTACCCACCAATGGCTATCAATTAAAGATACTCCAGTTATGTGCCAGTACCAAAGAAAACTGCCAACATTCATTTATAATATAAATAAAATAATTTTGGTCTACTCAGAAGAAAAAAAAAGTAAATTTTTAGTTGGTAAAGCATTAGGAAAATGAGAAACATCAACTACATAGATGTTTTAAAAGAATACCATATAACCACATATTCATCAGAAATATGTCCTCATATTGTATTACTCTCATCTTTTTTGATCTGTGTTCTGTTAAAAGATCTGACAAATACTTCAGATCATCCAAAATTAGAGTGCACATTTTAAGTCACATTAAAATAAAAATAAGAAGACTATTAAAAATTTTTCTTACTTCTGGAAACACAATCTATGGGATCTAGAAGTAGTATCAAATACGGTCTCTATCTTTAATGATTTTAAGTTCTGGCAAGACAAACATATGAGAATAGTTATTCAGAATAAGAAAGTGGGTTTCTAGTTCTGGATATGGATTTCTGAGCAAGTCACAACCTCTACACATTACAATTAAAAGAAGCAATAATGTAATATGAAGAAAATGAACAAGATTACATCAAAGATCTTTTTGAGTTCTAAAATGCTACAATTCTCTAAAATTGACAATGACAAATATCCACTGGGGTCTTACTGAAATAAGTCATCACAAAGACTACTTTTGGTCTGGAAGGTGTAATTTTCACCTCATTTTACATATAAGTAAACAGAAGCTAAAAGAGTAAGTAGATTGGGACAGGTGGTATGAGGGAGGGGTATATAAGAAATGCAGACCTGTCCCAACTTCCAAGAGACACTGTGAAAGATGAGGTGAGGTGGGTTGTCAGTTCAGGGAAGAGAAATAGATTTGGCTTCTTTATCAGTACTGTCCTAGAAAGAAAAACTCTGGATTGGCTGATAGGAGTACAGTCACTAGGCAAGCAAATTATTCTATGGGACAGGGGTGACTTCACTGAGATGTGGATAATAAAATATTCCTTCACACTCTTTACTTCCAAGAAACACTAGGTACCCCTGATGCAAGTACTTTGGATAGTGGATATAAATCTTACTTTGATCATTGGAAATATGAGTTTCTGCTTATAAACTAATAGATATATAAATCTGTTTAAATACCAATCTCAGGTGAGTCTGATTAAAACATGTCACTTTCTTTCAGTCCAATCAACTTTAAAGAGAAGATAAAATTGGGTTGGTGGATCTTCAAATTAAAGCACGGATCTTGGGCAATGATGTCCACCCCAAAGTGAGATCTTCCTGACATCTCTAGCAAATCTCTTTATAAGGGTACAGCTAATTAATTATAGATAAATCTGTGTGTGTAGGTGTGTGAACACAAATACACACCCCTACTACTGCAACACAGCCACATCACATGGATTTAATACATATTTATAAAAAGGAAAGGCTAGGCTGAGAGAGAACAAGTATGGAAAAGAGAATTTAAAATAAATTTAAAACTTTCTTTTCTTTTTTTTTAAATTATTTTTTAATGTTTTATTTATTTTTGATACAGAGAGAGACAGAGCATGAGAGGGGGAGGGGCAGAGAGAGAAGGAGACACAGAACCGGAAGCAGGCTCCAGGCTCTGAGCTAGCTGTCAGCACAGAGCCCGACGCAGGGCTCGAACCCACAAACGTGAGATCTGACCTGAGCCGAAGTCGGATGTTTAACCAACTGAGCCACCCAGGCGCCCCTAAAACTTTCTTTAATGAAAGTCCTCAAAGCCTTTAATATAGTGATGGGATCTCTAAAAAGGCACTGTGATATGTACCATTATTGAGTATCTGGCAAAACCAATATACCATGGAATAGCACATACTGGAAAACCCTAGTTCACATGTATATGATAATTTTATGTAGTTTTAATATGTACACAAATCTATCTAGAGGTGCTGATGAGAACCTGTGGCCTAGGAGAATAGAAATTCATATCACCTCTCATAAGATCTATAAAGAGCTCTTCAAGAGCCACAGACATGTACATATGCAAGTCTTGTTTTAACCTCAAATTAAACATATAAAAACTGAACTATTTTCCTCATCTTATGTCTTCCAATTATGTTACCATTCTAATTATTCGAACTCTTCTTTAGAAATGGTTCTTGTTTTAGCTCAAAATCTCTTCTGTCCTGGTAAAAAGTAAAAAGTAGTTATAAAATCTCAAACTGAAATATGAATTTTGAAATGGTAACTAAGAATTTTATAATTAATAGTAACACATTTTTCTCGATAATTCTAAGAGTAGAAACCATTTTACTAATGCCAAATATTATGCTTATCATATATACATATTTTAAAAGAAAAATGAGTACTTATTAAAAAATTTTGTAAACATAGCCTTTGTGATCTCTACATTTCCATGTACCACATCCTGTCCAATACCAGATGACAATAACGTGTAATGGAAGCATTAGGATTGAAATAAGCTAAGTTTTTATATATTAAGTATGAATAATAAAAATAAATTCAGATTAGAGAAAATAGATTGACATAAAGGGTACTATTGAATAAAATAGGAACAGAAAACTTAGCTTTTTAAAATTATTTTTTACATATCAGAAATACTACCATGCTCCTATATAAAGGAGAAATGATTTTCTATGAAAGATTTTTTTTTTAATGTTTTATTTATTTTGGATACGGACAGAGACAGGGCATGAGAGGGGGAGGGGCAGAGAGAGAAGGAGACACAGAACCGGAAGCAGGCTCCAGGCTCTGAGCTAGCTGTCAGCACAGAGCCTGATGCGGGGCTTGAACCCACGAACGTGAGATCTGACCTGAGCCGAAGTCGGAGGCTTAACCGACTGAGCCACCCAGGCGCCCCATATGAAAGATTTTTTCAACCTTCAAGTAAACACATTTTTTTTCCTAAATCGTTCCAATTACACCATGTATTACATAAAATGTTCTTTAGAACTAGTCTTTAATGCAATATAAAATAACCCTGAAGCATGATTTCTAAAAATAAAATTAGGAGAAGCAGGAAAGTTCAGATTCCCAGCAGAAAATTTATATGAAACTATCCCATGGAAGTCTTTGCCCAAATACACAGAAAAGTGTTAAATTTTTTTTTCACATGAGCCAAATAGACCACTTAAAGTTATGTCTTCAAAGTTAAGAGAAAGCTCTCCTCTCAGGGTATAATCTAAGAGACTGTTCCTTTAATATAGCATTGCTATATTAATTAACTGATGTGTATCTTTATAGAGGATGACAGGAAAGACAAGAAGGAAAAATATTAAAAAATATTTTATAAAAAGGATTGTAAACTCACTAAATCTAAACATTGAAAGAAACTAAAAATATACTTCCACATACATCTGTATTAAAAATACCATTTGAATTCAAAATAAGACTTGATTACTTGCAAAATAATTTTGATATAATCATTGCATTATTTAGGGAATAACACAAATTCATATGTCCCACTGAATGATGCATTTAAGTCTGATTTGGCGATTGGCTTGCCCAATACACATAGCTATGCATTGGTTACTTATGACTATAACTAAATTCTCTAAAGGATGAATTAGATTTTTGTTTGAAAAGGCTTTTAACTAATAGATCAGTGAATAATCCAGTTTATTGCATTTTCCATAGAACAAAAATAGAATTTCCCAGACAAAAGAATCTAATAAAAATAACTGAAGTTTCTGCGTTAGCTTGGGTCACACCAGTACTTTTACATTCCAATTATACTTAAACATGGCAGATACAATACAAATCTGAAGCAATGTACATTTAAAAGGTCACCAACACCTATAAGTTGCTTTCTTTTGTTCCCTCTCTCTCTTTTTTCATCTTTCACTGGGTATAAGAACTCTGGTTTTAATCACTATCTTATAAATATATCTACCAGTTAAAATAAGCACTGAATTATGATAAAGAGAAAGAACTTTTCCGACTAATTTATATTTGTTACAGAACTGCAGTAACCAGAAGCACCAATATTCCCATGAAAAGACTGTTAAAATTCAAAATAGTATTTCCTTCTAATTTCCCCCTTATTTTGCCACAAAAAATTACACAGAAATAAATATATTTGAAATATTCACTTATTTGAGTCTTTGGCTTTAAAAATATTAATTTTTATTCTACTTGTCCTCTTCCATCTGCTCCAGAAACACTAGCCGAACTCCAGGTCCACTAATTCTAACATTCATTCACAGTGTGGAAGTGTTTTACACTGTCTTCTAAATCCACAGATAGCGATAAAGATCATAAAAAACTCTGAAGCTGAAATAGTTTTATTTGAGGGGGAGAAAAAGGTTAGAAGGAAATGGTAGGTAGTCTCCTACTAGGAAGAGTACTTTATTCACATATGGAGAAAGCAGAACTCTGAATTGTCAGACTTTCAATGCAAAGGTATTGACTTAAAGTTAAAACACTACTCAGGCTACTCATTTATAGTATTGCATAAAAATTCAACACTGCTTTGCTAAAAGAGGTTATGGGTTAGAATCCCACAACTGAGTTGGCATTCCAGTCCCCTTTCAGTTTCCTACAATTCAAGGCAAACTCTTTCCCATGTTTAAATGTTCTTTGTGGCAAAATGCAGCATGAGGAAATGGTCAAAATTCTGTAGCCAAGAGAACAAAACAGCTGGCTGATCTCCCCTTAACTTCAGTTACTGCTTTGAGATGATGTTTAAAATGGTGTTACTGAAGCAATGCTGGGAAAGTGATGCGTTCCTTTCTGTTTCTCTACTCAAAATACTTTTAAAACCGTAAATCTTTCCTCAGAACCCACTCTGGCATTTCCAGCTTTGGAAGACTTCCACAGAACTACAAATATTCTAAGTACCTCTTAGCTAATTTAAGTTTTAAATAATTGGAACTATAATGTGTTGTGTAAGGATTCAGACATTTTGGTAATAAATATAAGTCAAATGTCCTGAGTATATATTTCATGATCTTGCAAGTGATCATGAGATGTTATTATAAAGAGACACTGAAATAACCCATTCTCTTCAGTTTAAAAGCTATTCAGTTGGGGCGCCTGGGTGGCTCAGTTGGTTAAGCGTCCGGCTTCGGCTCAGGTCATGATTTCACAGTTCGTGGGTTCAAGCCCCGCATCGGGCTCTATGCTGACAGCTCAGAGCCTGGAGCCTGCTTCAGATTCTGTGTCTCCCTCTCTCTCTGACCCTCCCCTGCTCATGCTGTCTCTCTCTGTCTCTCAAAAATAAATAAAAAACATTAAAAAAAAAGCTATTTAGTTAAAGAAAATTAGATTTTATAAAAGTTTTCATGTGGCATTTTCAGTGAAAGTAAGCAATATAAATTTATTACTATACACAGCAAATGTTTAATGGTAGTTTTTGACACATTTTCAAAACTCTAGTTTGACTCATTATTTATGGAACCTGTCAGCTGAGTACTGTGCTAGGTGTCATGGAAAACACAAGCGCAACTGGCCACAGTTGCTCTCCGGGAGCTTATATTTAATTTCAAGGCAGATCCTGAAGTTAGAAGAAGTTAAGTACAATTAGGCTCATATAAACAAAGAACTACAGTAACATCAAAATGAAGATGATTGTTAGAAGACCCTAAGAATTTTAAGGATTTCTTCAGTTGCAGTGCATCTTAGGTAAAGGGAAACACTTGAGAAAACTTACTGAAGACTTAAAGCACAGAGATCTTAAAATAACAAGAAATCCATTTGGTTTAACATAGGTATATATAAAACCTTAGAGAGGAAAGGTAAGAAGTGATCATAATTAGGATGCCACTTTTAGAAAGGCTATTTGTGATTGTTACTATAAGCTTTGGTGCATAATCACTTAACTTGATTAAAATTGCCAAAAATTTAGTATGCCTCTTCTAGATTTTACTTCTGAATATATTTTCAAAGCTGAGAATGTTCCTAAATTCTACTTCCAAGACCTTATGATAACCAAGCATACTGCCAAACTTCAGATTATGTCAGTGTGCTTACAGATATTGAAGTCTAGTTCCCCAAAACAGTCACTTAGGCTGTTTCATACTGTGGCTACACATTTCCATGTCAGAAGAAGGGTTGAGGAGTCAAGATTTAAACCCAGACTTGCAAAACTGGTCTATACAGGTAAAAAGAAATCGATAGATGCATTTGTAAACTACAACTTCCATGGTGTCTTCTGGTTGTGGAAGTGGGGTGCAGAACAAATGCTTTTTTCTTTTTTTAAATAACAGAAAGTTAGAAAATCAAGACTAATAACATTAATTCAAATTTTAATGTATTTAAGCTGGAAAAAAATGGCACTAGAAAATATAGACAGCCTTAATGGTTTTAGTTTCTAGAATTTTGGGAATCCTAAACTTTGACTTAGTATGCTCAAAGGAACATTTTTTTTCTATTTTAAAGCACTATTGTGTAATTAAAAAAAAAACCAAACCTATAAGTTAGCAGAAGGAATGAAATAATAAAGATTAGAACAGAAATAAATAAAATAGAGAACCAAAAAACAACTGAAAAAATTAACAAAACCAAGAGTTGGCTCTTTGAGAAGATAAAATTGACAAACGTTTAGCTGGATTAACCACAAAAAAAGAGAATACTCTAATAAAATTATAAATGAAGGAGGAGAGATTAAAACTGATACCACAGAAATATACCAATAAACTGGAGTACTCTAGTAGAAATCGATAAATTCCTAGAAACACACAAACTACCAAGTCTAAATGATGAAGAAATAAAAAATCTGAGATCAATAATGAGTAAGGAGATTGAACCACTAATAAAATATCTCAACAAAAAAAGGCCTAGGACCAAGTGGTTTCACTGGTGATTTTTACTAAATGTTGAAAGAAGAATTGACATTAGAAGCCAATACTTTCCAAACTCTTCCAAAAAATGAGAGGGAACACTCCCAGACTCATTTTATGAGGTTAGCATTACCCTGATATCAAAGTCAGATAAGAATAAATACTACAGGAAAAGAAAACTACAGGCCAATATCCCTGATGAATATAGATGCAAGAACTCTGAAGAGAATACTAGCAAACCAAATTTAGCAGCACGTTAAAAGAATCATACACTGGTATGCCTGGGTGGCTCAGTAGGTTTTGCGTCTGATGTGGGCTCAGGTCATGATCTCACAGTTTGTGGGTTAGAGCCCCATGCTCACAGCTCAGAGCCTGGAGTGTGCTTCAGATTCTGTGTCTCCCTCTCCTTCTGGCCCACCCCTGTTCACAATTTAAAATTTAAAAAATCTTTCTCAGATGACATCATTTTATATACATAAAATCCTAAAGATGCCACCAGAAAACTGTTAGGTATAATCAATGAATTCAATAAAAATCAATAGCATTTCTCTGCACTAATAATGAATTTGCTGAAAAAGAATTGATTCTATTTACAATAGCATCAAAAACAAAACTCATATGAATAGATTTAACTAAGGAGATGAAAGATTTGTACATTGGAAACTACAAAACATTGATGAAAGACTAGAAGACACGAATGAATGGGAAATTATTCTGTGTTCATGAATTGGAAGAACTGATCTTGTTAAAATACCCAATACTATGTAAAGACATCTATAGATTCAATACAATCTCTATCAAGATTTCCATAGGGTTTTTTTTATAGAAGACAAAACAATCCTAACATTTGTATGAAACCACAGAAAACCTCAAATAGCCCAAGCAATTTGAGAATGAACGAAGTGGGAGTCCTTACACTTCTAATTTTAAGCAATATAATAAAGCTATAGTCATCAAAATGATATCACAACACAAACACTAGTGGGAGAAAACCAAGAGCCCAGAAATAAACCAGTGCATACATAATCAATATTTGACAAGGAAGCCAAGAATTCTCAGTGGAAAAAAGAAAGTTTCTTCCATAAGTGATGCTGAAAACACTGGATATTCACATGTAAAAGAATCGAAGTAAACCCCTATCTTATATCACTCAAAAATTAACTCACAATGAATTAAAGAGTTGAGCATAAGACCTAAAACTATAAAACTCCAAGAAGCAAACATAGGAAAAAAGCTGCTTGACAAGGAACTGAGTAACAAATGTTTTTTGAGAGAGAGTGTGAAAGTGCTCGAGAGAGAAGGCAAGCACACAAGAGTGGAGGAAGGGTAGACAGAGAAGGAGAGAGAAAGGATCTTCAGCAGGTGCCGTGCCCAGCAGGCTAGATCTCAGTGAGATCATGACCTGAGCTGAAACCAGGAGTTGGCTGCAAAACTGACTGAGCCACCCAAGTGCCTCACCACTTTTTTTATATACCCTAAAACACAAACAACAAGATAAAAAGTGAACAAGCTTATGCAGAGTAAAAGAAATATTCAACAAAATGTGAAAACAACATACAGAATGGGAAAAATAATCTGTAGATCAGGTTAATATCCAAAATAAGAACTCACGCAACTCAATAGCAAATAATACCACTGCCACTAACAATCCAATTAAAAATGGGCAACAAACCCAAATAGGCATTTTTCCAGAGAAGAGGTACAAATGGCCAACAGGTATATTAAAGAGTGCTCAAAATTACTAACCATCAGAGAACTACAAATCAAAATCACAATGATTGGGGCGCCTGGGTGGCTCAGTCGATTAAGCATCCAATGCTTGATTTCAGCTCAGGCCAAGCTCCATGTCGGGCTCTGCGCTGACAGTACAGAGCCTGCTTGGGATTCTCTCCCTTTCTCTCTGCCCCTCCCTTGATCACACACTTTCTGTCTCAAAATACATAAATAACCTTAAAAAATAACTTTAAAAAAAACACAATAAAGTATCATCTCACACCTGTTAGAATGAGAATCATCAGAAAGACAAGAGATAATAAATACTGATGAGACTAGGAAGAAAAAAGAACGTTAGTGCACAGTTGGTGAGAATACAAATTGGTACAACTGTTACGGAAAATAATATGGCAGTTCCTCAAAAAGTAAAACAAAACAAAACAAAACAAAAAACCTATCATCTGATCCAGCAATTCCTTTTCTGGGCATATATTTGAAGGAAACAAAAACACTATGTTTTCTTTGGAAAAATGTCTATTCAGGTCTTTTGCTCATTTTTTAACCAGATTATTTGTTTTTTGGATGCTGAGTGTGATCAATTCTTTACAGATTGTGGATACTAAACCTTTATCAGATATGTCATCTACAAGAATCTTCTCCATTCCAAAGGTTGCCTTTTAGTTTTGTTGTTTCCTTTGCTGTGCAGAAAGAAGCTTTTAATCTTGAAGTCCTCCTAATAGTTGCTTTTGTTTCCCTTGCCTCAGAGGTATCTAGTAAAGAAGTTGGTATGGCCGATATCAAAGCAGTTTTTGGTGGTATTCTCCTGTAGGATTTCAATGGTTTCCTGTCACACACTTAGGTCTTTCATCTATTTTGAATTTATTTTTGTGTATGGTGTAAAAAGTGGACCAGCCTCATTCTTTTGAACTACTAATATTACACTATATGTTAACTGGAATTTAAATAAAAACATGAAAGCACAAAAAAACATTAAAAACAAAAATAAAAATACTACATTAAAAAATATTTGTGTCTCCATGTTCTGTGCAGCATTATTTGTAATAGCCAGGACCTGGGAAATAACCTAACAGTTCATCAACAGATGAATGGATAAAGAAAATGTGATATATATCAAGCATTGAGTGATCTGTGCAAATCATTTTGCAAAAGAGAACAATAAAATGCTAAAGAGGAGATGCTTCTCATTCCAATTACAAGTAAACTGCATTTGTCATCTATCTGATCAATGGAAACTTCATGAGTCAAACATTGTGAAATTTCTTATATTTTGGGACAAAGTTCTGATATGAGAATAAAAACGCATCATATTTTATTGCACTTTGCTCTAATGTGCTTCACAGATAATGCAGTTTTTACAAACTGAAAGACTGTGGTGACCTGCATCAAGGAAGTCTGTCAGAGCCATTCCTCCAACAGCACTGGCTCACTTTGTGTCTCTGTGTCACATTTTGGTAATTTCCACAGTATTTCAACTTTTCTGTGGTTGTACTTGTTATAGTGATCTGTGATCAATAACTTTTGATGTTACTATTATTGTTTTGGGGCATTATACACTGCACCCATATAAGATGGTGAACTTGATCAATAAATGTGTGTTTTGACTGCTCCATTGACTAGCTATTCCCAGTCTTTCTTCTCTCCTTGGGACTCCCCATTTCCTTAGACATAATAATATTGAAATTAGGTTAATTAACAACCCGATAATGCACTTTTAGTGTTCAAGTGAAAGAGTCACAAATCTCTCACTTTAAATCAAAAGCTAAAAATGATTGAGCTTAGTGAGGAAGGCATGCGTGAAGCTGAGACAGGCCAGAAGCTAGATCTCTTGTACCAAACAGTCAACTGGTGAATGCAAAAGAAAAGTTCTTAGAGAAAATTAAAAGTGCTATTCCAGGGAACACTGAATGATGAGAAAACAAAACAGCCTTGTAACTCATACGGGGAAAGTCTGAGTGGTATGCATACACAATCAAGCCAGCCACAACATTCCCCTACACCAGAGCTTAATCCAGAGCGTGGCCCTAACTCCCTTCAGTTCTATGAAGGCTAAGAGAGGTGAGGAAGCTGTGGAAGAAAAGTTTGAAGCTAGGTGAGGTTGGTCCATGAGGTTTAAGGAAAGAAGCTGTCTCTATTAATATAAAAGTATAAGGCAAAGCAACAAGTGCTGATGTAGAAGCTGCAGCAAGATAATTAGTGAAGGTGGCTACACTAAACTACGTATTTTCACTGTAGATGAAACAGCCTTCTATTAGGAGAAGATGCCATCTAAGACTTTCATAGGTAGAGAGGAAAAGTCGGTGCCTGGTTTCAGAGCTCCAAAGGACAGGATGACTCTCTTGTTAGGGCCTAATGCAGCTGGTGACTTTAAGTTGAATCCAGTGCTCATTTACAATTCCTCAAATCCTTGGGCTCTTAAAAATTATGCTAAATATACTCCGTCTGTATTCTATAAATGGAACAAAGCCTGGATAAGAGCACATCTGTTTACAACATGGTTTACTGACTTTAAAGCACACTTTTGAGACCGACTGCTCAGAAAAAGATTCTTTTCAAAATATGACTGCTCATTGACAATGCACCTGATCCAAGAGCTCTGGTGGAGATGGACAGTAAGATTCATGTTGTTTTTATGCCAACACGCATTCTGCAGCCCATGGATCAAAGTAGTAATTTTGACTTTCAAATCTTATTTAAGAAATACATTATATAAGGCTATAGCTCTCATACATAGTGATTCCTCTGATGGATCCGGGCAAAGTAAATTGAAAACCTTCTGGAAAGGATTTACCACTGTTTAAGTATTATTAAGAACATTCATGATTCATGGGAAAAAGTCAAAATGTCAACATGAACTGGAGTTTGGAAGAAGTTGATTCTAATCCTTTGAGGGCTTCCAGACTTCAGTGGAGGAAGAAAGCTAGCATTAGAGGTAGAGCCTGAAGATATGACTGATTTTCTGCAATCTCATGACAAAACAGGTAAGTTGATTCTAATGGATGAGCAAAGAAAGTGGTTTCTTGAGATGGGATCTATTCGCAGTAAAGATGCTATGAAGACTGTTGAAATGATAACACAATATAGAATATTACATAAATTTAGTCAATAAAGTAGTGGTAGGTTTTGGAAGAATGACTTCAATTTTAAAAGAAGTTCATCTACAGGTAAAATGCTATCAAACAGTACTACATGCTACAGAGAAATCATCCATGAGAGGAAGAATCAAGTATGGCAAACCTCATTGTACTATTTTAAGAAATTGCTACAGCCACCCCAACCTTCAGTAACCACCATCCTAATCAGTCAGCAGCCATCAACACTGAGACAAGACCCTCCACCAGCAAAAAGATTACAATTTGCTAAAGGTCAGATAATGGTTAGCATCTTTTAGCAATAAGTTATTTTTAAATTAAGATGTCCATTGTTATTTTAGCCATAATGCTATTGCACACTTAATAGACTGCAGTATAGTGTAAACATAACTCATATACACTGGGAAACCAAAAAATTCATTTGACTTGTTTTATTGCAGTATCTGCTTTATTGTGGTGGTCTCCAAGTGAACCCACAGTATCTCCAAGGTAGGCCTGTAGTTAATTTTATCCTTAACCTCAATTTCCCTTGAAGCTATAATGGGAACATTCAACGTTAAGGTTTTCTGTCTTTACTGCCATGATACTTAATCGCACATCATTCCATCACTGAAATACTGTTACGTGCTGGATAAATAAAAGATACCTGTAGAAAAAATCAAAGTTGACTTAAAGTTGGAGTAAATGTAAGATTCACAGACAGGTAGATGTAAATTTAAATCCTCATTCTTCCACTTACTGTGTGATCTTGATGGAGGCTTAGTTTTTTAACCACACTAACACTAAATGGTTACTCTAAGTATTAAGTGAGGTATGTGAAAGACAAATGGAATGACTCTGTTCCCCAAACAGGCATGTGTTTTCTGTCCCTAGGCCTTTGTACTTCCATTCATTTCTTCTTACAAGACTTTCTTACCTAACTTCCAAGCTTCAATAAAAATTCACTTCTTCCATATAGCTTCTCCTACTCCCTTTCGGCCAGAAGGAATGCCCTCTTCTGAACTCTCCTCCTTCAGATCTGCATTAGACACTTTGGTCTTAGCTTTCTTTATCTCTCATCATTCTTTCTCAGTCCCATCAAGCTCTTCTCCCTCTGCTTACTCCTTGAAGGCTGATGTCCTCAGGGTCTAGTCCAGACCCTCCCTAACATTCACTCATCTATTCACTCTATTTAACAGGTATATTTGAGATATTATTCTCAGTTCTAGGGATGTGGCAGCAAACAAGATAGTCTCGGTTCTCTCAATAATGAAGCCTTTTTAGACAATCATAGAAGACAACTGCAGATTGAGAAGTGGTATCAAGGAAATAAATCTGAATGATAGTATAGAGAAGGGCTGAAATGCGACTATTTAGATATAGAGGTTAGCAAATGACGCTCTGAGTTGGTGACATCTATCTGAGCTGACTAAAAGAACCAACGGTAGAATAAGCTGAGGGGATGATATTCCATCCAGAAGGAACAGACAATATAAAGCACCAAAGCATAACTGAGTTTGGCATATCTGAGGAACAGATAAACTGATCTGGTTAGTTCTCAGCAAGATAGAGAGGGAGTGACTGTAAAATGAGGTTAGAGGTATGTAAAGGCCAGGTAGAGGTAAATTACTATTTAAATCCAATGGGGGAAAAATCCAATGGAAAGACATCAGAGCATTACATATAGAATAATTGCATGATCTGATTTGACCTTTTTTTTTTTTAAGTTTATTTATTTTTGAAAGAAAAAGATAGAGCATGAGTAGGGGAGGAACAGAGAGAGAAAGAGAGAGGGAGACACAGAATCCAAAGCAGGCTGCAGGCTCTAAGCTGTTGGCACAGAGCCCAACACAGGGTTTGAACCAACAAACCATGAGATCATGCCCTGAGCCAAGTTGGATGCTTAACAGACTGAGCCACCCAAGTGATCCCTGATTTGAACTTTTAAAATATCAC
>NC_043700.1:110818514-110820838 GCF_006229205.1 Suricata suricatta
TCTGAACTCCCTATGGGCAAATTCTATGCTTTATCTATCTTCCCTCCTTAAAACCTAGCACAGGAATGCAGCAGGCACTCAAAACCTGCATGTTGACAGAATGGAAATAGAATAGATATGATTATGCTTGATAAGCTCTGATATAAATAAACAAACCTGAAATGTCAGTGACATGCCTAATACCTGATAGTTTATGCCAAGCACATGGGAGGATGTTATTAGCATTTTAGAGTTGCCAGGTGATCAGAAATCTAAGTTTTCTGTTTCTATTTGAAATAGTTATTTCATAGCTAGCTACAAGTTTAAGATTTCTGAATATTCCTAAAAACATCTTTTATTAATATCTTCAGTGCAGAAGAGTAAAGTCACACATTTAATTTAATTAAGAAACACAAAAATATGAGAAAAATCTGCTATCAGATTTGTTTCATCCTCACTGTGACAAAGCAAGCTGGCATGTGTACTATTTTAGTTAAAAGAAAGCTGTTAGAGGTATATCATGTCAGCCATGGACCCAAATCAATGGGTGCAGAGTATTTAGACCTCTAAGTTTGGAAGATAATTCAACTGACTATTTAATGTGAGGATCCAAAGTCAATGGGTTGTAGACTGAAAGAGCCAAGATGGCGGAGAGGAAGGGAGCGCTGTAAACTTCGTCTGCCCCATCTATCGAACTGAGAAGGACATTACTCTCATCTGCAAGAGTGGAAGGAGAAAATACGGACTCCAGAAGGAAGAGAAGCTCAAAGATGCCTGAGTGAGTGAGTGTGAACTGGGGAGATTGGGAAACGGGCCAGCCCGAGACGGGCAGGGGAAGTGGGAGCCCCAGCCCAATGCAGGGCAAGCGTGCAGAGCCCAAGAGACAAAGGGAAGAGACAGAGAGACTGAACGCGCTCATAGTACTGTCTCTGGGGAAGAGGTAAAGAACGCTTAACCGCGCTTGGAGAGAGAAGCTCACTCCATAGATAACTGCTGGGTAGCCTAAATCCCGAACCCAGGTGGCACAAGGGAAAGAACAGCTTCCAGCCCTGTGCCATCTTGGCGAGGAGTCAGCGGCCGCGGCAGCAGCGGTGTCAGGGGTGCTCACTTCAAACTCAGTTTTGGGAGTGGGAGCACGCACCTCATTTCCTCGGCGCATCTTGCCCCCAGCATTGGCCGCGCGAACCCTGAATCCCGAGTGCCAACAGGGAAGAAATAGCCCCCACCTCTGTGCGATCCTGGCAGGGAGTTGGCGGTGGTGGAGACCTCGGTGCTCACTCAGGCTGCAAGAGCTCCCAGCTCATTTCCAGCAGCTCCCAGCGCCTCCGGCAACAGCTGCACACTCATTCCTCCCCCAACTCAAACGTGATCCCAGCTGGGAGTTAGGTCTGTGATGGTGCGCACTTTACCTCCTGCTGTGCATCTCGCCTCAGGCAGGGGCAGCTGAAATCCCTGCCTGAGCAAAGACAAACCAATTCCTCCCCCTAAGAAGCCAGCCGCCAAAGCCAATACATCTCATCTGTAGTAGCATAAAAGTGCATGGACTGGAACTTTGAACCGAGGCGGGCCTGGAAATTACAACTCAGCTCAACCACTACACAAGGAGATCAGACTCATTAGAGTGGCCTACAGTTCCTATGTAGTTCAGCGGAGCTTGGCTTGCCACCTATCTAATCTCTGCAGACACCAAGGTGGAGCCTCTGAGAGCAGCCTCCAAGACCTACCACACTAAACCACGCCTATCCACGAAGGGGAGCTGCTGTTTTTTTTTTATAATCCTTTTTCTTTTTTTTCTTCATTTTTTTTCTTTTATTCTTTTTCTGTACGTATTTTTTATTACTGTTACTTTTCTTTTACTTAATTTTTAAAAAATTTTTACTCCTTAATATCCTTTCTCCTTTCTCCCTTTTTTTCTACCTCTTGCAATCCAGATATATTGTCCTATATCTCATCCCTACCTCTCCCCTCAACTGGTCACACACTTTTAGACTATCCACTGGCCTTTGTTGTCTCTGACCACCTTTATTTTTTAAATTTTTTTTCTTTTTCTTTTCTTCTTCTCTTCTTTTCGTCTCTTTCCTCTCCATTCTCTTTATATTCTTTCCCCTTTTAATGTGTTTGTTTGTTTGATTTGTCTGTGCGTTTGTGTGTTACTGTTCCCTCTGTGTTTGTCTGTCTGTTTCCCTTCTTAGGGCTACACCAAGAAACAAGCCAAAGTGTGCATGACAGCGAGTCACAAATATTGCTGAGTAGGGAAATAAAATATTCAAAGGCACAACAAGAGAAACTGAGAGACACCACTAAAAGAATATTTTCTGAAATGACAGGCCCTGGACAGTCAATAA
>NC_043700.1:110820938-110822762 GCF_006229205.1 Suricata suricatta
GCTAAAGGTATTTTGCTAAAAATACCTTCATCATGCAGTTTAGGCATTAGCAGAATGCCTTCTTCTGAGGTATCAGAATATTTTCATATGCTTTTTTTTTTTTTTTTTTGGCTTTGGTTTTGGTGGGCTGAGAGAACAAATTTCTGCAAAAATTGAGCAAATTGATTGTTCAATATGTGACTCCTCAAAATCTTCTACCGTATTACATGGCAAGTCCTCTGAAGAATCAGTTTCCCAAATGGGGAAGCTCTGGTGTTCTCATTTATTTTTTTTATCTAATTATTTTTCTTACCAGGAAGTGAAGTTTAAGGACACAGAGAGACTGATTTATTTTTATGAGCAACAAGTTAGAAGACCTAATCAGGCCATCTTTATTTTACTATTTAACCCTTTCATATTTCTTGAATCTTTCCCAGTCATCGAAAAGTTTCTGAGCATGTTCATTTTTATTTGCTAGCTTTTAGGATGAAAAAGAGTAAAATAGGAGTGTGTAGGGCACAGTGGTGAATAGACAGTGTTTCCAAGTAATCTCAACGTTTGAGATTAATTTAGCATTAAATCTGATTTTTGGTGTATTCCTATTTTTTGGTTTTTGTTTGGGTTTTTTTGTTTTGGGGTGTGTGTGTGTGTGTGTGTGTGTGTGTGTCTGTGTGTCTGTGTTTGACATGGTCATCTGCCATAAGAAAGAGGAAACAGCAGGAAACTTTGTACCAATAAAAGCCAGTCTCCTTCCACCAAAACACTGAACTGTCAGCAAATGTAATCTCAAATTCAAATAGTGATCAGTGTTTTAGAATGGAACAGGAATAAAGGGACAAAGCTATTAAATTTTAGCATCTGCTGGAAAACAATTAAAATGCATACCAGTTTAATTAAGTCACAACTTGCACAGCAGAAGAATACAGAGATGCATAGTGAATAGTGTGTATGTTTCAGTGGGGGCACCTTACAGCCAAACTGAATACACTGGGATGAAAGTCTGCATGAATATTGTTTATAAATTCACCTTTGGTGTTCATTCCAGCTGTCAGTTATTCAACCCATGTGATTAAGTTTGTGGAAAAAAAAAAAACTCCAAGTTACGTTTGAATCTGATTAGCAATATTTGAAGCTTGAATTTTTCTAGGATGAATCAAGTGTAATAACAGGTTTTGGGATCCAAACAAGTCTTCAACCTTATCTGGAAAGAAACTTAAAATTTGAACTATTTGTTTTTACCCTAACTGAGATGCTCTGGATAATTCTGGACACAACCCATGACTTTGTTGTTGTTGTTGTTTTTTATAAATACTTTATTGTCAAATTGGTTTACATACAACACCCAGTGCTCTTCCCCATAAGTGCCCTCCACCATCACCACCACCTCTTCCCCCCCCGCCTTCAACTCTCAGTTCATTTTCAGCATTCAATAGTCTCTCAAGTTTTGCATCCCTCTCTCTCCCCAACTCACTTTCCCTCTTCCCCTCCCCCAGGTCCTCCATTAGGTTTCTCCTGTTTTCCTGTTAGACCTATGAGTGCAAACATATGGTATGTGTCCTTCTCTACCTGACTTATTTCGCTTAGCATGGCACCCTCAAGGTCTATCCACTTTCCTGCAAATGGCCATATTTCATTCTTTCTCATTGCCATGTAATACTCCATTGTATATATATACCACATCTTCTTGATCCACTCATCAGGTGATGGACATTTAGGCTTTTTCCATGTTTTGGCTATTGTTGACATTGCTGCTCTGAACATTGTGCTCCTATGCATCAGCATTTCTGTGTCTCTTGGGTAAATCCCTAGCAATGCTATTGCTGGGTCATAAGGGAGTTCTATGGA
>NC_043700.1:110822862-110877935 GCF_006229205.1 Suricata suricatta
AGTGAGCTTTCTGCACTCCAGTTTCAGTTCTTTACTCCCCTTTTATGTAGGAAGAAGAGTTCTCATGTTTAAAGTTTTCATGTTGGTGCTAAAGCAATCTCTTGTGGAATTAGGCTTATTATCCAAACTAGAACTCATAAGATAATAAATTTGGTCTTAATTTTCTTATGCATGTTCAGCATTAGTTCCTAAGCTCTGAGGTCCTGTTGAGAATCCTATGAAAGCAACTGGTCCTCTCTTCCTAGAAAAATTTATGTCAAATTTCCAGGGGCTTACAGATTCCCATAAATTAATGCTTAGAATGCTTATGAGTTAAAGTTTTTAGCTCTTCAGTTTCATTTGAAGAGTTCGACTTAATTTAGAAATGTTAAAAAAAAAGTTTACTCTAAAACCTGTTTCATAAGATTTGGCTTATTTTTGTTCTTGTGAGACTGCCTGATAATTTATTCTCTTTTTTTGAAAGCCTGCTTTCTATTTTGAATTTCCTTGAAAGCAGCATCCAATATTAAATCCATTTGAGAAGCTAATTTTCATCATGTTCATGAACAAAATTAGGCTAGAGGACTTGTAGAGAAGCGGTAACATAAGAGCAGACATCCAAACCCTCTTCCTGGTGAATGATTGAAGTGATCAAAGGAAAACAAAAAACTGGAAAATATTCCGCATCAGCACTAAAATACCAGGGAAGAGTGCCAGCTGAGAGGCAGGAAGTTTGAGGAATTTCTGGATAAATTGCAGATGAATCCATATTAAGAAACTTCACTAAGAGTCTAATCACAGTCCCTCTTCCTAAGCCAGTTGTGGAAAATAAAGTCATTTTGACTGCCCCAATCCCCCGTATTTGGAGGGCACGGGTTGAGGTTAGACAGGGATAACAGGAGAGAAGGAGAGTTTGTAACTGAAGCTCTCCAGCCTGGTATCACAGCTGAGAGGAGCCCAGTGATGTGATTTCTCTCTCTGAGCCACAAGCTTTTGTGACAGGTGTATTGTGTAATAGTTTTCTCAACCAAATGTTCCCTCCTAATGCAAGGGAGCAAGAGCTAAAGAAAGGTGAGGGGGGCTTTGGAGAAACTGGCCTATCTTATTTAACCATAAAGCAGCCAAAGGTAGCTGTGCTAGTGAAAGGAAATATGCACAAACTCACCAAAAAGAACATCTGGGGGTGGCAGGATTCTTCTCTAACCCGGCTTCTCATTTAGAAGCCTAAACAGTTGGACAAGAGTGCTCTATTTCCTAAACAGGTAAGGCTCACTGGGGGAAGTGGGACCCAAAGGGATAGAGCTATTCCCAACTAAGTGGGCTAAAGCACAGAAAGAAAGAAAGAAAGGAAGAAAAGAAAGAGAAAGAAAGAAAGAGAGAGAGAGAGAGAGAGAGAGAGAGGGAGGGAGGGAGAAAAATCAGACAAAACCAAATTATGAACCTGAACTAGAGAACTTAACGAATGAAAGAGAAACACAAAGATAGATTGGTGGGCAGGGGGGGAGCTGAACTCCTCAGCAATATTTTCAACAAATAGAAAAAAAAAACCTACAGTGATAATGTACTAAATGTCTCAGTGAAAAAATGTTTTGAACAGTCTAAGATACTATCACACTTTTGTGGTATTAGGTGAATCAGCTCTCCTTCAAGAATGTATGAGTTGGGGAAGACAAATCCAGAATGGCCTCTATGAAAAGAAACAGAACTTCAATGAAAAGAAAAAGAAATGAACATATCACTCAATAGTAGCAGAAGAGCATGCTTTCAGAAATGATTTGCTTAGTGTTCTAGAAATAAACTGTAGATCTCCTGTGCCTTGTCCTGCCAAGGGAAGTTTTCACAGGTACTCCTTGAACCAACAGATGGATGATTAAATTAGAAAACAGACTGAAATGAAAAGGTTAAGAAAAATAGGGCCCAGTAACATAATTCCACAGCAAAATACAAAACAGAATTAAAAGAAGAAAAAAAATCTCACAGAGTTAATACTGCAAAAATCAGTCAAGTAGAGAATAAGCTAAACAGATTTTTCTTTCTTTTTCTAAGTAACATTTTTCTCAAAGAAATGAAAACTTTAAAAGAAAGAATTTCTAAAAAAAAAAAGGTAATGAATACAGCATATCTTGAAATCCCTGAGCTATAGCCAATTATAACCAGAACCTTAACCTTTTTTGATTGACAACACAAAACAGAATAAAATAAATGACATATACATTCTAACCCAATAATTTAGAAAAACAAACTTAAGCAAAGAAAAGTAATTAATAATATGAGAATTATATAACAGAAACATACATAGTTGGTTTAATGAATAAATCCAACAATAGATTCTTTGAAAAGGAATACAGTGGACAGAAAAATCACTAAGGTAATTAAAAAAAAACCCACAAAAAGGAGTATAGACAGAGGTGCTATATATCTATGAGAATAATAAAAAAATAATAAAACGTCATATACTTTAAACAAATTAGAAAACCTGGAGAGACTGAATGTTGTTTCAGGGAAGTATAGACTGCTAAAATAAGTTCAAAGGAGATACAATGCTTAAATTAATCGAAACCTTTGGAATACAATTTTTAGACTTTACAAATTATTATCTGGCAATTAGACCAGAGCGCAAATGTTCTCACAAACACATTCTTTAAATTTTCCAAGAAATATGTAACTCTTATGCTGTTTAAATTTTAAAAAGCACAGAAAAAGGATTACCAAAGATTCCTCCATAAGTACATTATTCTGAATAACGGAGAGCACTTTTTTCCATCAGCTGCATACCTGTTATTACACAGAATCTGTGTTTTTAGGCAATAGTAGCCCATTATTCATTTGAATATTGATTAAGTGCCTTGTATGTACTAAGGATTCAAGATTCTTGTCCCTGAGGAAGAGAGAGAGATACTTGAAACATCTTAAGGAGATGCTGTGGTACATTTTCAAATAGGTTTTTATACAACATGCTTTGGAGATATAGAAAAGAAAGGCTAAATTTGCCTCAAGGAGTTGGAGAAGTCTTCATGGAGGTTGTATATTGCTTATTGTAATTAAAACTCACTCAAATCATGCCCAAGATGTCTCCTTGGCATCCTTAATCATGGCTCTGACTCTTTCTGGTGTTGCCTACTGCTTGACAGCATCACTACTAGAAGTAAGAGTTCAGGTAGGTGTGTTTGCCAAAGCCAGGCAATCCTTTCCATGGAATAAAATGTGGTAATACGCCAATCTATATATACAAAGACCTGTATCCAACACAAAGCACATATAATTCCCAACTATTTACAGTATTATTTAGGATTTAAAAAACTTAGAAACATTATTTTCCAAAAAATCCATAATGTAAAACCCTCTCCTATTGCATCCTTTCCCAACTATCTTCTAAGCTAATTTGGTTCTTTGTGTACCCTCGTGAAATTATATAGGCCAAATATGAATTTCTATGGTTCGTGTAAGAATAGAAGGAATTCTTAGCATAGTCATATGGCACACTTTTGGTTTCCTCCCTAATTTTATATAAAATGTTCCAAAGTAAACAATTTGATATTGATAAATAGCACTTTCCCAACTCTCTTCCTCATTTAGTAAATCAATGATAATTATTCATCTGCCAACGATTTATTGATTACTTACCATGTTCCAAGCACTGTGTTAGGGATCATAATAAGAATAAAAGAGAAGTTCAAGTACTTCAGAAACTCAAACCTCATTAGGTCATTTTCAGCTTATTTGGAAGACTATGTAATTCAAATGTTTTCACTGACATTTTTTAAAACATTAAAAAATATTTGGCCACATATCCAATTATATTTGATATGTTTATTTACTCATGTTCTGCTTTGGTCCAGAAAACATTTGCATTTACTAAACTTTCATTTTGCCTACTATAGTTCACAACTATTCCATTTCTTCACAATAAAATCTTTATGGTGTTAATATTGTGTCCACTATTGTGTTGTCAGTAATCTTATACAAAACTACAGAACGTAAAAAGTGGTACTTTCTCTTCACTAAATTATAAATGATGAAAAAGAAGAAACACCCCAGCTTCATTATAAAAAGTAAGTAGAAATATGGTTCAAAATAAGGGCTTAATATGGGCTCACTGTTAAAGTTATGATGCTACTAGGGGCACATGGGTGGCTCAGTTGGTTAAGTGTCTGACTTTGGCTCAGGTCATGATCTCATAGTCCAGGGGTTTGAGTCCTGCATCAGGCTCTGTGCTGACAGCTCAGAGCCTGGAGTCTGCTTTAGATTCTGTGTCTCCCTCTCTCTCTGCCCCTCCTCCACTCATTCTCTCTCTCTCTCTCTCTCTCTCTCTCTCTAAATAAAGACATAAAAATTTTTTAAGTTATGATGCTACTAAAAATAAAGTATTATTTACAAGAAGACAAAAAAATATATTGCCTTTAAGGAGAGCAGAATTTTAGAGAAGAAAATCACTAAGGTATCTGAGAACAACTAGTAATTAGAAAAGTGTTTCCTTTAATAATTCTTTAATAACAATGTATCAGTTTATACAAAAAGATTAAAAAGAAAAACTGAACTACAGACTTTTTAAGATGGAGGTTGTATGCAGCAGTAGGTAGAAAGTTATTACATAAGCATTCAGAGCATGAGAGGTGGACCAGTGCAACCAGTAATTCACTTGCTCACCCTGAAGCAGTCAGCCTACCTCCCCAAACACTCAGGATTCTCAAAGGCAAGGGCTTAAAAAAACAGAATTAATTTGATTTTCATATTACTTTCAACATCATCTATCCATTAAATAAGATTAATGTAGGTTATGTATCCACAGTTTTTGCAAATCTTCTGTAATAATAAAGTTTGAAGACGTGATGTGTGTGTGTGTGTGTGTGTGTGTGTGTGTGTGTGTGTATACTCATTCATTTATTACTCTGGGAACTAGTTATTAGACATACATCTATGTTCAAAATAGATCAAGGACTGAAGTTGAGGTACTATCTTACAAAATATGCAGCAGTTTCTATGGCCACTAAATCAGGAGGGCAGGAGTTGGTAACATACAGATTTTGGATGAAGGTATCCTGTTAATAATACCATATCAAACTATATTGGCAGGATTTCAACTCTATCCCCAACCTGGAGGTGACCTTCTGTTGCTTTATACTTTGCTTCATATAATCCCATGATTAGTAGTCTTGAAACCCCCTCAGTAGTATCAAGTTAAAAAAAAAAAAAAGCTCATAAATAAGTAATACTTCCACTTACTAAAGTGCCTGGTTTAAATGTTATCAACTGATAATTTTATTTGCAGAAAACTATTGAGCACTGCAATGGGAACAGAAATTAGCATAGCACCAATGCATGCATTATTTATCATTTTTAAATCCTTTTCCCCCCCTCACATCTGTTGTGTTATTTATTATGAATACATGAAAATATACTTAAACTTCCAATAAAAATTTTAAGAAATACCTTGCATTAAGCAATAGAGCAAATAATATACATTAGTATGAATCACTTCAATAGGAAAAGGTTTCTTCTCTATTATGCATTTGGGCTAAAAATGGGGCCTCTTTTGAAAAAGTGATTTTGTTTTAAAGGGCAATTTATCCAACTTTCAAAAATATATTGAATGTAATGTTTCCAAATCAAACTCTTGATTTGTAAGTACTTAAATGATTCCACTGAAAAACTGATTCTAAAGACAATTCTTCCCAATCTTCTAGGTAGGATTAACAACAGGTATTTCAGTCAAGTGTCTCAAGACAATTACCTCATGAACATGAAACACAACAAAAGCTCCCCAGTGAAATCAACCTTCTTTCTCATTTTGATTAAAAGTATGACCTAGGTGGTAAAAAAAAAAAAAGTGTGTGTATATGTGTGTATTCATATCAAAGAAGAAACAGTGTTCTCAGAAAGGGAAGAAAATGAAGAACAGTGGAAAATAAGAAGGGAGTAAACAAAGAGTAAAAAGGTAATTAGGTGGCGGTTGAACTATAGTATACTATAGTAGTGAACATATAAAGAGTAGGGAGTTAGCAGATATTTTTATACATACATATCCCTTTTCCTGTGTTGACAAAACAAAACTCTTGAAAGAATTTTCCCAAATAGAAATAATGATGAACTGATGCTTAGGGAAACAACAGTGGAAGTTTAAAGCTTAGATACACCAGTTCTAATATCCTCTAAAATCAAACTCACAGTTCTTCATATCCTTGCCAGTTGTGCTTATTATATCATTCTGACCCTCAGGTCATTTTCAGGTTTCTAGTATCCATATCAGGTGTATTAGGTGTATATGGAAAATAACTCTATCAATGGATCAAAGATGAAAAATGTATTATCTGCACAAAGCACAAAGCAAAAGCAAAAGGAACTACAAATTCAGAACTGAGAAAATTGCTTCTACATGTTCAAGCCTACCTTCTTTTTATTTCTTAAGTTTATTTATTTTGAGAGAGAGAGAGAGAGAGAGAGAGAGAGAGAGAAAGAATGTGTGTGGGGTGTGTGTGTGAGAGACAGAGAGAGCAGCGGGAGGGGCATAGGGCAGAGAGAGAGGAGAGAGAGAGAATCTGATGTGGGCTAGATCTCACCAACCTTGAGATCATGACCTGAGTTGCAATCAGGGATCTGGTGCTTACCCAAGACTGAGCCTCCCAAAGGAAATAATCATTTTCTTTGAGCTTTTAAATACATAACTTTTCTCTCAGATGACAGTAATAGCAATTTTGTTACTTTACAAAATTTGCAATTGTAAAGTACAAATTTAGTAAATATTTTGAGTTGCAGAAATTTAGTAAATTGCCCTTTATATCTCCTGGCGACTTCTCTCCCCCTTTCTGCCTTAACTGGCCTTAATTAAGATTTAAAGATATTCTGGTTGTATGACCTATGTTAATGAAGAACACTAAAGTTTAAAAAAATATTTTGATAATAAGTTTTCTTCTTTCCTGTACAATCATAACTCCTTAACTCATTCAAATATGTTTTACTACTTTGCTACTCTAGGAAAACTTACTAATAATCATCATAGTAATCTCAGTTTTTAAAATGTCTAAGAAGTGACTCACCTTGAGAAGGTAGAACTTTTGAAAATGAAAATTTGGACAACCAAATATATCTTACCCTAATAAAGTATGAAACTGAATAAGAGAAATAGAACTTTTCTGAGACCATTTGGTTGTATATTTTTCATTAATATGACAAACAGCTACATTTTTTTTTGTTCTAAGTGAAATATATTTGACATTCTAAGTGTTCAATTCTGCATTTTAATTGAGAGGTTTACTTACTCTCTTCTACGAATTCTTACAACCTAGAAAAGCTATGAATTCTAAAAATCACTTTACTCTTTGGTTAGGGAATCTGGAGCTCAGAAATCTTTCCAAAAATGCTCACTAGACATCTAGCATACTGATTTAGCCCTGCAAGCCTGCATACGCTCCAGCTATGCCACTTTACTCTTTGGTTAGGGAATCTGGAGCTCAGAAATCTTTCCAAAAATGCTCACTAGACATCTAGCATACTGATTTAGCCCTGCAAGCCTGCATACGCTCCAGCTATGTCCTCCTAATACCACAAAGCACCTGCCTTCCACAGAGTCTACACTGTAAGGTGCCCTGACCACTTTTCTCCTCCTCCCTGAGACTGAAACCAGAACAAAACAAAAAACTGCTAGATAAGAAAATCTATCATCAACTAAACTTTCTGGAATTTTCAAAACATTTCCTGAATTCGTGTTTTACTGAACAATGTCTTGAGTGTATATATACATTAAACTTATCACCCACTAGACATTAAATATCAACAACAGCTTTCAAATTTTTCTTCCTAGAGTGAAACATTTATGTTCATCAATACTACTAGAATTAGGACACTGAATGTATCCCTAAAGTCTCCCAAAATAGCCAACAAAAGCACAAATTCCAAGTAATATATTTTATTTGGGCAGGATTCTACAGGCAGGAGGTATATTTCAGGTAGCAAATGTTACTAAAGTAAGTGTTAGTTACAACTGAGTATGTCTGGGGTTCAAGCTCTGAAACAATGTTAACTTTGTATATGATATTGCTATGCTTAGACACTCCAAGTTCCTACTACTCACCTTCCCCAGTTCCTTACCTCCCTGCCTCTCATCCCCAAATGGGGCAAATGTTGTACCTATTTTAATTAGGAACTAGAGGGGACAAAGGGGAAAAAAAAGACATGAAAAGGTTCACAAAGTGAATTGTTTTGAAGAGTGTGATTGAGTGCCTACTATGTAACCAGGCACTGTTCAAGATACTAGGAATAAGAAGATAAGGCACAGTCTCTGTCCCAGAGATTTCAGTTTGTAGAGAAACAGACACAAATGACTACTCTAAGAATGGTGTTTGAGGAAAAGGAGCGGCTTGGTGGATGAGAAACTTGAGCTAGGTCTTTATGGAAAAGGGGGAGGAGAGGGAGAGCCAGTACCAAGGCGTGAATGTGTAAACAAACAAAACAAAACAAAACAAAACAACTCCCAATGTTGTGTTCAAGACCTATAAACACTTTGGAATAATCACGTCACAGAATCTCCGGGACAATATGGTGACCTGGAGGTTGAAGAGTAAGTAAGAACGAGATGGGGGTATCAAGCACACAGTCTATTTTCTGTAGTCTGTCTGCTTTCCCAACTGAGTACTTTATGTATCAAGGGTTCACAGAGCTGCTCAGAGCACTAACTAATGAGGAGGTAACAAACAGGACCCTACGAGCCCCCACAGTACAGCTGTCTGCCTCGACCACATGAATTCCATTATAGTTGTAAAATCTTTGTGGGTTGGGGATGGGAAAGCTTCCTACTGCTTTAGCAAAGTTTAAGAGTGGGTATTCATCAAAGGGTATCAAGAAGGAGTGTACATGGTAAGATTTGCACTTAAGAATGAGAACACTGGGACACTTTAAATTGACCATCAGGGGAAAAAAAAGAAGGATAGAAGCAGAGGGAACAATTAGGAAATGATTAATTTATGGGGAAAGTAAGGAAATTCTGAAAAGAGGTAAGAGTTGTTGGATAAGCTGGATTTGGGGAGTATGGGTGGAAAAGAAAAGCAGAAATTCTTGCCCAATGAGTTTAATATTCTCAATAAAGTATGAAGCAAGCTGGCTAGGAGTATTTAAGGAAGGATGTTATGTGTGCACATGTGTGACTATGGAGGAAGATTCAAGATCTTGAGAAGATGGTCAAGTTTTTTTCCCTTTCCTTGAAGTCCTTCCAAATTCCCAGCAAAATTCAAGCACTGTACTATACATGCCTTTGAGAACTATAAAAATGCTACACACATATACAACATTAACTATATGTTAAACTGATAAGAACAGATACTACACTTGATGTTAGCCAAAAGGCCGAGAAGCGATTCAACATTAACTATATGATCACAAATTCTCCAAGAAACCCATTAACTGTTCTCCCAATCTTCTCAACATTAAAAAAAAAAAAAAGCCAAGATAACACATTACAATAGTCTGGCTCCTCACCCTCAACCCCGCCCCTCCTCTGCCCAGCAGTGGTTTCACTTTCTGCAATTTTGGTTATTGGCCATCATCCACAATCCAGAAGTAGAAGATCCTTCTTTTGACATAGGTCAAAAACGACAGTAGTAGCCTAATGCTATGTCACAGTACCTACATCATGCACCTCACTTTACCACATCATGTAGGCATTTTATCTTCTCACAATTCACAAAAAGAAGAGGGGTGATATAGTACAATAAGGAGAGGGTACATTTATGTAACTTTGATTACAGTATATTGTTATAATTGTTTTATTTTTGTTATTGTTGTTAACCTCTTACAGTGTCTACAAATTAAACTTATCATGGGTATGTATGTGTAGGAAAAAACAGTATAAATAGGATTTGGTGCCATCTGCAGTTTCAGGCATCCATTGAGGGTCTTGGAACACTTCCTCCATAGATAAGGAACTACATTAATTCACATTTTGAGAAAAAGTTTTGGTCAGATTAACATCTGGAAAGATGGGTAAACATTAATAATGTCTTTATTCGCATTGCAACTTTCTTTCAGAATACAAAGTGTTTTCACCAAGACTTTCATTTCTGCTTAAAGTATCCTATGAGATCAATGGAGACAACTGACACTTCACTGTTTGATGGAGAAACTGAAACAAGAATGGTGAAAATAACTTTCATAGTGTGTAGTCTATTTTAGCTTGGCTTAGTCATTCTAAACACATAGTACAGGTCACATGTGGATAGGCATTAATGCAAATAAAGAATGGTACAGTGCTATTTGTGAATTCAGGGATTGCCAAAGTTCTCAACAGAATCCCATGAGAATGTCAACAGTCTTCTATGATTCAGTCTCTTGGGACATAGAGACAATGAGACCAATCTGGGCCTTAAAATATACATAAGATAAGGATTTCACACAGTTCAATTATGATTTGTATCATAATTTGGCACGTGTAATGGAGAGAGTAAAGGAACAAAGAATTGTAGCACTACTATATAGAAAAAGAAATACTTCCCTTCTTTAAATATATTTCTGCATACTTGCTAGATAATTACATTTTATTAAAAAGAAGGAAACACTTAATAACAGGTGGGTAGAAGAATAATAGTTTGAAGACAACTGCATTAGATGATGTCTAGGGTCTCTTTGTTTTAAAGTCCTGTGACTCAATGGGTGAATCAATTGAGTTTGTTAGAATAGGGATGATGGGTTTCAGTTCATAAGACTGTTCTGCAAGGAAAGGATATTTGGAGTCTTAATTTTAAAGTCTAGGTGATTTAAATTTGAAATAAGAAAAGTTATTTTTTTCTTCTGAAAGAGAAACAAAAAAATGCAATATTAGAAATAACTGTTCTGTCTCCAACTATGGATGAAATAGAAAGATGCCTAATTTTTCAATCAGGATACATCAACCATGACAATAGGTGGGAGAAGATGACTAAGAAGAGTGAAGCTTCTAAAGGCGTATGGTCTGTTTTATGAGAAAGGGTGAAAATGTCCATATTAATTAGAAGAATGGCTACAAGAGAGTTCTAATGGGCAAATTAAAACCTTCTATCTAACTCCTTTCTCCACAACAAGATAGCAAAATACAAAGAACTAACATTTCTTACAGACCACATGGAGACGTAGTAGGTCTCAATATGGCCACATATTGGACCAGTCCAGGTTTTGCCAACAGCAAATGGTTACTGACATGACCATTAGGAAGTCACGTATCATTTCTGGGTAACTTTTAGTCTGCCATACCATTAATCAATTGGACTGAGGTGGTGTCTAATGGCCTGCTTTTGAGTAAAACTTTTATGATTTTCTGTTATTCCAATTTGGTGTAAAAAGATAAAATGTGGATAGGCGTATACTCATGCAAGTTTTTGCACCATGTTAATATTTACTTGAATTCCAAAGCACAGTGAAAATTGCTCTTAGCAACTCAATTCAGCCTGTCAAGCATTGCATGGACTTTATCCCTAGGAGTTTTAAGGGTGCCTACACTGGATTATCGCATCTCACTCACCATGGGTTCAAATGCATAACTTCCCTATTCCCTTGAATGCCAACACTGAATTGGTCCTTTAAAAACCTGAAGAGAAAACTTTGACTCTTCTTCTGTATCTCCTAATGGCAATTAGTGATTGACTCAGGATTTTCCCTATCAAATCGGTTTTTCTTTTCCAGTCCTCTCTCTAATCTCATAATCCATGTTCTCAATCTCATTCCTGAATCATTCAGCCACTTCCTCCATCTCCATACTCTCCTAAACTTGTCAAAATAATAGTATTGCTAATGACCTGAATGCCTCTTTCTACTCGCTTGCTTCCATGCTCCTCAATATGATGGCATGTAATAAGCTTTAGCCTGGGCTTTACAAAATTTGACCTCACCTTTCCCACCACTAGCCATCTCGATACAAGACAGCCCCCCTCTGCCTGCGTCCCCCTTGTCTTCTACCTAGCCCTCCTGCCCTCAAAGCCAACTTTTTATTTCACTCCATCTCATGATGTTTCTCTTCTACTTCTTCACTAGGATGTCATTCCCCATTTGTTTTGTTTTTGTTATTATTGTTTTAATGGCTGACAGTGTGAGGGCTATGAAACTGTGATGTGTAACAATACATTTTATTAGAACTTTTTCTTTGGAGGTTTTTTTTCAGTGTTATTGAGGTATAACTGACCAATAAAACAGTAAGATATTTAAAGTGCACAATGTGATGATTTGCTATCTGTTCACACTGTGAAAGGATTCGCCCTCCTCCATTGAATTAATGAACATATTCATCACCTTAAGCGTGTGAGAATACTTCTACTCTCTTAGCAAGTTTCAATTATACAATAGTGTTGTCAACTACAAACAACTGTAGAATCTATCATACATTAGATTCTTGGAACTTCCTCATCTTATAACTGAAAGACTGTATTCTTTTGCCAACTATCCAGGTTCTCCCTGTCCTTCAGGATCCAGGCCATCATCTGCCGTCATCCTTCGTGAAGCCCTCCCTTTAACTGTGTTAGTCTAAATGGACCCTGCTATTCCTTGAACTTCCAAAGTTCTTACCTGAATCACTTACATGGGTGTATCACTTACAGATGATATGTGAGTTAGCCATATAAGATCCTCTGGTTCTGTTTGAATCATTCTGTGAAAACTTTATACTTTTCTAAGTCTTTGTGACATTCTCCTCTCCCTCTTCTTCCCCATATGACTTTATGGTCTGTTTGTATAATTATTTTTTTTAGGTTTTTACTCAAAAAGTAATCTTCTCGGGGCACCTGGGTGGCTCAGTTAAGCTTTGGACTTTGGCTCAGGTCATGATCTTGTGGTCCGTGGGTTTGAGTCCAACATTGGGCTCTGTGCTGACAGCTCAGAGCCTGGAGCCTGCTTCAGATTCTGTGTCTCCCTCTCTCTCTGCCCTTCCCCATTCTTTCTCTCTCTCAAAAATAAATAAACATTAAAAAATAATCTTCTTATGAGCAGTCTCTTGACTGCTCCATCTTTAATTACTACCTCACCATCTCTCCAATTTTCTTTTCCTGCCTTAAATTTTTCATGCTTAGCACCTCTTCATATTTAATGTACTATACTATTTTATTTATTTATCTTGTTTATGTCTATCTGCCACTCTAGATTCCAAGCTAAACAAGGACAGGGACTTTACGTTTTTGCTTAGTAATGCACCCCAGTTCCTAAAGAATGCCTGGTACTTGACAGGCACTCAAGAAATAGTTTTTGGTTAAATTCATTATTTAAAACCAAAGCAACATTAATAACAATAATAATAAACAAATGCTAATATAAAATTTAGAATTTACTTTTGCCGGGCCCTGCATATATTATCTATATATGTACATGTATACATATATGTATATAATCCCATTATTGTTACCTATGACCTATTTTCCTCCTTGCTAAATAAAACAAGGCTTAAAGAAAGGTTAAATAATTTCTCCAAGAACACAAAGCTAGTAAATATTACTAAAAATAAGTCCTAGGTTTATTTATCATTGAAAATATCTCCTCAGCTGAGTTTATCTCATTGTAAAAAGCTAAATGCAGAATAATATTCTTTTTTGGATTTGAAGGAAGAACTCTTGTGGGAGTTAATTGTGATAACTCATTCTCTTTCTCACAAGTAGGAAATACTTTAATTTCTCCTTTGCTTGTTAGTAATTCTCTTACATTTTTACCTAAACTTTGCATTTCCTTCCTTACCTATCCTTCATCCTCCACAAAAAGTTCTCACTGTTATGATTTTACTAAAGAAGCAAAAAAATTCCATCTTCAAAATGCATCTCAGTTCTCACATAAAGGTCAAGTACAGAATGAGTAGCCACAGTCCTCAAAGTGAGAGGTAAAGCTCCATTTCGGGAGGAGGGGAAAAGCAAAGAATGCTTTATTCATAATTACCTAAGATTTTCCAGCATGAGAGGGGAAAGAGGAAGTCTATTTTCAGTGACAATGAATACTCTAAAAATATTAGCATGCAAGGGGAAAATTTTCATTCTGAGAGTTAGTAGTGCTGAGTTCTCTTTCCCTTACAGAGTGACTTAAAATTCCCAGAGCAGAGAGGTAATCTAGGCAGATGTACTTGCCTTATGTCTTGAAAATGGCAACATCTAGGAATCATGGGAGTTTAACTGAGGACACGCTGGGAAGGATTTCTCAGCACCAGGTCAGTCTCTAAGAAGTATCAAGTGGCAGAGTGGATACTTATATCCTCAGGCGTCTAGGGTGAGGGCACAGATTACAGCTACACAGGCCTTTTAGAAGATTTGTTATGCTGAATGCATAAACAAGATTCAGTGAAACTGAAGCTGAATTACCTGCTAAGAGTTACAGAAGGAGAAAAAAAAAAGATCCATTCTTCTTTTTTAACCTAACCTCCATTTTCTTTCCAACAATGCCCCTGAAACTAACTGACTTATAGTTCAGGCAAAGGTATACATAAAATTCATTCTGATGTCCATCTTAAATATTTTGGAAAAAATATCAGTTTCTCATTTTTGTTCATCTATATAAATGGTCTAATAAGTAACCCTTAGGTTGGGACACTCATTAACCTGTCAGTGGCAATCAGAACAAATTGATCTTTACTAACATCAACTGTAGATGGAAAAAGTAGTAGGAATCTCACTCTCTGTCAGTGACTCTATTTATATTTTCCAAAAAATCATGTGAAAAATTATAGAGGTTCTCCTGAAATCTGTCATTGTATACTTTGGTTCTTTGATAGTTTGGTGGAGCTAAATCATCATGAAAATTGGCTGCCGAGGCTTAGTTGGTGCTCACTTTTCTGATCAGTAAATAACCACAAATAATCACTTTTTATTTTTATTTTTGGTACTCAACAGATTGAGATAAAATGGCCATAAGTGAGGTACAAATGGAGAGGAGAAATACTATGACAAGTGGTTATAGGTACCATGTATCTCCATGCTCACAGTTATATTTGAATGACTCTTAAAATTCAAAGATACCGAGACTGATGAAAATCTTCTTTTTCTCCAGAAAATTATATATATACATATACATATATACATGATAGAAACAATGCAAGTCAGTACGAAACTTTAAGGAATTCATAGATCACAAAATCCAATCCATGTGTCCCAAGCATAGGTAATTAAGTATTTGAAAGAACACGGACAAATATAGAGTTGAAGCTCAGAAGAGAGATTAACTATTAAATTAGGAACAATATATACTTCTTGGAAACCAAGCACCCACTGTCCCCAGTGTCTTACCGGCAGTTCTGTCCCTTACTGCTCCTCCTGGGTCATGGCCCGTTGGCTGCTGCGAAGCCCATCTCCTGCCTCCAAGGGTGGTAACTGAACAGGAGCAAGGGCAGTAGGACAAGCTTGAGAGGGTCTGATGATGATGTTGGCCAGCCTGGAACAAACACAGAGTCTGAATATTTCTAAGTTAGCAAAAACGAACAAGATGTACATCTAGTCTGAATGCTATCATGTAAAGTTTAAAAAGTTACAAGTGTCCATTATTGGACATTTCCACTAACACCACTGGCTGTTAAAAAAGTCAGGGTTAGAGGATGTTTCTCAAGGCAGTAAAAACTCCCAAATGCACCAGAATAGACCACTAATTATTTGTAGAGGACTTTGCAATGCCCAAAGGATCTCTGCCTAATCAGCAATTCTCATATCTTGACCATAGTAATCAATTAGTCGTGGGACCCACTGGCTTCCTTATTTCATATGTTGAATCCAATGGTTCTCAGTTTTGCCTGTAATGTATCACCTGCATGAGAAGCTGAGGCCTCATGCTCAGACATTCTGATGTGTTGGGCTAAAATGAAGCCTTATTTCTCAGGTAATTCTAAGGGGCAGCCAGGAGTGAGAATCATTAAGTTAAGGCCTTATATTTGTTGAGATGCAACACTAACTTAACTCATAAATAGCAAATGTTTATACAGAATATACTATATCAAGGCAATGTGCTAAAAGCTATGGAAAAGGTAAAAGCATTATAACGTGTGGTCCCTGTGTTCAGGGACTTTAATTTAGCTCAAAAGACTGAATGCAGACTTTAATATGATCACCTAACAAGACACATACTTTAAAAATATAACCAAAGTGAGGCTACGGTACTCAAAGATGTAGTGAAAATCCTGGATGCTACACAAGTAGAGATGACCATGAATTTAAATAAGGGAGAAAGTTTAATGCATGAAGAAAGTCATCTGAGTTCTACAGGGCGGGTGAAAGTCAAAGAGAGGCAGGAACAGGGCACAGCCGCCAAGAATATGTGCAGCAAATTGAGGGAGACTAAAAAGCCCATTCTGACTGATGGCTTTCCATTAAGGAGCATTAGAAGAATCTGAAGGGGCAGATTTGAGCCAGAATGTAAAGACTAGTGATAAACGGCTAATGAAATTTGGCCCTTTCCTGGAATATCTGGGAATAGTATCTGGAACAGTATCGAGAGCTGTTGAAGGCTCATGTCCCAAGGGGTCCTAGTAAATTTACTGGGTTCTTAGTGAATGCTAGACGCTGGGCTTGATGTACTACATATGTTACCTCATTTAACACAAACATCTGGTGAGGGATATTTATTATTATCCCTATTTTACAGAGTAGGAAGGGAGATCACTTCATTTTCTCACAATTCCACAGCTGGAAATAGTAAGCAAGACTAGACATGCTGTTTCTTTAGAAACAAGGCATCAGAAAAGTAATGTATTAACAGAGTTTTTAAAAATTGAGATACAATTCACATGCTATAAAATTAATTCTTCTAAAGCTTATAATTCTGTGGGTTTCAGTGTAAAAGTTGCCAGTATTGCTACTATCAAGTTTCAGAACAATTTAATCATTCCCCAAATAAATCCATTATCCATTAGGAATCAGTCCTCATTCATCCATCCTCCAGCTAATCCCCCTTCTGTTTCTCTGTATTTGCTTCTTCTGGATATTTCAAATAAATAAAATCATGCAAATTTTGGGCTGTTTTATGTCTGGTGTCTTTCTTTTAGCATAATGTTTTCAAGTTGACCTATGCTTAGTGTGAATCAGTACTTCATTCCTCTTTATGGCTGAGTAATATCCCACTCTATAGAGATGCCATACTTTATTCATGATGGATATTTGGGTTACTTCTACTTTTTAGCTATTATAAATAACGCTGCTATGATCATTTACAAGTCTTTCTATATTGTGGTAAAATATATACAATACAAAGTTTAGCATTTTAACCATGTTTTAGGCATATAATTCTGTGGCATTAAGCAGTTTAATTGTCATGCAACCATCACCCCCATCCATATCTAGAAAATGTTCATCTTCTCAAACTCAGACTCTCTCCCTATTAATCAAGAACTGTCCAGGGCGCCTGGGAGGCTCATTCAGTTAAGCATCTGATTCTTGGTTTCAGCTCAGGTCATGATTTCACGGGTTGTGCATTCAAGCCCCACATCAGGCTCTGCACTGACAGTGCGGAGCCTGCTTGGGATTCTCTCTCTTCTCTCTCTGCCCTTCCCATGCTCATGTTCTCTAAATAAGTAAATAAATAAATAAATAAAAACAGACTAAAAATAATCAAGAACTCCCCAGACTCCCCTCTCCCAAGCCCCTGGCAAACAATTCTGCTTTCTATCTCTATGAATTTGACTATTCTGGGTAACTCATATAAGCAGAAGCATATAATATTTGTCCTTTTGTGACTGGCTATTTCATTTAGCATAATGTCTTCAAGATGTGTCCAGGTTGCAGCATGTGCCAGAATTTCCTCCCTTTTGAAGTCTGAATAGTTTCCATTATATGTATATACCACATTTTATCTACTCATCTGTAGATGGACACTTGTGTTGTTTCCACCTTTAGGCTATTGTGAGTAATGTTTCTTTGAATATGGGTATTCATTATTTTTTTATACAGTATTCATTATTTGTAAGTTTTTGTGTGGACACCCATTTTTACTTCTCTTAGAAGTGGAATTCCTAGGAATGGAATTGATAAGTCATGTGATAATTACATTATTTAACCTTTTGACGAATTGCCAAGCTGTTCTACAAAGTGTCTATGCCATTTTACATTCCAATCAGCAATGTATGAGGGTTCCATTTTTTCCTTATCATCACCAACACTTGTTATTGTCTTTTTTAAAGAAAGCCATCCTAGTAAGTATGAAATCATGGAAGATATAGCTTCTAAATGATTATATACAAGATACTGGCTTACTGCAGTAGTTCAGAAATTCTGAACAAGAGGTGAGTCTGAACAAGAGGTAGCAGAGGAAATAAAATGATCAAGCAGGGAAATATTACTGATTTGGAAAGTAGTAGATATTAGCAGCATTCTAGACATAGGGAGAAAAAGAAAGTCTCAGGTGTGGGAGTAAAACTTTGAGTTTGGTTGTAAAGAAAAATAATGGTACTAGCCAGAGATAACTCTAAAAAGAAATCAGAAATGACAAAACAAATTCTTGACATGATATTATTTGAGAACCTATATGTTCCATATAAATAATTATCAGGCAAGAGGTCAGGGTTGGAGACAATGAAGTATCTTGTGTATTTAGAAAGGATCAAAGAAGAGTTGGTAAGATTATAAGAGGAACATTATATATGCTTAGATTACTTAAGGCTGGATTTACTTATGGGCCAAACATTAAGGAAAACAGAACAAAATTATATATTTGCCCCCCTGTTTTATGCTAAAAATACTAATACAAAACTTAAATAGTATAATAATAGATTCTTTTTACTCAGAGCTTATCAGAACTTTAGCTGTTAGTCCCTTGAAGTGATATCAGATTTTTATCTATCCTTTGAGGTACTCAGGACACCGGTGCCCTTGGTTCAGAATGGTGTAAGCAGGCTTAGTGGTTCTGCTAAGGGTTGGCACAAGATCAAGAGTCCTAGAAAAAAGAGTGTCACTACGACGAGTTATCTGGTTGGCTGGAAACCAGCTGGCAAACTATCACGGAGAACACAAAGTTCCACTTTTCTATGCCCCAAACAGCCCCCTTAAAAAAGTAACCACCCCAACGATTACAATGTACATCCACAAGAGACCACAAGTCTCTTGTCACAACACAGTTCCTCAACAGTTCATGATCCTGGTGCTGTTCAGTTTGGGAAAATCTGCAATATAGTAACATTCAGAAATCAAAAGAGTGATGACTCATGTGCTGGGTACCTGTTCTGAAAGAAAAGTTTGATACTAGTTTGGGTATTTGTAAATATTCTCAAAGAAAGTGCAAAACACTGTCAGCTTACACATGGAGTTTTCCCTCTGACCTGATACATTGAGATTATACAAAAAAAAAAAAAAAAATCACCTAGAAGACAAAAGAGAATGAACATGAAGGCAACTACTGAAGACAAAGGTTAAAGAGCCATAAGGGAAAAAATAATCTAAGAGGGAAAGCCTATGAGTACGTTTAAACATTCTCATTCCCATACACATATCCACATTTTTATTTTAATGAAATAAACCTCAAGGTCAAAGTTGTAATCTTTCTGAGGAAAATGTGGTTCCAAGACAGATTTTTGTTACCTAAATAAAGTCTATTCTGGTATATTTAATCTTCACAAACCATTTATTGTGTTTTAAAAGGATAATATCTACTTTCTATTTTCTAGAATGTAGATTAAAAAACAATGACAATAAAAATTGCTAAGATTTATTGAATGCATTCTTAGTCATTCAATCTTCAATATATTATTAGCTGTGTCTCTTAGCACACACTTTGTAGGTGGCAGGCTTCCAGAGCTTGGGCTCTTGGCTACCATGCTTCATGACTTCTGACCAGCTCAGAAGAGATTCAATGAAGGAAACATTTCATTTTGGTGCAGGGGAGATTATTCGTATTTCAAACTCTAGAAGCAGACACTTTCTCTCAAAATCAAAGTAAAACTTTTCTCCGTAAACCAATTACTCTACCTAGAAACATGTATATATCAATATAAGCTATGCACTGTATATAGAAATCTTTCATTAGGGCCTTAAATTTTCTCCTTTCAATCACTGATCAAAAGTCATTAATATTTGATCACAAACTATGTTTATCCTGCTGGATCTAGCCCTTCCTTTCCCCTTGGTGCTACCTGTCCATCTTCACTGCATGTCTCTTCAAAGCTTCTAGCAATAGGTGTTTCCTTCTGCTGTGATGCCGCTTCAGCTGCTCCCCTGCTCAAATATGATCCTCCTCCAGGTCTAAATGGAGTCACACTGGACTTCACTGAACAGCAGGTAATGGACCTCAGCAGGATATGCCCATAAAATGGTTTTCCTCCTCCACCACCCCCCCACTCCCTCTGCAAGTACATGATCCCAATTGTATGGTGCCCAAAGGGAAGTGCTATTTCAGAATGTCAGCTACTTGGCAGTAATGACTCCTCTACTAATACTTTAAAAAAAAAAATCACGACAGCAGTTAAAACTCTAAAAAGAAAACTAAAGGAAGCCCTCATGCGTATTTACTCCTTGCACTTCCTAACAGAGACAAAGTGGTGACTCCAAGGAAAAATTCAGTAAGCCTTTAAAAAACAAATTCCACTATGTTAAAAACAACTATACACCAAACAAGATTGTTTCTAATCAACAATCTTTAAATATCTAAAACTGCCAAACAAGGTTGAAGTATTAGGCAGCAGTTGTAAATTGTTTGGCACAGTATTTCCACTGCACAAAGAAATTATTTAAGAACCGATGACAGTGGGACATCTGGGTGGCTCACTTGGTTACACACCCACTCTTGATTTTAGCTCAGGTTGTGATCTCATGGTTTGTGAGACTGAGCTCCACGTCGGGTACTGCACTGACAGTGCAGAGCCTGCTTGGGATTCCTTTTCCCTCTCTCTACCCCTCCCCCATGCATGTATGCTGTCATAAATATATAAGTAAATAAATAAATAAATCTTTTTTAAAAAAGAACCAATCACAGAAATGTAGAGGCGCAGACATAAATTCATTTGGCATTCCATGTACATTATCAAATCAGTTTATATACCTTCCAGAAACAAACAAAAAGTTATGATGAACTAGATAGATATTTTTGAAAACCAAAATGGAGACACCAAATTAGAAGACAACATCGTATAAATATCAAATAGAAAATAACCTATGTATAAATTCTTGCATCTGAAATGAAAAAATTTTATGACATTCTGACACTTGCTAATACTTGACTTGTTTGGTCCAAGACTAGGCTATTATAAACTAATAGAAGTGTGCCCAATGTCTTAACTCTGAAAAGCCAATAGAGAATGTGGTTTACAATTCTCTGTAACAGAATTACCATTCCTAACATCCAACCATTTTGGGGATCCTGTCTAGAAATTTCATGTAGTGAACGAGAGAAAAGAGGTAAAGAAAAGCATGTGTACTTATTTAATGTCTCATCTGTCACTTCCTTTTTTCTTCTCACACAGAGCTTTGAGAGTTGGCAATTGGGCAATAATTTTACTGGGAGCTAGGTTTTAAGCTGAATCTCAAGAGAAACTTCTCTCCCATAACCCTTATAAACCCATGAACAAACTAAGGAAGTTGGAAGATGGAAGATATAACAAAAGTATAAATCCATCTCAGGTTTTAATTTTGACATTAATCCTCCATCATTTCATGATCTTGAGCCATTCATTTGAGGAAAATGAGAAATAGAGAAGTCTATAGCATACTGAATTATATTATCTCTGTTCCAAATCAGGTTTAGGCTTTATGATTCTATGATTCAGATACTATCTAACTTCATATGGATGGAACAAATACATGTATTTTTAAAAAGAAGGCATAATAAATAAATCTAAGGTTACAATATGTAACATAAGCAAGAGTCACAATGCTTATTATTGATTCCAAGGAAATTTTTCCATTCCTTTAGATACAGCAATTTCATGTTATAAACTGATGTAATGAATTTTTCAGAGTAATGAAGCTATGACCATGGTTCATTTAGAGTCAATTGCTAATTACATCCATTTATAACAGCCATAGATTGAAGATCAATAACTTGGTAGACTGTAAGTGCTTTTTAAAAAACTGTTGCAAATCTGCAACATTAACCTAGATATCTTTAAAATGAGTTCATTCCCCTTACTTTTTAGTAAAATTATTAGGTAGATACCAACCCCATCTTACCATTTGTTTTAGGACAGATGGAAAGTAAAGGGATAAAATTTTAAATCATTAATTATGATAGAAATTATTCAATAGCCCAAAGAATATCTTCATGTAAAAATGCTAGAAGTCATATGGGCTATGTGAGCTAAGGTTTAAAACCATTACATTAATAACACCAAAACAAACATCAAAGGATCAATGAGAAAAATTCAAATGGTTGATGATATGACAAACTTCGTATAAAATGAAATTTTATACTATATATAAAACTGCCAACACTTGATTTATTACTATTTGTAAAAAACAATATTGCTTCAGCTATAATAATGTCTACATTTTGCATTCTAAAAATTTAAAGGAAATTTTATCAAGTCTTATTTCTAATTAAACGCAAAGAAAGGAGAATTGAAACTCCACAAATTTCTCAAAGATACTAACTTTATTTTGTTCCTTAAAATGGAATATTACATTAAAAAGATTTCAGAACATATAGGAAAACTCTGAAGCTAAGCTTACTAGGACTGTTAAAAACAAATTATTCATTTTGCAAAACTGAAGGGTCACTAAGATGATATATAATACTTTTATCATAAGATCTTCTTAAAAAGTTTATTAATGGTCAAGTTAAGACAAATAAATGATGATTCTCTTGCCATGGACATGAGAAGTAACAAAAATATTTACAGCTGGTATGTTAAAACATGGGTCATAGTGCTGGAAGAGGGTTCTAGGGTCTGCCTACAGGTCATATACTATTATACTAGTTACATGATTGTGGGGAGGTCCAGGGAGTCATGCAAAGAGAGTCACAGTATCTTAGGGAAGAATTCTCTGGCTACCCTGGAAATATTTCAGTAACGATTAGCATAGCCACATTCATGTACACCTGCTGCATAGCGGCTCTAGCTGTTTGTATAATTCTTAAATACACATTTAAAAAAGCATTAAGCAATTCTTTAAGTGTTTGCAAATCTACTACTTGTTGTTGGATAAAATGTTAACTATTAATTTTAGTAGTTAGCAAGCAACCTCATAGGGGAAGGAATGTGAACTTAAAGGTGAAAATTGTTTTACTTTTTAATTTTCAAAATGAAATGAAAATTATAATATATTGTATAACATTATAAAATTATTAAAATTGAAAATATGAGGTTAAACCTTCAAATAATGACCAGGATAGAATTTAAATATTTTTCTCCCTAAATAAAGAAGATCTTTAGAATGAAAAGCTGTAATCACACTTAAGGCTGGAGAGTCACAGAAATGAATGAGAAGCTCAAACAGATACTTAAATAACAAAATTTTGACATAAGTTTTTCACCAAGTTATCATGTTCATATGTTCATATTAAATAGGATTTACATATATTCAATTTTCTGGAGATAAAGTTCAACTATTGCTACTTGGTATAGTTGGTCTCTTAGGAATAAGCAAAATCATAATAAGGAAGAAATAGCAGCATAATTAAAAATCATTTGATACAATGTTACAGAGACGTAGGAGGTAGTCTATATAGAACTGCATTAAGAAAGTGTTTTAAATCATTTTTTATTTGCTAGATCTTTTAGATGGAATACGTACATCTAAATAGCATGAATTTGTTGTTTATTGTCCTCTTGTTGAAAGGGATTAAAGTCACCTAGCAACCTCTGTGTTGTAGAAACCAAAATAGAATAGTTGGTTGTCTATTACCAATTCATCTAAAACAGAAGAGTGCAAGCAAGTAGAAAAGCACTGTTTGTGCTATGTTATGGTGTTCTGATGCATACTTTTCATCACATGACAAGGTAAAAATCAAGAAATTCTCAGGAAAAAATCTCCTATAAAAGTATATTAAGTGTTACTAAATTTAGAGCTTTCAAATCTCAACCAGACAAACATGTATCACACAACTCTGAAAACTAACAGAAGACTTAACTGGAGTATACTGATCATGGTTTAGAGAAGGGGACTAATAAGTAATGCAAACTTTGTTAAGGGCTTTAAAATATTCTAGGTAGAAACAGAGACGGGCATTATAATAATTTATAGAAGCAAAGACTTTATTTTTGAACTTATCGTTTACAGAGGCAAACAAAGAATGAAAATTAAAGTAGGACACGAGGTAGTGAGGGAAAGCAACATGGAGGAAAAATATAAGGATTTGCATTATAAAGAATAATCAGAGGATAATATCAATTAGAATGTGAAATACTATTTGAGATAATGGAATGATAGTAAAAGATAGAGGTTTATATTTCAGAAAGGTTTTTGAGTGTCACTTCAGAGTGCAGGAAATAAGCTCTACAATAAACATAACTTAGCTCCTATTAAAACAAAGAAACTATATATTTTAAAAGAGCTCAATAATTATTTGTTACATGTATTTTATATATGTAAATGTATAAGAGCAGAAAAGAGGAGATACATGAGAAGTTCTACTTTCCTCTATGCAGTAATGACTGAGGTTTTGGAATGTGGGGCAACATTTCTAGATTATGAAAGTAAAGTCACCATTTTTAAATCATCACGAAGCAAAGTGGGGTTTGGGGGAAAAGAAGCGACTGACTTTGCCTTCAGAAAAAAAAAATGTCTGGAAAAAGTCTGTTGTGCCAAGTTGACACAGGCTCATAGACCATGGAAATCAATATGGAAGGTCCTGATTCTTCACTGGTTCTAAGTAGATGAGAAGGTAAATGAAAAGTGGAACCTCTAACTCCTTATACTTGGAGATACGGAAGTATCATTTCTAAGAAGGGTCAATTGTCAGCTGACCAGAAAGACATACCTACTCTAAGCTCCAAGAATGAACCAGTAAAGAAGAGAAGGAAAGCAAATGAATAACCATTAGTATATGCCTGTTATTTCAGCTCAGTTGGCCACTAAAAACCAGATATACTGCATGCTAAAAACCTGTTTCATTTTGAGAAAGATGAGTAATACTGAAGAACTTAATAGTGAGATAAACTTAATCAGGTCTCACCAGGAATGTAGCTGCTTTACAGAACCTTACTGCAGACAGTCTTATAGTGGGATGCCAATCTTCCCTTCAGCAAGTGCCAATGAAATGACTTAACACTCCAGGTTTACACCAGGTCAGTGTACACAGGTCATGTCCAGAACCATGAATGAAGTCATGCTCTATCAGAAAGCAGGTCAGAGGTGACATAAATCATGTAAGTGTAAAAGCTGACTAAAAATAAGTTTCTATGATAAGCAGTCATTTCCTAAATGAAGAAGATATATTCCCTTCATTTTTTGAGTGATGGGACAGGGATCCTCACATAAAACCAAACAATCTTTTTCATCTTCAACACTGAGAAAAGGCATGAATCTATAGGTACATAAATTTGGCTGGTAGTCTTTGATGTACCAAAGGCACTGAATGAAGTCACTTGAATTATGCCTATCGACTGCCTCTGGGCATCCCCTACCTCCTCTTCCACTTGCCTTCTTATAAAGGACTAGTGTTGTTAAGTAGGGTTGTAGGCGAATTAAGAAGGAGATTCAATTACTTTTCCTTAACTTCGTGTTGGAAAACTGAGTGACTTGAAATGAAACATTACAGCTGTCCATAATAAAGAGAACACATACTTGTATTGCCTAATTCATTTTCTTTTTATCAGTTTAAAGGGTCTTTTTTTTCAGGTTGCTTTGTATGTTTTAATTAATAAGCTTTACTTTTTTAGGGAAAATTCAGGTTCACTCTAAAATTTAGGAGAAAGTACAGAGTTGTCATACACTTCTGTCCACACACATGCACAATCTCCCTATAAACATCCCCCACCAGAGTTGTACATTTATTATGACTGATGAACATACATTGATAAATCATTATTACCGAAAGTCCATAGTTTACATTAGGGCTCACTCTAGAGTAGTTTCACTATACTAAAAATCCTCTATACTGTGCTTATTCATCCCTTCTTACCCCCTAATCTGTGAAAAACACTGATCTTTTTGCTAGCTCCATAATTTTACCTTTTCCAGAATGTCCTACAACTGGTTTCAAACAGAATGGCTTATTTAGTAATATGCATTTGAGTTTCTTTCATATTTCTTTATGGTTTGACAGCAATTTTGTTTTATTTTTTTTGTGTGTTTTATTTTAGTGCTGAACTAAAATTCCATTGTCTGGCTACCAAAGTTTATTTATTCATTCACTCACTGAAACATAGTTTTGAGAACTAGGAAAAAAGCTACATGGTGTATGGAAATCTACAGCATGTGCAGGTTTTTGGGTAGACATAACTTTTTAACTCCTTTGGGTAAATATCAAGGAGTGCAATTGCTGGATTGTATGATAAGAGTAAGTTCAATTTTGTGAGAAACTGGCAAACTTTCTTCCACAGATGCTGTACCATTTTGCATCCCCAGCAAGGAAGGCTTTTTGTCACTCCACATCCTTACCAGCATTTGGTGTGTCAGATACGTAGTAGGATATCATTGTTGTTTTAATTTAAAATTCCCTAATGCGGTATGATGTTGAATATCTTTCACATGCTTACTTGCATTGCTACATCTCCTTTGGTGAGGTATCTATTCAGGTTTTTACCCATTTAAAAAATTATGTTCATTTTTTAAAAATGTTGAGAATTTGAGGTATACTTTGTATATTTTGGATAACAGTCCTTTATCAGATCAGTGTTCTGTAAATAATTTCTCCCAGTCTGTGACTTGTATTCTCACTCGCTTGACATTGACTTTAGCAGGGCAGAATTTTTTAATTTTAAAGAAGTTCAGCTTAAAAATTATTACTTTCATGAATCATGTCATTGGTGTTGTATCTAAAAAGTCATTGTCATATCTAAGCTCATCAATTCTCCTATGCCATCTCTAGGAGTTTTATAGTTTTAAATCTTGCATTTATGTCTATGATCCATTTTGAGTTAATTTTTGTTTAAAGTGTAAGGTTTGTGTCTAGATCCATGTTATTGCATGTGGATGTCCAGTTGTTTTCAACCATTTGCTGAAAAGATTACCTTTACTTTTATTATACAGTCTTTAGCCTTTGTAAAAAGTCAGTTGACTATATTTATGTGGATCTATTTCTGGGCTCCCTGTTCTGTTCTACTGATCTATTTTTTCAATCCTTTCACCAATACCACACTGTATTGATTATTGCAGCTTTATAATAAGACTTGAAGTTGTGTTGGTCCTCCAACTTTACTCTTCTCCTTCAATACTGTGTTTGAATATTGATTGAATTTTCTGCCTCTCTATATAAACTTTATAATACATTCATTATATTCATATATATTGGGATTCTGACTGAAATTGTGTTGCATCTATAGATCAAGTTGGGAAGAATTGAAACCTTGACAATATTGAGTCTTCCTATCCACAAACATGGACTCTCTCTCCACTTTTTTAGATATACTTCATCAGAATGCTGTAGTTTTTCCTCATACAGATGTTGTACCTATTTTGTCAAATCTGTACCTAAGCACCTCATTTGGGGGGATTCTAATGTAAATGGTAATGTGATTTCAACTTCAAGTTCCACTTGCTCATTGTTGATATGAAGGAAAAGTGATGGACTTTTGTATATTAACCTTGTACTCTGTGAGCTTGCTGTAATTGCTTATCAGTTGCAGGAAAAATTTTTTGTTGATTATTTCAGGTTTTCTACATAGGAGATCATTTCATCTGGAGACATTTTTATTTCTTCTTTTCTGACTTTTATACCTTTTATTTCCTTACCTTACCTAACTAGGACTTCCATTATTATGCTGAAAAGCAGTAAAAAGAGGGGACATCCTTGTTTTTGATCATGAGATAATTTTGTTTACCATTAACTGTGATGTTAGCTGTAGGCTTTTTGTAGATGTTCTTTATCATGTTGAGGAAGTTTCCCTCTAGTCTTAGTCTGCTGAGTGATTTTCATCATGAATAGGTTTTGGATTTTGTGAAATGCGGTTTTGTTTTTGTTTTTGTTTTCGCATCCATGGATAGGACGATGTAGTTTTTCTTCTTCTAGCCTGTTAATGTGATCAATTCATTAACTCTTGCCAGTTGGACCAACCTTGCATACCTGACATAAATCTAACTTAGTCATACTGCATGATTCTCTTGTATATTGTGGGATTTGTTAATGTTTTGTTAAGGATTTTTGCATCTGTGTTCATGAGAGATACTGTTCTGTAGTTTTCTTGTAATGTCTTTGTCTAGTTTTGTTTTAGAGTAATGTTGTCCTCAGAATGAGTTAGGGAGTATTTCTGTGAAAGAGATTATAGAGAATTGTATTTCTTCCTTAAGTGTTTGACAGAATTCACCAGTGAACCTATATGAGTCTTATGCTCTTTTTTGGAAGGTCATTAATTATGGATTCAATTTCTTTAATAGATACAATCCTATTTAAGTTTTCTACTTCTTGTGTGAGTTTTGGCAGATTGTGCCTTTAAGAAATTGGTCCTTATAATCTAATTTACCAAATTTGTGCACATAGAGTTGTTCTTTTATTATCCTTTTAATGTCCATGAGATCTGTACTGCTGTCCCCTCTTTTATTTCTAATATTAGTAATTTGTGTCTTTTTATCTTATTAACTGGCTAGAGGCTCATCTATTTTATTTTTTCAAAGAAATACCTTGTTTTGTTGATTTTCTCCACTAGTTTTCATTTTCATTGATTTTTGCTTTAATTTTTAATTTTTTCTACTTATTTTAGATTTAATTTGCTTTTTCTAGTTTCCTAAAATAGAAGCTTAGATTACTGATTTTAGATCTTTTCTAGTATATGCATTCAATGCTATAAATTTCCCTACAAGCCCTATTTTCACTGCATCACACAACTTTTGATAAGTTTTATTTTCATTTAGTTCAAAAAATTTTCAGATTTATAATAACTTTAATTGCACCTTTTTTTTTTTTTTAACACTGTGGTCTGAGGTCCTCAGACAGTGAAATTCTGACAGCAAGAAATCACAAAAAATGAAGCAGACAGTAAAAATATAAGTAGTACTGGAACTGCATGACAAATCAGTATCAACTAGAGTAGTTCAAAATATTTTTATAGATCTTGTGATTTCCTCCTTGACCCATGTGCTATTTGTAAGTATGGTGTTAAATCTCCAAGTATTTGGGATTTTCCAATGATCTATTATTGATTTTTGGTTTAATTCCCTTGTGGTCTATGAGCATGCACTGTATAATTTCTTTTCTTTAACTTGTTAATGTATGTTTTATAGCCCTAAGTGTGGTCTGTGTTGGTTAAATGTTCCATGAGAGCTTGAAAAGAACATGTAATCTGCTGTTGTTGGGTGACGTAGTCCATAGATGTCAATTATATCCAATTGATTGACAGTGCTATTGAGCACAACTATACTCTTACTGACTGTCTGCCTGCTGGATCAGTCCACTTCCAACAGAGGAACATTAAAGTCTCCAATTATAATAGTGGATTCATCTGTTTCTCCTTGTAGCTCTATCAGTTTTTGCCTCATGTATTTGACACCGTTGTTAGATGCATGCACATTAAGGACTGTTATGTCTTCTTGGAGTGTTAACTTCTTTATCACTAAGCAATCTTTTTATGGCTGATAGCTTTCTTTGCTCTGAAGTCTGCTCTGTTTGAAATTAATGCAGTTACCCCAGCTTTTCTTTTGATCAGGGTTGACATGGTATATATTTCTCTCTCTTCACTTTTTTTTTTAAATGTTTATTTCAGTGAGAGAAAGAGAGAGAGTAGGCAGGAGTCAGCGAGCAGGGGAGGGGCAGAGAGAGGGAGACAGAATTCAAAGCAGGCTCTAGGCTCCTAGCTGTCAGCACAGAGCACGACATGGAACTCAAACTCACAAACTGCAAGATTGAGCCTAAGTCAGATGCTTAACTGACTGAGCCACCCAGGTGCCCCTCTATCCCTTCACTTTTAACCTGCATTTGTCTTTATATTTATGGTAAGCATCTCTTAGATAATATGTAATTGGGTCTTGTTTACTTGATCCACTCTATCTCTTTTAATTAGTGAATTTAGATCATTGATACTTAAGGTGATTATTGATATAGCTGATTAATATCTGTCATATTTATTACCGCTTTCTAATTATTACCTTTGGCCTTTGTTCCTATTTTTGTCTTCCATACTCTTTCTCTCTTTTATGTTTTTAATTGAGCTTTTTAAAAAATGTTTATTAATTTTTGAGAGAGAGAAGAGCAAGGGAGGGGCAGAGAGAGAGAGAGAGAGAGATGAGACAGAAACCCAGGCAGGCTCCATACTAACAGCCAGTGCTCAAACTCACACACTGTGAGATCATGACCTGAGTCAAAACCAAGAGTCAGACACTTAACTGATTGAGCCACCAAAGTGCCCCTAATTGAGCTTTTTATGTTTCCTTTTTTAATTCTTTCTTAGCATAGTAGTTATACTTCTTTTTAAACTTTCTTTAGTGAATGCCCTTGAGCTTGCAATATACATTTACAACAACCCAAGTTCACTTTGAAATAATGCTATGCCACTTCCTGAGTAATGCAAGTACCTTAAAATAACAAAATATTCTTAATTTCTCCTTCTGTCTCTTTATCATTTCTGTCATTTATTTCACTTATACACTCAGTGTACTGTTATTTCAAATGAACTGTTATATGTTAGAATTAACAAAATAAATTAAAAAGATATTATTTTACCTTCAGCTATTTATTCTTCAGTGTTCTTCCTTGCTTTATGTTGACCCTAGTTTCTGATCTATGTCATTTTCTTTGTCTATGAAGATTTTTTTAAAACATTTCTTGCAAGAAAATCTACTGTTAACGAATTCCCTCAATTTTTGTTTTTTTCTGAGAAAAGTCTTTATTTCTCTTTCATTTTTGCAAGATAATTTCAGAGGGGACAGCATTCTAGATTGGTGGAGTTTTTTCTCTCAGCAATTTAAATGTCTCCCTCTACTCTCTTCTTGGTTGTATGGTGGCCCAGGAGAGGTCATATATAATTCTTATCTTTGCTCCTCTATAGGTGGAGGTGTAGTTTTCTTCTGGTTTATTTCAAGAATTTTTATCTTTGATTTCAGAAGTTTGAATATGATATGCCTCCATCTAGTGTTTTGCTTTTTTTGTTTTTGATTTTGTTCTTGGTATTTATCCTACTTGGTATTCCCTGAGTTTCCTGGATCTGTGGTTTGGTGTCTTACATTAACTTAGGAAAATTCTCATTCATTACTGCTTCAAATATTGCTTCTATTCCTTTCTCTTCTTCTTCTCATAACGTCTGTATCACATCTTTTATAATTGTTTTCCCCCTTTAATTTTTCTCTTTGTCAGTTTTAGAAGCTTCCAATCATAGTCTCAAGCTCAGAGATTCCTTCCTTAGTTGTATCCAGTCTACTAATGAGTCTAACAAGATATTTTTCATTTATTTATTTTTGATCTCTAACATTTTTCTTTCTTAAAATTTCCATCTCTCTGCTTATGTCTGCATCATGTTCTTGCATGATGTCTACGCTTTTCATGAAAGCCCTTCATATATTAACCACAGTTTTAAAAAATTCTTGGTGTAACAGTTTCAACATTCCTGCCATATTTGATTCTAATACTTGTTCAGTCTCTTTGAGCTATTTTTGTCTTTTAGTATGCCTGGTAATTTTTTGTTGTAAGGTAGACAAGATGTGTTGAGGAAAAGGAACTGTGGTAAAGAGACCTTCAGTAATGTCGTGGTAAGGTGTGGAGGGATGGGGAACATTCTGCTGTCCTATGAATAGGTTCCACCTCAGTCTTTTGGTCAGCCTGTGCCACTGGACTTTGAACTTCACCAGTGCTTCTCAGTGCCAACCACTCCCTCCTTACATAGGATAGGATAGCTGGAGGGGTCTGGAGGTATATATTCCCTTTCTCCTACACAGAAGGTGAGAGGGAGCTAATGTTGGAAACCTGCCCTTCCCCCAGGTATTTTAGGCTCTATAGTTCCTTTTGAAATAGTTTCTTTTGAAAGACCTTGTAAGAAGAACAGAATGTTCTGGCATGTTTCAAAATGGTTCATCTCTCTCCCTAATGAAGTACAAGGGACTTTCCTCTGATATTTACTGAAGGTACCTGGTAGATCACCTGGAGGTAAAACTCATGAAGCGGGGGGGCATCCCCATACCTGTGTCCCCTGGGATTTTTACTCTATGCCTTATCCATACTGAGCCTCCAGCAATTTGTTTTATAGTTCAGGTTTTTCTACCCTGGCACTAGTTTCTGTGGATGTTTCTACTTCTGTGGGTTTCTGCTCTGATAAGTTATGGTTCTCTGTATTTGCCTGTCTCTCCACTTTTGGGGGCAGTGGTTTGCCCTGTGACCTCACTTCTCTGACAGAGCTAAGAAGAGTTGTCAATTTTTTCAGTTTGTTCAGCTTTTTACTTGTTGCGATAGTAAACTCCTTACATGTTAAAGTGGAAATTGGAAATCTCAGGGGTTTTTAAAAATATTTTTTTAACTTTTTAACCATATGTAATTCTACTAATATATCAAGTCTTTTTTTTCTAAATATGTATTAGAAAATCCTAGTGACTATAAATTCTGTGTGTGTAGTGAGCCATTTCTCAAAAAGGGCTCTTAAAATGTACAAATCATTTCTGTAAGAAGAAAACAGTGGTAAAATATTTAAAAACCTATCAAATAAGGTGTAGGGTTACCATGGTTATGTATATAGACTTGCTCTTTTCTCTTTGATATCCCTAAAATTGTATTCATATATGTACCATAGTGATAGAACAAATTGCAGTTCTAGGTGACAATGGAATTAGCACGTCAAATTCATAATTATAATAATTTTGTCAATGTGTATTTTGAGAAAGAGGTTTATTGTCCTTTAAAGTCACTGCTACCTACCATTATGAAATGATGCTGAGTTGACTCTGAAACAATGTAGGGGTTGGGGTGCCGATCCTCTGCACAGTCAAAAATCTATGTATAGCTTTTTACTTCTCAAAATTTAACTATTAATAGCTACTCCTGACCAGAAACCTTACCAATAACATAAGCAGTCAACACATACTTTGCATATGTGTTATGTGCTATATTCTTACAATAAATTTAAAGAAAATATTAATAAGAAAATCATATGGAAGAGAAAATACATTTATATTACCATACTGTATTTATTTTTGAAAAAAAGTCTCTGTATAAGTGGACCCAAGCAGTTCAAACCTGTGTTGTTCAAGGGTCAACTGGAAAATTTTTATAAGCATGAGTAAAATGTTTTATATTTCCATATATACATTTACTGTCAGTCAATGTTTCATTAAACTGAAGTCCTGAAAAAGTCAAGATTTTTCATAACCAGTATTAATTTGTTAAATTATAATCCTAGCTATACACCAGTTTGCTTAGAGGAATTATCCTAATAGTAGCCTGACCTCAAAGATATCTCTATTTACCTAGTATTAATATCTGAATAAATGGACTTCTGCATTCACTGAGCAATAGAGAAAATAAATCAGCAAACTTCTTTGGACACATCAACTTTTCATTCTCAAACAAATCTGTCGTTTTCAAAACTAGATTTTATTCCCTTTACTTACTAAAATGACTCATTATTTTCTTATTTTTCAATCAACTTGATTTTTTCTTAAAAGATTAACCAGGAACTTATTACTTTAGTATACTATATGCAGTATGTAGCAATTTTATGTACCTTTTCCTTTAAGGATTAAAGATAGGTAAAATTTTTATCCTTTGGCTTGGCACGCAGGAGTGAACATCCTTCTTAAAAAACAAAATCTATATTCTTAACAGGGCTGAGAAGCAGAATTCTTTTTCATAGCTATTCTCTGAAGGAATATTTAAGGTTTAGTTAATGGAAATAAGACCAAAGTAATTTTGCTCTCTATTCTATCAGAAAAGCATTATCAATGTATAACAAGATAGTAGTAGCATAGCCAACTTACAAAAAACTGTTAATTGCCCCATCAGATTCATTATCGAAAATATATCATCTAGTAGAATAATTCTGATGAATACTCTTTCCCTCACTTAAAGATTTTTTTTTTTAATTGGACAGAGAGTTCATCAGTTTCACATCTTAGGTCCACAAATATTCTCACATTATGAGAAACACTACTGAAAGTAAAAAGAGTAACTGTAAGAAACCATGAATTCAACCTTAATAGTTTTGAAATGTTTCTCCTAAATATACAGACATTTGAATGTAATACTATTTTTTCCTTGAAAGGAAATAATAATGTAGTCATTTACAAAATGCAATAAAACAAATTAACATCAGCAATATGCTACAAGTAGTCACATATACTACATATCTACTATGCTGAATTTTAAGTTCAGTGAAATTTCAAAAAAATTTGTCCAAGTCTTTCATTCAATAAATGATGAAGTTGTAAACTTCCTGCCCAGAATCACATGAAAAGTCAAAGCCTCATTTAAAGTCAACAATGTCTTTTTGCAATACAAAATATCCAATAATTTTGTTTGGCCTCTGAGAAATGCTATTATGGAGATATGGAGATGATAAGCCTTGAAAGAAGGTTAGAAAACAGATTTCCAAAACAAGTAAAGACAAGCATATGAAAATGAATAATGCAATCTGAAAGAGTCTAGTCTATCTCTGTGGGTCTGTCCTCAAGCATGAATGCTGTCTTACCTGTTCCAACATCGTAGGTATCACACTGTACTTTTCACAATATAGAGGTAGATATAATACTGGCAGCATGAACCAATGTCCTTTATCAAAAAGCAGTTGCAGCTCAAGAGCTGAATCTTGCACTCACTATAGAATTTAAATATTTCAGAAGATGACTCACTAAGTTATACTGTTTAAAACTTTTTGGACCTCTGATTTTTTTTCATTTTCCTGCCATTATTTGAAGAATAGAATATCAATAAGGGATTACTGGTTTCTCTTACCTGGTTATATATTATGATGTCAAAAACTCATTAATCAATTCTCTGATTTCAGAAAGTCCTCTATGCTTGGAAGAAAAGTAAAGAAGGAGCTACTCTACCTATTTGTACTTCATTTCACCAGTATTGAGTAGAATATTACTCATTCTAGGTTTCACATGCTACCAAGTCTTTGGAATAATGAGAAATCTCTGGGAGTACTTGCTCTGCATTCAACAAATATAAATTGTAGCTTTTAATGTTCCAGGAAGTATGCTAGACACTAAACAAAACTATGCTAGACATTGAACAAAACAGAAGTAGAACACCTGTCATGGGGCTTACAAATCAAACTCAAATACTGTAGGGTTTTGAAACTTTAACAATAAATACAATAACAGCAGCAAGAAAAATACACTCCAAATATTATGGATTCATTTTAGCCATATTTAAAGTGAATAAAGAAGGTATTTCAAAACCAATATAAGCCATATCTATGAAGAATCATCTAACTGTAACTATTTTTCACTATGAAATAAATGCCAAGTTTTCTTGACCCAGAACTAAGGAACTAACCAAATATTATCTCATCATGGGAGAAGATACTGAGAGATATTGGAAACAGTTCTAGTTCTTGTTGCCCAGAAGGGAGTTGATATACAACCGAAAGCAAGGAAGCAAAATGAAGAACATAGGCAGTGCTCATCTTTCAGGAGGCTTGAGCTCCAAAGTCTATTTATAAATCAGTTGTTTAAAATGTAGTTTTGCAAATCATACTTATATTTTGCAGTAGGCACAAAAGGCTCTTTAACACACAATATAACTGAATACTATTCAATTACAATAACATCAGAAAGTGAGGTTGCCAACATACACGGTATTGTAGCTACAAATATTTCCTTGCACCCTGAGCTCCTGGGATATTGTCTCAGTGAAGGCACATGGACCCCAAGGCCTAATTTCACCTATCTGTGCTCAATGGATACTTTACTTTCTGATGGGAAGGAATAAGGAGAGAAAACACAACACTGGTAGCCTTATGAGAAAAGCAGTAAAAAATAAATTTATATCATTACCATTGTGCTTTCACTATTTTTATCCACTCATACATTCACCAAATATTGGTTGAGTGCCTACCACTGCCAGCCATGGCTCTGTGTGCTGAAGCTATATGTCAGTGATCAAAAAAAAAAAAAAAAAAAAAAAAAAAGAAATGCTTCTGCTCTCACAAAACTCACACCTACTGGAGGAAGCAAACAAGAAATGACTTTTTTTAAAAGCAGGAAAAAAAAAACTAATTCTAGGCAAAGTGATGACAATTTTAAGAAAGAAAACAAGGCACGGTAAGAATGGCAGTTTTATTAGACAGAATGGTTAGGGAATGTGTCTCTGAAAAAGTAATGCTTAAAGAGAGAACACAAAAGAAACAACACATGTGGATATCTGAAGGAAGGGTGTTCCATGAAAAGGGAACAGAAAGTGCAAAAACATGCAGAAAGGTTGCTGGGACAGCAAGAAAGCCATGAAGGTGAGCAAGAGAGAACGGCCATTTACCAAAATGTGAACAGTGGCCGATTACCTGACACTTCATGGGCCATGGAAAGACTTTGGCTTTTATTTTTAAATAAATGGGGATCCACCAATGGTTTTAAGCAGAGGCAAGATCTGACTCAATTTTTAAATGATCACTTGAATTTCTGTGTTTGGGTATAAGACCAAGGTAAGGTGAGGAGGGAGCAAAGCCGGAAGTAGAGAGACCCATTATGATTATACTGGGGAAAAAAATATTCAAAGTAAGACAGCATGATGGTTTCAGAGTGTGTGGAAATGATGGGACATAGATTTAGGACATATTTCAAAGGTAGAATTAAGAGATACTGTTTAGTTGATGAGGGCACTTGTTGGGATGAGCACTGGGTGTTGTATGGAAGCCAGTTTGACAATAAATTTAAAAAATAAAATAAAATGCTCCCACAAAGAGAACTATAAAAAAAGATTTTGTTTAGGAATTGGATATTACTTGTCTGTTTTTTCTAGTGTTCCCTTCTTTCCCTCAAGTTAGGGAAGTGGAGCTCTGAAAAGATTATGTTCTTTTTTTTAAATTTTTTTTAAATGTTTTATTTATTTTTGATACAGAGAGAGACAGAGCATGAGAGGGGGAGGGGCAGAGAGAGAGGGAGACACAGAACCGGAAGCAGGCTCCAGGCTCTGAGCTGGCTGTCAGCACAGAGCCCCACCCAGGGCTCGAACCCAAGAGCGTGAGATCTGACCTGAGCCGAAGTCGGAGGCCCAACCGACTGAGCCACCCAGGCACCCCAGAAAAGATTATGTTCTTATGGATTTTGCATTTATTTTTAAAGTTTGCAGAGAAGTCCAAAATGGTGAAATTTAAGTTTTATCTCCTCTTCTTAGTTTCGGTATCTGTTACAGCAGCAAAAAAATAGGTAGAAGATATGAAGATGAGCAAAGTATCTTCTCAGTTCCAGAAATTAGATAATCAACATTAGATCTGCATAGGATGAACCACCACTGCTAAGACTAATAAGCACAGCTGTGAACTATGTCTAGATACTATAATACTGAAGCATGATAGGGGAATATGAGGACTTAATAAACAATCATACACACACAGTTTGAAAAATGAGTCAGTAAAGGACTCTAGCTTTATTATTACCTTTTTAAGGAGTGTAAATAAAGTACCAATGAAACTATGATCGTATATATATTTTTTCTATGTACATCTTATACATTAGTATGAACACACATTTTTAAAGTTTTTGCATTATTTCTTAGAGATAATTAAGATAAAATTTAATTCTTACTTTGTTGCTCTAATTTTTTTTTTCACAAAATTTCATTCATTCCTTAGGATTTGAGCTGCAAAACAGCCTTCCATTAGAGTCAATCAGAAAATTTAAGAATTTGGGGAAATTAAAATTTAATTTTTTTTTTTTAAGCAAGAGAGAGAACATGTGCAAGTGGGAGAAGGGCAGAGGGAGAAAGAGAGAGAGAGAGACTCATAAGCAGGCTCCACAGCCAGCATGGAGCCTGACACAGGCTTGATCTCAGGCAGTGAGATCGTGACCTGCCCCAAAATCAAGAGTCAGACCCTTAACTGACTAAGCCACTCAGGCACCACTAAAATTTAATTCTTAAGATTTAAAAAATATCAAAAGCATTATAAATTGTTAATAAACAATTGTACATTAAACACTAGCAATGCTTAATAAACAAGAAAATAAATTGAAGGGTCAAATGTACAGTTAGCATGAGTTCCATAAAGAGAGAAGAAAAAATAGAAGGGAAAAATAATCAAAGGTATAATAGATGAAAAGTTCCTAAAATGGAATAAAGGCACTTGTTTCTGGATTCTACAGGATTATTTAGTGCTGAGTAAGATGTATTTTAAAAGTGTTATGCCTAGACAGATCTGGACATAGATTTCCCTATGAGCTTTTAATTTTCTAGGTGGAATTTCAGAGTTGACAAGGTAAAGATCCTAATTACCATTATAAGAAAAAACTTACCTTAAAAAGATAAAATCAAATTTTTATCAGATGTCTTGTAAACATGAGATAAAATCTCCCAAGTTTTTTTTGGGGGGGGGCTCATGCACACAATTATTTATCAATTAACTCTGAGAAAAAATTAAGGCATTTTGGGTGTGGAATGACTCAGTTTGCTTCCTATATACCATCTCTGGAAGACAAAAAAGAATAAAACCTTGGGGATATATGTAAGAAGAAAGAAGAAAAAAAAAAGAACTGAATATCAAGAAAGACAAGGGAGTGAAGTAATAAAGTAGACCTCACCAGGAAAATAATGAAAAGAAATTCTAATTCAGAGAAGAAGAACCAGGGAACATAGAGAAGAATGACTTTAAGAAAAAGATATATTTCATTCATCAAGTGATATAATTAAGAAATTGGAAAAATCATTTTCATATGATGAAAGCATGTAATTCTATCAAGAATATCAAAGAAGATTAGAATTTTCAAGAAAAATTTAAAGTTCACAGAAAAATCTAAGTCCAAATGTGGAAAAAACTAAAATATGGCACAATTTTGAGGAAATGAAGAAATTTTAAAAAATGGAATCTATCTTATCTTGATCCTTAAAATATTATCTTTGGAACAAATCAAGTTTTATTGCTATGGGATCTTTTCCTTCTCTGCATACACAACCATACCACTTAGTATTATACTGATTTCTATTTGTTACAGTCACAACATTGTAAATGTGCTGGCTTTTTTTTTTTTTTCCCCTCGGTTAGCACTGAGCAACAAAACAAGCACAGGAGAAACAGCTATAGATGAAGAACAGAGTAGAAAGATTACAAACTTAGCAATATAGAATGGTATAGAATGTAAAAGTTAGCAGAAGGCAAGGGAGGAAAAGTAGATGAAAACCTGAAATACTAATGTTCATATCTTGCATAGTGGAGAGTTGGAAGCTATGGTTTGATGTTGATCATTTTGAAAATTAAGTGTATCATTGTAGGAGAAAATAATAAAGACGTATTTGTGATTACATTAAGTTGTTTTTGTTACCATGTACCTGTACTGTTTGAAAAATCACTGTAGAAACTAACCAGTCCAACATCTCCTATTTTGTGTTCCATATTTCTCAGAAGTGATAGTTCAGACTGGGATGGTACTCAAGAATATTTCCAATACACAAGGCAACCAGTCTGTCTGTCTGTCTGTCTGTCTATCTATCTATCCTGCTTGCACTTGGTTGTATGCTAATTATGAAAGGGATTCAATGGACATACAGATAGGATCCTGGCTCTCAAGGAAACTTCTACCATGATGAGAGGAGGCAGTTGCTGACACATAAATAGCTGATATATTTTAAACTGTTAAGTAATCGAGAGACACTCCAAAACATCTTTCATATGGGCCCCAAATCCTATGACACCACCATGTAAGGAATCTTCTCATGGGAAGCCCCTGGGATTAGCACAACAAGACTATCATCTATCTTTAAACAAGGTGTGCCAAAGTATCTGTTCTTGTTCCTAAATACAGGCTATGAAATAGATTAAGAACTAGTAACATCTGTAGTCCTTAGCAGTTTTTAAATCATGCATGCTATCCTTTTGTATTTCTATGGACAAGCTTATATCTTTTTGGTGTACCCAGTAAAAATAGTAAAAGATCATTGTGAACAAATTAAAGTATGGACTCATACTTTAATTTTTATCCTGATTTAAATAATAAAAGGGATGGAAATAATGTTTCCATCTAGGGGCATTCTTCAGAGACCATGCTGTCAGACTTGTACAACCTCTGTCAGACCCCAATGTTGAAAAAGCTATGCCAACTCTTGTGCCTAGGACCATTCAGGAATGATCATACCTTTGAACAGAATCGTACCTTTGAGTAGACTGCTGCATCCCGGGAAATTCCCCACCTGACCTGTCTGTGAGTCCTACAATTTTCATCTCATTATGCTTTTTAAAAGATCATAGTATCGATTCTTTCTTATGGGTCTATATACTTCAAAAGCGCAAGGAGAATGGCTTTCTTCTTTCCTTAACACATCGAAGCTCAACATAAGCTTGAGGAATGGCAAGTACTTAATTCAATCACTGCAACTATGCCAAGTAATATGCTGGATATTTTATTTATATTAACTCATAATTTATTCCCTCTTGGAAACATGGGAGATAAAAAATTATTAGCTATTCCTATTTCACAGATGGAGCAGATTCAGAGACCCTAAAGTTACTCTGTTGAATAACAACATACACAGCTTATAAGAAGGAAAGTCAGGATTCAAAACTAGATCTTCTTAATCCCAAAGACCAAACTGTTCAATGGCAGCAGCTGTTTAAGAATTCATTGTGATCCATTAAAAATAAAGAGGCAATGTATATTTCTTTGGTGGGAAAATATGGTGAAAAGCAGGAGTAACCATAGGATGGGAAGGAAGGTCACATAGGGCAGAACACCAAGGAGGAAGAAATTATAGTACTATAGGAATGGAGTGAAAATAAGGTGATATTAAATATAATTCAAGATGTATACTGAGGTTTAAAACCCTATGTCCTTTTTCTCTCTCAGTAAAATGGGGATATACAGCACAAACAAAAAAAGAGGTTATAAGAGAATAAAATAAGATAATCTCTGTAAAGTGCCCAGCATGATGCTTACCACAATGTAAGAACACAGTAGATAGTGGCTATTATTAGATATCCTATTATGTAATTTGAGGCGACTGTCTTTTCCTTCCCATGTCTCCATTTTCTCAACTATAAATACAACAGATAGGTTGGAGAGTCTCTAAATTCCTTTTTGCCTGATAACAACTTATGGTTCTATGTTTGAAAATGAATTATATTTTTGCAAATTTGCTGAGTGATGCATTGAAATGCTTGAAGTACAGGTGGTGGGAATCCAGGTGGCAATACCTTATAAGCAATTGGAAACAACTCTAGTTTACATAGCTAGATCTAAAATATAAAAACATTCAAACACACATATATGTGCAAACAGAATTAAACCCACAGTTCAGGAAAAAACTGTTAAAAGTTCAAAGGAAAGTAGATGAAAAGGTCTTTGATAATTTGTCACAAGTAAGAGAGTTTGAAGCATATCTTCAAAATGTTCATAATTTGTGAGAGAGCATTTATTCTTAAAAACTCCCTATATTCTCCTTATGTTTTTACATGTTTTCCCCCTCACTATTTTATGAACTTTTCCATGTTAAACATAATTGCTGATATTTAGTTGAATGAATGCCACCACTTTGTTGTTACATATTTTAAATTATCACTTACCTTTTCCTTTATTACGATTCTATGAGATGAGGGTTTCCCCTCCATATTGTTGTAGATATAAACTCTTAAACAGTTTATAATTTAAGTAGTTCTAAGTAAACATATTTAGTGATTTTGGAAAGCATTTCTATATGTACTAGGAAAGGCATATTTTCAAACATAAAACAAATAATGAATGAAGAACAATTTTAAAACACGAGAAAATGACAGTTCTAACTCCAACCATTTCCACCAGGTATGAATTCACATTATTAAAGATGGTTACGTTGTCACAATAGTTTCTAACAGAGTCTAAGTCAGCTTGGTTATGAGAAAGAGTGACACTCTTAAGAGCTTCGTCACCTTCAGTCTTTGGATACTAAAGCGCTTAGTCACCTGTCAGGGTTAAAAGCTACTATTTTAAGTTCAAAGTGGAAATCTCCCATTGAGTGGTAACAATAGTTTAAAATAACAATGTGGGTGTTTGGGGGAAAGTCTCCTTTATGCATCTACCATTCCCCCCACCCACCTCCCTCTGCACCAGTCAAATATGACTACAATCAGTGCTTTCTTATTCGGTATCAATATTCATGATCCAGGTTGCTAAACAGTTTATGAGATACAGACCACTCCTTCTACTCCCATTGTTGCATCACTGGTGTTCAGAATTCTGCAACAGTGTGTGTAAACATTAAAGCCATGTGTGCCTGACCACATGGGAAAGCATCAGGATGACCTGGAACTCCCGTGCAAGAGGGAGCACTTGGCGCCAATCATAACATCGCCAAGCCAGCTCTTTGTCCTGTGTACGCTATTTGATTCCTCAGCGGTCTTATGAAAGAAACATGTAAGAGAAGTTTACACAAATGACCTTGAGGATTTTGGGCAACTTCATGGTATCTGGAAAAATGCATGACGTCAGTTATTTTTTTCACTTTATATTCATAGAAACTTTTACTATGGTTCATTTAATTAACCATTTCTACCAAGAGGACTTCATTGATATCAAAAGTCAAAAACACACGTAAGCAAGTACGCAAGCACACACATGTCCATATATACACACAGTCAGTAGAAAATGAAAGGGGATAAACTAAAATTTCCATATTGCTTTTTGGTATATGTCTTTCACATTCAATCTACCATTTTGATATTTTGAGATAATTGCCACTAAGTTTCATCTTTATGAAAGGAGTCCATCCATTAAATAAGTCAAATTTTATAATGCATGCTTGCCCCTTTAAGTGAAACCAAAGTACAATCAAGTGAAAGTTGTGTTTAAGTCTTAACAGAAATGCATTAATTTATAGCCTTTATGAAATTCTGAGCACTTTCAGCTTATAATCATATATAATTTACTGTCCAACAAAGGTATAAGAGAATATTAATGTTCTAATATAGCATAAGATAATTTTTGTGAAACCCCGAGTGTTTAAAATTGGCACTGTTCTTAGTAGAGAAGGGTACTCAAAAGGAATTTCACATAGACTTTCATTATTTGGGGCGAGGGTGATTAAGAGAAATACATTAGCTTTAGAGCCAAACAAAAAAAAGCAAGCAACTGAAAAAAAATCTCTTTTAAGACTATATCTACTTCACTAAATCTTAATCCAATGTATTAGAAATGTACAATATATTTTAACTGATAAACACTAAATAAATTAGATTTTTCAAGTCCAGAAGGAACTTTTTTACTCAGTAACAGGGATGAAAAATGCCCATTATTAGATTTCACTGTGTTGGTTAAATGAGTCATTCTTTTGGCAATTTCTTCCAAATATGAGCAGATTCAGATGTTAAACAGCTAAACCTTAATTTCTAAGTCTCATATGTAAATGATAAATTTGGACAGATAATCTCTAAATTATTTCTGATCTAAACTTCTTTTATACCAAACAGTACTTAAAACAAAATAGATTTTTGGTGCTTGGTTTATCTCTTGGGGAAGATTCTTTATTTTTAAAAGTTAAACAAATTCCTTTTGTTTATAGTACTGCATTTCAAAGATTCTAGTTTTTCTTTTTTTAGTTTTTAGAAAGGTAGTACAGGCCTTTTTAATTAACCACAAGTTTATTTTTTGATGGTCTAATTTCAATTCTTTGTTATACATGGTTCCTATTTTTAGATAATCATTGGTGATGCCCATCTAAAATGATCCTTAGATGCAATAAAAAAAAAAAAAAACCCTCAAAGTTTACTCATGTTTTAGAGATTCCAACAAGTCAGCTTACAATTTATGATGAAAAGCACCCGAAAACATCATACCAGATACAGGATTAGACCTTTAAGTTAGTATGCTTTAATTTTTTTAAACTCAAGACTTTCTTTTTATTGATAACTATAATTGAAAAACTCTAAAAATCTATCTGGGAAAGGAAGAACAGTTCCATAAGTATAGAGACCTATTTTTTTCTTTGTTTAAACCCAAGTCTTAATGCAGAATTTAAAAGCAGAGGAGGGCTGAGAAAGGCGTGATACTGAAGAACTGAAAAGTGACTGGGGAGGCAGGGAAGAGTGTGGCCCCCGGAAGGGATAAGGAAGATGATCAATCAATCATCCTTAAGTGTTCCATGGTTTGAGTGTTAGTTTGGCAAGTCAGATTATGACTTCTAGTGCATGTCAAGATGCTTAAAAATTAGAAAATACACTTAATACACTTTTTTTTAAAGGTATTTGTGAGACTGGGGGGTAGGCGAGAACTCTTCATCTCAGTGGCACTGTAAATTACAACCAGAATCAAAGTGCAATCTGCCCGCATTTACCAAAATCACAAAAAAGTTTGGCAGAATTGGTTCCATTTGCTGAAGGAGGGGGAAAGAAAGATTAGTCCCTTATTAAAGCACAGCCTTTGAGACTTCATTAGGAAAACCGCATATTGGGCGGATCCTAACCTAGACACCTTGATCTTTGGTTCATGACCCTGTCAGAGCCAGACAAGGGCTCCCCGACTATGAATTAAACCGTTTGATTCCTCCGCCCGCAGACACACAAAGCACGCGCTCTCTCAGCTGTTGCACAAGAGTCTCTGGAATCCTAGGACGGTGTTTGTAAATAGTGCTGCCATGCGCACAGTACCCACGTGTCAGAAGTTGATGTGACCGCGTGTAATTGGAAGGCGAGAAAGCATCAAGCTCCGAAGAAAAACCTCCCATTTCTTTGGCCCTAAAAATGAGCATGTGCCTGTCAAGGGACTATCTCTAAGAGTGACTTATTTTTCTTCTTTTCCTTTCCTCCTTCTGTTCCCATCCTCCAAAAAAACTGCTGGGAGAAAGGACAGTAGAAATGACCAACGTCCACTCCATTCCTTCCCTTCTTTAAGCAACACCTAACTAGAGGACAGGATCGCATTTAACTGCCTTTCCTAATTCAATTTGTGGCAAGTTTTGAAATCTCAGCAATGAAATTCAGCATCCTGAATGACTTTCTACCTCCTCTTAAATAATCTTAAAAAAAGATTTCTTGGTTTTTTTTGCTCAATTCAGTGTGAACTGAAAGAGTATGAGGTGGGATTATACAACAACTAGAGAGAAATACACTAAGTAGGCAAATGGTTTGCAAAATGACAATTTACATCTAAATAAAATTACAATATGACCCTTTCAGCAAAAAGTATCCAATGGCTATGTCTCAATAAAGAGAAACACAATTTGGTATTTTACTTGTCTTATTTTAATTTTCATCCTCATCTACATTCATTGCATCTTTTACAGTGAGTTTGTGAACAGAAAACAAACGTCTTCTGAAGTTTAGAACTGGCTGAATGCTAACCACTATTAGTGAAAAATGTCAACACCAAGTTGTTTTTTAAAGCATTTTTAATGCTTATTTAGTTTTGAGAGAGAAAGCAAGGGAGGGGTGGAGAGAAAGAGGGAGAGAGGATCCAAAGCAGGCTCTGTGCTGACAACCGAGAGCCCCAGGTGAGGCTTGAACTCACAAACCGTGAGATCATGACTTGAGCAGAAGTTGGATGTTTAATGGACTGAACCACCCAGGTGCCCCTCAGTATTGAGTCTTTCTTACCCCTAAAGATGGTAAATTTCCCATAACCCTCAGTTTTATTTAAAGCATGATAAATTCTAACAATGCAAAAAATAACTAAAGTAAATTAAAGCAAATTAAACTAGTGATTTGAAAAATAATCTGATTTCAACCAAAATCTCAAGCATATCTTTAAGTCATCTTCAAATGTTATATCCTATCTCTTATACCCTTGGTAAAAAACCTTTTTATTTTGGGGGGTTTTTTTGGTAAAAAAAAATATATTAAAATTAGTTGATGTCTATAAAATTTTCTACTTGAAGTAATCACATTTAAGAGTAAACAGGTTTGGTTTCAAAATACTGAAATTCAGTTCTCAAAGTTAATAACCAAATATCCTTATCAATTTTTATTTTCAGTAGAAACACAATTCTATTAGAACTATTAAAAAGGTAAGCTGATAGCAAAATGTCTACTAGCTTTGCTTTCTGCCAGTATGTTTTTCAACAAATAATAATGAGATAGACATTCCAAAATTAAGTACAATTTTGTCTTAATTTCAACTATATACATTCTAACTTCTTAGGAGAAAAAATAATCATTTCAGTGGCTCTACTGGAATAAAAATAGATTAAATCTAGAGTACAAAGTTTAAAATATAAGCATTCCTGCTAAAATCTACCTGCTTCTCTTTTTACTGAAACAAATAATTAATGTGGTATTTTTAGGTTAGCAAATTTGTTCTTCCTTCATGTTTGAGAAGTACCCATATATGGTATTTTTCCTTTCACCAGTTCTCTTTGGTACCTTAAAATATAAATGTAAGTGAATTAATGTTTTAATAACTGGATTCACTTTTTAAGATGCTTATCCTCTTTTGTGAACTATCAGACACTTTATTTGCAGAAGTGATTTCTTGTTTTGTTATGATGTATGCAATAAAACAAACAAAAAGCTAATAATCATCTAAACTAATTAGAGGGTGTATAAAAGTAATCCTTTTAATACAAAAATCATGAGAGGTTATAAAAGAGCTGAGAGAACTTTATAGCCAGTGGCAAATATGAAAATTCTATAACTTCAAAGTAAGAGACTTCAAACAAAAAATGGAAAAAGTGCTGAAAGAACAAACAGATTAAAAAATAAATTAATAGGAACAAGACAGTATGTTAGGGATGGAATCTGGGTGTGGTGTCATTGTATTATTTTCAGATTCTGGCACTTTAGAAGCAGCACAACTAATAATTAAGGTATTTTTTTTAATGGTTGCCCTTGTTTCTTAATGTAGACAGGGAAGAAAAACCGGAGGAATAACTCAGAGACTCAGAGATAGATCATGTTATAACCTCTGGGTTTCACTATCATTATGTAAGCCTTTCTTCTTCTATATTGCCAGACAAAAATATATCAATTTGAGGAGAAATACTATAATAAAAACTCGAGAACTGGGTGAATAGTTTTCATTAAAGTATCATCTGGACATAGAAACTAGTTTAATACTCTATCAAGAAAACAAGTGATTTGAAAAGGCAGGTTTTAGCAATGGCTAATGAGATATGACAATAGTAATTAAAATGATCATTACTTTGCAGCACCCACAGGACAAACTGTAACAAATCTTAAAATTATAAAAGTAGCAAGTGAAAACTATCAATACTATGTATCACATGCCTTAATGGGAAATCTGGTATGTCTATGCCTCATCATAGACAATTTTGTTCCCTGAAGAGAGCAAGTCTATCAGCAAAAATTCACACCCCAACATATCCTGTATCCTATATTTTTAATTTATTTGAAAAAACAATTCTTGGAAGTGCATTTAAAAAGCAAAAATGGAGTTGCACACTAAAGCCCAGTGAATAACTTTTGAATACTATGCAGATACTATTAAAACAACCTATTATCAACCATAAAGTATTAAGAGAAACAAGAGAGGGTAAGAAAAACAAGCAAGTATTCATTTCTCCTATGAGGAGGACCAGTCCTATATTGTACCTCAATGCTTTCTACAATAATCACTCCATCAGCTTGATAGGATAAAGATTCTAACCTGAGTGTCTAACTTGCACTTCTAGCAAATATACAACAAACTTCCTAAAAGTAGAATTCTTGGCCACTTCTACAGCTATTCCTTGAAAAAATGATTACAGGAATTAAACGAGGCCAAGGCATTTCTTTATTGAATACAATAACATGTATACATTATTAAAGCTGAATGCTTCCAGAACATTGAATCCCCCCCACTCTAATTCTATCTTAGTTCCAAACTACGGGATCAGATTGGCCGCAAATCAACATTCTTATCAGAATAAAAAGGGAGCGAAGCATTGCTCAACAAGAAGAATGTCTGGTATCTAGAATTACATTAGGTTAGAAATTCAAGTAAAACCAACCCTAAGTAATTCACACTGTGTGTCCATAACTAAAAGTACTAATTTCATAGGGACAAGTCCTAAAAAACTCACTGGTGCTATGTTTCTAGAAAGACATGCATAGCACCACATAATTCAATGCAAACAGTGCCCTACATTTCTTTGTATGAGACAGGAGATACTTTCAAACACCAAATACCTTCTCAGTGGTATGCATTTTTTTAACTTTAGTTAGACACAACTCACATATAATAAAATTCACTCTCTTAAAGTATATAATTGAGCCCTTTTTTGGAGTTGTACAAACATTACTATCTAACTACAGGGCATGTTTATTGGCTCCTCCCCAGTCTCCTCCCCCCAACCCTTCAGCAATGCCCCCCCAGCAATAAGTAATCTACTTCCTGCCTTTTTAGATTTGCCTATTCTGGACATTCCATATAAGTGAAATCATATCATATGTAGTCTTTTGTTATTTACTTCTTTTAAAGTTCATCTATGATGCAGCATATATCAGACCTTCATTCCCTTTTATGGCTGAATATTATTCCATTGTATGGATATACCACAGTTTATGCACATTTGGGTTGTGCCAGTTTTTGACAATTACTAATAATGCTGCTATGAATATTCAGGTACCAGTTTTTGTGTAGACAAATTGTGTGCATTTTACATATCCTCTTAGGACTTTCCTTGCATAGCCTACATTACAGCTTTACTTTTTTGTTAATGGTAATGAGGCAGAATAGCATAGTCAGGCTCCAGAGATAGACAACCTAATTCAAATCTTAGCTAAGGTACTACTGACTGTATGAATTCGGTTATCCAACCTCACTATGATTCAGTCAGCTCAAGAGAGAAGGAGAATAACACCTATCGCTAGAGTTGTGATGAGAATTAGATGACATAAATTACAATGTAATAAATCATTAAAAACTTAAAATACTTTGAACACAAAGGCCATTTTGTGGGAAAAAAACACTTCTAAGTAAACAAAAGCCTATATTCTGATTAACATTTTGATAAGGAATGGTAGCACAACCACATGATTGATAAAGTAGAACTGTGTTAAACTTTTCTGTTTCCATGAAAAAAAGGGCTAAAGATATTGGATGATGTGATAAAACGGTATAGAACTAAATATACAATATACAAATGAACACATCAAACTAGGGGGAGCTGAGTAAGACTGGTAGACTATATCAATGATAGTATTCTGGCTCTGGTATTTCAGTTTTACCAAAAGTTACCAGTGGGGGAAACTGAACAGAATGTACATGTCCAATTATTGTTATTTCATACAGCAGCATTGAAATCTACAATTATCTTAATTGAAATTTCAATTAAAAACATGTGATCTCCACATAAACTTACTAAATTCATCAAGCTGCATGTTTACAATGGATGGCTTCTGAGTCATTCCCCATCGCCTGTAGAAGTTACACTTGAGGGAGAACCACCATCATTCTACCATCGTCACCATTACCAGTAGGAACAGATTATACATTTTCTAATTAAATGACCTTACTTTTTTTCCAGTTTTAGGTTATCCATGACTTTTTCTCAGCTTTTAAGATATAACTGACATATAACATTATGTAAGCTTAAGGCGTACAATGTAATGACTCGATATATGTATATATTGGAAAATGATCACCACAAAAGGTTAGTTACCACATCCATCACCTCACATACTTACAATTTTTGATTTACTTTTTTGGCAACTTCCAAATATATTTTGAAATATTGTTATATATTTTGAAATGCTGAAATACACTGAGATATATTTTTGAAGTACTGTTTATGCTAGTCACTGTGGTGTACATTACATTCCAGAATGTACTCATCTTATAAATGGAAGTTGTCTTTCTTTCATTACACCTTGACTGAGTAGCTCACCACTACATTTAATTATGGAATAAACAGACACAGAAATCAGCACCTCTCTTCCAAGAGACATAAATCTAATTTTTAAAAAATTTTAAACATTTATTTATTTTTGAAAGACAGGGAGAAAGAGCATGAGCAGGGGAGGGGCACCGAGAGAGGGAGAAACATAATCTGAAGCAGGTTCCAGCACAGAGCCTGACGTGAGCCTTGAACTCACAAGCACCTGAGCCAAAGTTGGCCTTTTAACCAACTGAGCCACCCAGATGCCCCGACATAAACCTAATTTAAAAAATGTATTTATAGGGGCACCTGGGTGGCTCAGTTGGTTGAGCATCCAGCTTCGACTAAGGTCATGATCTTGAAGTTTGTGGGTTTGAGCCCCGCATTGGGGCTGACAGCTAGCTCAGAGCCTAGAGTCTGCTTCAGATTCTGTGTCTCCCTCTCTCTCTGACCCCTCCTGCTCACACTGTCTCTCTCAATCTCTCTCTCTTTCTCTCTCTCTCTCTCTCTCTCTCTCTGAGCCTGCTTCAGATTCTGTGTCTCCCTCTCTCTCTGACCCCTCCTGCTCACACTGTCTCTCTCAATCTCTCTCTCTCTCTCTCTCTTTCTCTCAAAAATAAACATTTAAAATTTTTTAAGATAAATATTTATAGTATGTTTAGTGAAGCAACCAGTACATTTTATGTCCTAACTTGTCCTCCAAAAATACTTCATCTCAACTTCTTCATCTCTTATTTAATTCTCAGATTATTTGGAGCTTGATTTCAAGTCAGTTTGAGTAACAACCCTGAGTAAATACAAAATATTGAGTTCCAAATTCTTAAAACTGCAGGTAGGTTGACATTATCACTGAATATGTTTTTACACAAAATATTGAAAATCTACCTAGTATCTATTTGTACTTTCTGAAGCCTGGCACATTTAACTGCATTTCATGACAAGTGGAAAAAGCAAAAATCAAAGCTGAAAGAATTTTACTATTTTGGATTGGGCAACCAAAATCTTTTTGATTGTGAAAAAGATTATATATCTATCTTAAGTTAGGGATTTTCTCCTATCTACAATCTAGGATCAGAATAATGCTAGAAATAGCAGATACTCAAAACCCTTTTTGGCTTGCAGTCACAATGCTTCCAAGGGCTCTCACTTACCCTATCCTCTTGTGGAACTCTTCTTTCCTACTGTATATATAGTCCTATATGCCAGTACATAGATGTACTATATACCCTCCTTAAATAATATCACAGTATTCCCTGAGTTTGGCAGTGAGTCAAAATAGAAATTGGAGATCTAGACCAAGTAAATACTGTCTTTTGGCAAAATCATTTGTGGTTGTGTTCTTCAGCACAATTTCCAAGATAATCACCAGCTCTACTTGGCAACCCAATTCTCCCACAGTTAAGACTCCAATTGTAAAGTTGGCTCGTATAAGCTTCCTGCTACTGGCTTTGGTGCCATCACCACACTTAGGAACTACTGTGCAATGGTGGCATAATCATTGAGGAAAATGTTATGTTGATGAACCAATACTGACAGCTGCTCCAAATTTTAACCTGTCTATATGGTTGTTTACAAAACAAAGAAGTCTCCCTCTAGTGATATGAGATGGCTAGGTAAGACTCTTAGATTCCGCTGAGCAACAACTGAACTCACAGAAGAAGGAATTAGAACATTAGAAAAGTTTCATATTTCTAAGTATTAGATATTCAAACATCCTTTTGAAGACATTTTATTTCAAGATAATCTCAAAGAATTCATAAGAATTTACTAACTTGGATCTGGGGCATAATGTAAAATCAGGTTTCTCCTAAGTGTGTCTGTGAATTATAGGAAAGGTTTCTTACTGAGATCAGCAAATAAGGAAATGCATTTTAATAGTGACATTTGACTATTGACACAACATTGTGTAAGGGTGGAGCCTTGGAGGAATTGATAGAGAAATTATAACTTCAGCAAGTGAAACCAAAACATTAACTCCAGTTTTTGTTACCTAATACAAGTCCAGTGCCCAAACAGGACTTTGGAAGTCTGTCATAATAACTGCTTGGCAGGCGCATTTCACTTGTTATGGAAGTAATGTTGACCTGCCCATGTGCCACTGCATCAAAATCATACCAACCCCTTTGACTGCTGTCATGGGCCAGCACAATGCCAGATATAATTAAGCCTGTAGTTGGTAAATGTGTGAATTTAAACAAAACAAGGGACTCTCTTCTTTCCAGGTTTGTTTCTCATTAACCATTAGTTCAGTAAGAATAGAAGCAAAACAATATTGCAGCTTAAGAAAAAAATCTATCTTGTAATTGTCCACCATCACTCCCATAAAATGCAATTGCTGAAGACAATTCTATCTATGAAATTCTGGGAACATCCAGGTGGTACTATCATGCATATGGTCTTTTACAGTAGACTATCCTATACTGATACAAATAACTTCTCTTTTATAATAAAGGAGAAAGTCATACTTATATTCAGATTGATGAATATATATATCTCTCCTCTTTAAAATCATTTAAGCCCCTTATAGAATATTAAATTAACAGCTATTTTCAACATACGGATAGAACACATAAAATAACAAAAGAATCTAAATTTGATAACAAAAAAGAACAAATCTTCATGGTCACAATAAAATTACTAACAGATATAGTATGCTTATTTACCAATATGAATGAAAATATTACATCTATTATTAGTCATTAGTTGAATAACTTGGAGAGAGCATATACCACAACATTTGAAAAGTCTCCCAAAAGCAGTTAGATATTAGTCTCTTAGCAAAAAGAACTGTATATGTTTCATTCCAAATTGCTGGAATAATTAGCCATAGTTTTCTCAACAAATAGTAAGCATTTATGCTAACTCCTAAGCATTTTCTTTATTATTTTAGGACAAATAAGAACTAACCAAATGAGCTGTTTCTATTCCAGAGATCAGTAATACTTCTCCCTTGTAATCATGTGAAATAACCTCCAGTACCAATGATTAAAGTGAACTTAACTGCTTTTTCAGAGATCAAAATAGAAAGTGTTACAAAGTCTACTACAGAGGCCAAATGATTTAGGAAGTCTGATTTATGGAGTAATGTCCATTATTGTGCTCTTTTTTCTGTTCATTTTTAATCATATACATGCCTTCTAAACTTAAGTTTGACTTTCCAACCCTTCACTAACACTTCCCTACTTAATAACATTTAAAAAAACACCCCAAATTTATTGTGTTGAAATTTATATTCTACCTCAAACGTACTATAAAACACACATGCAAACATGTAAAATAATATAACACTCCTCCAATATTTCAAATTTCCATTAAAATGCAAATATAATGATTTCATTAACCAGGCAACAATACCCACAGTCTTAAACCCAAAGCAAAAAGCAAGCCAGACCTATACCTTTTCTCTTTACATCCCAACTTCCCCTAAGGAACAATCTTACTCTTAATGTTGAATCATTTGTTACTGAATATTTTTATTTGGATTTGCCAGTATTACCCCTTATTAGAGACGAGAAAGCACAGTGTGAGACTTGAGATTTTAAATTCATGGATGTATCCTACCTTAGACAGGAAAATATATTAAAAAAAAAACTATTTCAGTAAATCTGAAGCAAACACCTGGAAAATAACCCTCTGTTCAATTCCTAAACACTAGATGAAGGGGGCAGGGGGGCACTCGATGCAACTAAAAGTAAGTCCTGAAGGCAACAGTCAGTAAATAACACTAATATTTCATAGTCGACCTTTTCAGGAGTCTATCCAGGCCACACTTTATTTTGTCATAGTAGAAAACTCTCCACAGAAGCTCGGTTGGCTTAATAACACTAGACAAGCAGCCCCAGTGAAAAGATTCGGCAAGACTGGAGTGTGTGTGTGAGTGAAGAAGGAGGAGGGAAAGAGAGAGAGAGAGAGAGAGAGAGAGAGAGAGAGAGAGAGAGAGAGAGAGAGAGAGAGAGAGAGTCACGGACATAGAGGCAGATTAATAAAAGACCAAAGAAAAGAAAGCAACGAAGACAGAAAGAGAAATTTGGATGGGGCTGTAAGAAATCGGTTCCCTACTTCTCCGTTTCTTCGCTGGGATTGGGTTTCATTTCTTTCGGCGCCCCTGACCTTGCAGTCTTCCAACTCTCAACTCTGCCCCCCTCCTCCCGCCCGCCCGCCCCCTCCCCCGGCCTGCGCCTGCCTTTGTGTCTGCCTGTCACTTACCGGGGAACCAAACGAAGCTGATTCGGGAGAAGCACAAAGCCAAGTCCCAGATTTGCCCACAAATTCTCCTACACACCCTCCCCAGGTTGGCAGGCACAGCCCATCGCGGAGCTGATGGACCTGGAGAAAAGTGGGCTCTGGTCTGGTTTGGGGGACCCGAGAAACTACGCTCTCTCCTCTCTCCCTCGGCGGCCCTGGCAAAACGCGCGGACTCCAGGAAAAAACAAAACCCCACTTGGTGTGCTGCAGTTCCACTCCCCATGACACTCGCTCCGCTCGCCCCCCGAAAAGCGGACACGGGGGCAGAGCCAGACCCAGACCCCGCCGCAGATAAAAGGGCCGAAAAACACTCCGTCAGAGTTCTTTTCCGGGGTGGGTGAGGTTAAACAAGAGACTGGTCCGACTTCCAAGAAGGGGAGAGGGTCGGGGAGGATTCGAGGGAAAAGTAGTGCCCCCCAAAGCTGAACTATCTGAGAAAGGGAAGCAAAGAAAAATCACTTTCCTGGAGATAAAAGGCCGGGGAACCGGCTGATCGCAGTCACAAAGGTAAGTTTTCTGGGGAAGGAGGAGAGCAGCATTAGCAGGGGAGAGAGGCGAGCACAGAACCACAGGTTTAAAGGGGGGGGGGGAGAATTAAAACTATATTTGTCAGCCATGTTGAAGAGGCTCCAGTAATTTGTGAAGCTTCCCTCTTCCCTCCTGGTATTTGCGGGTGACACCGCAGGGTCTGCTCCCCCGTGCCTGGAAGCCCGAGAGAAAGCGAGGGGGGAGGAAGGGGGAGTTCCGCGGCATAGGAGAAGCGCTCTGACCTCGTTCTCGTCCCGCAGCCTTGCAGCCAGCCAGCAGTTGCAGTCGGGGCTCCTTTCTAACAAATCCTAAAGGGCAGCCATCTTGCTTCCTTTTGCTTCTCTCTACGAAAGCAGCCTAGCCTCCGCATCAATATTCATAAGGCAGTTTGACGTGTGTTCTCATCACTCGGCGGGGCCGGCGTCTCGGGGCGGCCGCGCCGAGGGGGCGGACGTGACTCGCATGCGAGCCGGGCCTGGGCGCGCGGCGCT